>NW_008341187.1:4013368-4078718 GCF_000622305.1 Nannospalax galili | reverse complement strand
TTCTTCTACAGGTGGAGATCCAGTTTTGCCAGCACCATTTGTTGAAGATACCACATTTCCTCCACTGTGTATTCTTGGCACCTTTGTCAAATATCAGGTGGCTGAAATTACTTGTACTCTGGTTTGGGTCTTCAATGATGTTCCATTGATCTATGTGTCTATTTTTGTGCCAGGACCATGCTGTTTTTATGACTATACCTCTGTATTATACTTTGAGATCTGGTATAGTAATCTCCCCAGCATTGTTCTTTGTGCTCAGGGTTGCTTTGGCTATCCGGGGTCTTTTGTGCTTCCATGTGAATTTAAGAATGGATTTTTCTAATTCTGTGAAGTATGTCATGTAGATTTTAATTGGGATTGAATTGAATCTATATATTGCTTTTGGTAGGGTGGTCATTTTCACAATATTAATTCTTCCAATCCATGAGCATGGGAGGTCCTTCCATCTCCTGGTGTCTTCCTCAATCTCTTTAACGATTTAAAGTTTTCACTGTAGAGATCTTTGATGTCTTGTCTTAAGATTTATCCCAATATTTCTTTTTTTGGAGGCTATTGTGAATGGGAGAGTTTCCCTGTACTCTTTCTCTGATTGCTTGTTATTGGTATATAGACAGTTTACTGATTTTTTTAGATTGATTTTATAACCTGCCACTATACTGAAAGTGTTGATCAGTTCTAGGACTTTTCTGGTGGAACTTTTGGGATCTCTTAGTTATAGCATCATCTCATCTGCAAAAAGTGATAGTTTGACCTCTTCTTTTCCAATTATTACTCCTTTAATTTCCTTCTCCTTTTGTGCTGGATAGCTTTAGTGTCAACTTGACACACCTGGGTTGAGAGAGCCTCAATTGGGGAATTGTGTCTTGTTCCTGATTTTTAATGGGAATGCTTCCAGTTTTTCTCCATTTAGAATGATGTTGGCCGTGGGTTTGTTGTATATAGCTTTAATTATGTTGAGGTATGCTCTCTCTAATCCAGTTAATTTCCTCTACGACTTTGGACATAAATCTTGCTGAATTTTGTCAAAGGCCTTTTCTGCATCTATTAAGATGACAGTGTAGTTTTTGTCTTTGAGTCCATTTATATGATTAATGACATTTATTGACTTGCATATATTGAACCATCCCTGCATCTCTGGGATAAAGCCTACTTGATCATGGTGAATGATCTTTCTGATGTGTGTCTGTATGTGGTTTGCAAGTATTTTGTTGAGAATTTTTGCATCTCTGTTCACTAAGGCTATAAGTCTATAGCTTCTTTTTTGGTTGTGTCTTTACCTGGTTTGGGTATTATAGTGATGCTGGTTTCATAGAAGGAATTTGGGAGTTCTCCCTCTGTTTCTGTCATTTTGAATAATTTAAGTAGTATTGGTTAGAGTTCTTCCTGAAATGTCTTGTAGAATTCTGTGTAAATCCATCTGGGCCTGGGCTTTTTTTAGTTGGGTGGCTTTGTATTAGTGTTTCAATTTCCTTATATGTTATGGGTCTGTTTAAAATGTTGATCTCTTCTTAGTTTAACTTTGGTTGTTCCCATGATTTTAGGTATCCATGCATTTCTTTAAGATTTTCAGATTTAGTATTGTATAGGTTTTTAAAATATTCCCTTATAATGGTCTGGATCTTTTTGGTGTCTGTTGTGATGTTTCCCCTTTCATTTCTGATTTTGTTGATTTGGATTTGATCTTTCTTTTGGTTAACTGGGCTAAGGGTCTGTCTCTCTTGTTTACCTTTTCAAAGAACCAAATCTTAGATTCATTGGTTCTTTGTATTGTTTTCTTTGTTTCTATTTCATTAATTTCTTCTCTGGTTTTTGTTTGAGTTTCAATTTTTCTTGCGTTTCCAAGATCTTGAGTTGCAGTGTTAGGTCATTTATTTGGGCTCTTTTTAATTTTTTTAATGTAGGTACTTAGAGCTATAAACTTCCCTCTTAGGATTGCTTTTAAAATGTCCCAAAGGTTGTGTTGTGTTGTATCTTCCCTTTTGTTGAATTTTAGGAATTCTTTTATTTCTTTCTTAATTTCTCCTTTCACCTACTCATTGTTTAAGAGTGTGCTGTTCAGTCACCATAAGTTTGTGTAGTGACTAGGGCTTTGTCCAGTGTTGATTTTGAGTATTATTGCATTGTGGTCTGATAGAATGCATGGAATTATTTCATTTTTTTTGTATTTTTGAGGTTTGTTTTGTGGCCCAGTATGTGGTCAGTTTTTGAAAATGTTCCATGGGGTGCTGAGTAGAAAGTGTATTCTTTGGTGCTAGGTTGGAGTGTTCAAACATTGTCTGTTAGGTCCATCTGATGTATGGTATCATTTAATTCAGATATCTCTCTGTTTATTCTTTGTCCAGTTGACCTGTCTAATGGAGACAGTGCGGTACTGAAGTCCCATACTATTCTTGAGTTCAGGTTAATCTGTGTCTTAAAGTCCTGTAGTGTTGTTTTTATGAATTTGGGTGCACCAGAGTTTGGTGCATATATGTTAAGGATTGTGATATCTTGTTGGTTAAACGTTCTTTTGATCAGAATGAAATAACCCTCCTTATTTCTTCTGATTAGTTTTATTCTGAAGTGTATTTTGTCAGATATTAGAATTGCAACCCCTGCTTGTTTCTTAGTGCCATTTGCTTGGAATATTCTTTTCCATCCTTTTACCTTAAGGTAGTGCTTGTCCTTGAAGGTGAGATGGGTTTCTTGCAAACAGAAAAGAGATGGATTTTGTTTCTTAATCCATTCACTTAGCCCATGTCTTTTGACTGGGGAGTTCAGTCCATTGATATTTAAGGTTATTACTGAAAGATGTGTATTGGTTACCATCATTTTGATTGCTGTTTGTGTTCTCTAATTTTGTGTTTCTTCGATTATACCTTTATTTTCTTTTGTTGTCCCTTGGGTGTAGTTGTTTCTCTGTTCTCTGTATTGCTTCAAGTATTTTTTGAAGGCCTGGTTTTGTGGACATGTATTCTTTCAGGGTTTTTGTGTCATGGAAGATTTTTATTTCCCTCTCAACTATAATAGAGATTTTTGCTGGGTAAAGTATTTTGGTAAAGTATCTATTGTCATATAGAACTGGAAATACCTTGGTCCAGGCTCTTCTGCCTTTCATAGTTTGCATTGACAAGTCAGCTGTAATTCTGATGGGCTTTCCTTTGTATGGGACTTGTTTTTCTTTTGTTGCTTTCAGTATTCTCTCTTTGTTCTGTACATTTAGTGTTTTTACTATGATATGTTGTGGGGCATTTCTTTTCTGATCATGTCTGTTTGGTGTTCTATGTGCTTTCTGTATATGTATAGGGATGTCTTTCCTTAATTTCGGGAAATTCTCTTATACAATTCTGTTTAAAATCTTGCTGATACAATTAACCTGAAATTCTTCTCCTTCCTCTATTCCTATGATCTGTAGACTTGACCTTTTCATTGTGTCCCACATCTCTTGCATAGTCCATTCCTGTGTTTTTTAAATTTTCCATAATCTTTGCTTGAGTAGTCCAATTCTTCAACTTTATCCTCCAGTGTTCATTCTGTTTTCTGCTTTATTCAGTATAGAGGTGAGGCTTTCCCCTGTTGTTTCAAGTTGGCTTATTGAGTTTTGCACTTCCTTCTTCATTTCTGCCTGAGTTTTTTTCAATGTTTCTATCTCTTTTGTGAATTCATTCAGAAGTTTGTCCCTATTTTCTTTTAGTTCTTTCATTTTTTTGTGCGTTCTTTAAATCAGTTGGATTCCTTGATGATGTTTATGATTTTTCTTTTAAATTTAGTGCTCTGGGTTATCTCTAGGGGATTCTCCTCATGTAACTCTTTTACAGGCTTGGTGGAGTTTGGTGGGGACATAGTGTTTTGGCTTTCCAGTTTGTTATTCTTTCGTTGAGATTTTGGAGTGTGAATTTCTTTTGTTGTTTATGATTCTGATGTGAGAATTAAGTTGAAGTATGCTTCTGTTTGTATTATCAGGGTGCCTAGATTCTTTCTTTATTGTTTATGTAAAGCTGGTTGGTACAGGGTTCAGGTTCTCTCAGGTTTATTTTGGAGGGAATTGATGGCTTCAAATCAGCTATTCAGGGGTACCCACAGAAGCCCAATTCAGGCTCCAGTCAGGTACACTCAGGCTTCCTTCACCACGGGGAGACAGGATCCGGGTGCTGTCAGGCAGTCCCCTGTTTTCTCAGCCCCTATGCCAGATGGAGGCCAGAAGGAGGCTAGAACTTGACACTCTCTGGCAGTCTGCTGAGATCAGCACAGATACACAGATGGAGGTTGGAACCCACCTTCTCAGGCTGTCTGCTAGGATCTCAGCCTTAGCCTACCAAAGCCATATCTGCCCTGGGGTCTTGGGAGGAGCCTCACAAAATCCCAGGTAGGGGGATGGGTATGGCACAATTAGGGAATGCTCACCCCCCGTGGAAGCAGTATCCTTGGGCTCTCAGGCAGTCCCCTGCATTCTCAGGCACTCTGCCGGAGGGAGGCTAGAGGGAGGCCAGAGGGAGGCCAGACCTCGACACTCTCTGCAGTCTGCTGAGATCAGAGCCACTACAACGATGGAGGTCAGTAACCACCCTCTCAAGCTGTCTGCTAGGTTCTCAGCCTTAGCCTACCAAAGCCAGATGTCAGGTCATGGTGGCTTTAAATCACAAAGTTTAATTCTCACTTATAATTTTGTTTATGTGTGTCTACTTTCTACTGCTAAAGGCACAGTTCCATGGATTTTGCAAGTCCTAAAATAAAGAAGTCTGTTTTGGTCCACAGTTTTGTTATTATGTCAAGGGGTTGCATGTGATATTATGACTTTTTCTGACAGAGTCCTGAGGTGGCACAGGAAATTCCAGGGTAAGAGACAGGGGACACATGTGTGGGGTCTCTAGTAGCCCCTCTCCTTCTTATAAGGATAACAGTATTTAACTACGGTGGCCCCATCTTGATGACTTTATCTAATGCTATTTACCTTCTAAGGACCCTACTTTAAAATTGCTGTAGTTGGATTGTTTCCACCCTCTTTTTATTTAAAAAAATATTTTATTTGCTTTTTATTTTATGTGTATGAGTATATTTCTGCATGTATGTAATTGTACCTGTGTTGTGCAGTGCCTATGGAAGTCAGTTGAGAGCATCAGATGCCCTGGAACTGTAGTTATGAATGGTTGTTAGCTGCCATGTGGGTGTTGGGAACCAAATCTTGGTCCTTTGCATGACCAGCCAGTGCTCTTAACTGCTGAGCCATCTCTCCAGCACTTCTTATACCACCCAGGACCACCTGCTCAGGGGTGGCACCACCCATAGTGAGCTGGGCCCTCCCACATTACTTAACAATAAAAAAAAAGCCTCACACTCATGTCCATAGGCCAATCTGACAGAGGAAACTTCCCAATTGAGGTTCCCTTATCACAAGTCTGTCAGGTTGCTAACCAAAGCCAGCCATAACCTAAGAATGTATTTCCCTCATTAAGTCAGAATGATTTTCTAAAACAAAATGTTTTCCCACCTGTCTTTAATTTTTCTTAATAAAATAATATTCCAAAAGGAATAAAGACAGTAGTATGGTGGGTGGATGAGAGTTTTTATTTCTAAAATACAGAATAAAGCTAGAGAATCTATAGAAAATGCAGAAACAAATGTGCATAGCTCCTTTTACTTGCTATGGCTATTGATTTTTTAGAGCTACTGTCATTCTAGCAATTTATATTCTGATTGTTTATTTGCCATTTATTATTGTTTTCTATAGGTGGTTTAAATGTTGGCACTCCTGTGGGTATTATTTTAACACAAATCTCACTTGACTCTGTCTATCCTTTTCAGTGCTTCATGAGTATCTCCTCCCCTCCACACAGACACATACATGTCCCATGCTTGACAATCACCCGTACATACTGTCAATATCAGCCTTTTCCAAAAACATAAACCTATACTGCCAACTTCCTGCTGGATGTCAGTGACCTCTGAGAAGATTCAGCACAGCATGTTCAAAAATATAACCCATTTCCCTTCTTCAACTACTTTCCTGCCCCAGTGCTTACAAGTCTCACAAACAAGGCTCTAAGCACCATCTTCCTTCTATATTTTCTTTGTGTACTTTGGAAGTAACAAGTGTTATGTTTCTCTCTGGCTTCCTTACTTCCTTCTCCATCCCCTTTGCCAGCACCTTAATTCAGAAGCGAACCACTTCTGACCTGGGGACTGCCATAGCATCCTTTTGTAGATCTCCTTCTATCCCTCTCCCTGCCCTGTCAACCCTAAGTGAACCAAAGTCTTCTGTCACTGAAGTAAACTTTTGTAAAACACAACTAAACCTTATCTTATTACTTCTCTTCCAATTAACCAATGGATGCCTATTGGCCTCAGGATAAAAGACCTTAAGCATGGGGCCTGAGGAGATGGCTCACTTGGTAAAGTGCTTACAAAACAAGCCTGAGGACCTGAGTTTGGATTTCCAACACCCACGTTAAAAAAAAAAAAAAGCTATGCATGGGAGTGTGTACACGTGATCCCAGCACCGGGGATGTATTGACAGTGGATCCGCCTACTGAATCCATGAGGGACTCTATCTTAAAAAACATGGTAGAGAGCAATTGAGGAGGACACCTGACATCAACCTCTGGCTTCTACATGCACATGCACACACACACCTGCATGCACATGTGAATACATACAGGAACACACACACACACACACACACACACACACACACACACACACACAGACACACCCAGGCTGCTTGGCACAGAAAACACCTATGACCTACTTCCTGTTTGTTTGCAGTTATATATCTTGTCAATTCTTTAGGAGCACCTTTATTCAGAGGTGGTCTTTTAAGGCCCCATGTTGTTTACTTCCTTATACAGATCATTGCTCTGGTCTGAATGTAGGTATCCCACCCAAATTCATAAGCTGAAATTTCAACCACCAAACTGATGACATTGAAAAGTGGAGGATCGGAGAGCTCCTTTTCTCCTTCTGCAATATAAGGATACAAGGAAATTATTGCTCAGGACTAAAAAGCTGTCCCTTACCAGATACCACTCAATACCTGAATCTTTCTTTTCTAGCGTCCAGATTTATGACAAAGAAATTTCTGCACTTCGTAAGCCACCCAGTTTACTAATATTTTGTCATAGGCGGCCTATTTCTGACTAGACGGTTCTATTTCTGCTGCACAGCACACTCCTCTCCTCTCCTTCCTGTCACTAGCTGGTAGAGTACATTCTGTTTCTCATTATGCAAGATTTCGGTCTGGAGAAAACTCCTTTCAGAGATTGTCCTGCTTCTTGAAATTCTCTTTGGCTGGGCTCTACTTTCTATGCACTCCAGTTTCTTTCTTTCTCTTTCTTTCTTTCTTTCTTTCTCCCTTTCTTTCTTTCGGCTCTTTTTGAGACAGGGTCTCCCTGAAGCCCCAGCTGTCGTGGAACTCACTAGTTAGACCAGGCTGGCCTTGAGCTCACCCTTGAGCTCTGCCTCCCTAGTGCTGGGTTTAAAGGCCTGCACCACCATGCACTGCTGATTGTCTAGTTTCAATGGCATTCCCTATCCACGTTTAACATGGAGCTTGATTATGTAAGAAGTCAGAGCAAAGGCTTTGTGATGGTTTGAATGAGAATGTCCAAGCATTTGAACACTTTGTCTCTATTTGGTGGTGCTGTTTTGGGAGGTTTCACGTTTAACATGGAGCTTGATTATGTAAGAAGTCAGAGCAAAGGCTTTGTTATGGTTTAAATGAGAATGTCCAAGCATTTGAACACTTTGTCCCTATTTGGTGGTGCTGTTTTGGGAGGTTTGGGGGGGGGTGTAGTCTTGCTGGAGGAAGTGCATCACTAGGGTTGGGCTTGCCTCATTTCCAGCTTGTCTCTCTGCTTCCCGTGTGTGCTTGAAGATGTGAGCGCTTACCTTTCTGCTCCAGGGGTCGTGCCTCCCAGCCATGATGGACTTGTATCTCTCTGGAACGGTAAGCCCAATAAACTCTTCCAAGTTGCCTTGGTTGTAGATTTTTATCACAGCAACAAAAAAGTTACTGATACAGGCTTTCCAAGGGAAATAGAAAGAGGGATTAGGAACAGAAGAAAGAAAATAAAGAATGAAACAAGAATGAAGGGAGAAAAATATAGAATGGAAAGTGTACTTAGCCATAGCTCAGACACTTTCTTTTTTTAAATAATTTATTGCTTTTATTTTATGTTTATGAACGTATTGCCTGCATGTGTGTAAGTGCACCCATGTAGTGCAATGCCCGAGGAGGTCAGAAGAAGGCATTGGATCCCCTGGAACTGGAATCAAATGGATGACTGTTAGCTGCTACGTGGGTGCTAGGAATTGAACCTAGGTCCTCTGCAAAAGCAACAAGTGCTCTTAGTCGCTGAGCCATCTCTCTGGCCCCTGACATTTTCTAAGGCTAGAAATACCCTTAAAACTCGAGTGTTCCATTTCATGAGAAAGACATATACATGCACGGATATATACATATATTATATATAATCACAAAATATTCATGCACTTGAAAAAATAATTAACCAGTGCACTAGATCTAATAATATGTTTAATGTGGAAATTTAATATGTACTAGAGGAGATGGATGTACTTTACTCTCCCTATTGGTTAGCAGAACCCTTTGTTATATATCACAGCATAAGGACATTGTCGAAATGCTGAGAGAAAAAAGATTTGCATTTCTAGCACATCTTGAATGCATATCCACAGTAGATGAGAGTAACAAGTAATTTTTGATGTGTTTTTTCTCATCTTATCCATTTTTGTGTTTTAATGACCTCCCTAGACTTTCTGGTTAAATGTGTTCCATCAGTTTTGAATTATTTTCTTGGGGGAAATGATTAAGGGAAAAAAATTCTGTTAGGGGAAAAGTTCATAGTAATATCAGTTAATCAAAGCACAAATGAAAGAGGATTAAATTAGATGAAGCAGCTACAATTCTAAATATTTTTTCCATCTCTTCAATCAAGACAAGGGTCTTGTTCTTAAGAGGGTTATAATCTAATTGGGGAGACAGAGCACATACATAAAAAGACGAATAGTACAATGGAGACTCCAAATGACTAGTCCAGATAGAAAATGCATCAGATTTCAGAACTGGGAATAATGCCTAAAAGCTGAGATCACTGCAATTTGTGTTGTCTTCAAAGAACTGATGGGGCATCTTTAGTTGTGGGGAGTGACAGTTAATGAGTAGAGGGCTTCTCTCAGGAGTGATGAAATGTTTTGGAACTGTGGCAATAGTTGCATAAAGCTGTGGCTATAATAAACAAAACCCATTGAATTATCTTATCAATGGATGGTTATAACATGTGAATTTTATATTATAAAGCTGCCATAATAAGAAATATTAGCTATGGTCTTGGTGCCAGTTACAGATATGAGACAGCAGCACCATGGGCATAATCTCCCCACCTGCTTTCTGTAAAAGTGATATTGGAAGTGCTAACCTTTGTAGTTGAGTTCAAAAGTCACTGTCCCCATGAAAAGCTAAACTCCAATAGACATAGATGACTGCATGTCACATATAATTCATGAACCAGAGGTTGCTAAAAGGAATGACAGGACATGGTGTGTTCTTTCTTTAGGAAGAATATGAGGCTCTGGAGATAGCTCAGTGAGTTAAAGTCCTTGCTCAGCATGACAACTTGAGATCAGATCCCGGGAACCCATGTAAAAAGCCATTGTGGTAGCATACATCCATAATCCAACACTCCTACTGAGAGATGGGAGGTGCAGACAGGAGACTAGCCTAGAAGCTCAGAGACCAGCTAGCAGAAACAACCAGAGAGATATTGCCTCCAAACAAGGTGGAAGGAGAGAACCAACTCATAAAAGTTATTCTCGGACATTCACACTCATGTCATGGTGCACTCATACCCACATCCGTTCACACATTATAACACACACACACACACACACACACACACACACTCACACACACAGTACAAAGAATAATTGAGGCATGGGTGAGACAGGGTTAGAATGAGAGCAGAGGGATCCATCTTTTTATTCTGCTTTGTAGAATGAGACTGGAGAGGGAAGGATGGCTCCTTACAAGTTGTGGTGACTCCTGGCTTCCAGATAGTCTGACCAGCAGGAGATACTGGCTCAAAAAGCCTGCGGACATGTATGAGAATGCACAGTATCTCACTCCTTTTGCCCAACTTGAGCAGCATCTCTGGGAACAGCAGCTTTTGTCTCTGCGGCCGTAGCTGTTATGTTTCTTGGGGTGATCTTCAGTGTTATCTTTCCATCAGTCTGTTCTCTTCGCTCTTCTAGGCTAATTAGCTCCTGTTAGCGTATGTGTCAGCTAGTCAGACTGTTTCAAAATTCGTGTGTTGAAATAGAAGCCCTAATTGTGAGTGAATTAAGAGATGGGGCCTTTTTAGACACACTGAAGGCATGAGAGCAGAGCCCACATTAATGGGTAAGTGCTTTTTAAAAGAACTAGAGGAGGGGCTGGAGAGATGGCTCAGTGGTTAAGACCACTGACTGCTCTTCCAGAGGACGTAGGTTCTGTTCCCAGCACCCACATAGCAGATACCAACCATCCAGTTCCAGGGGATTCTGTTGCTCTTTTCTGACCTCCACAGACATTGCACACATGGGTGCACTTACATACATGCAGGCAAAACATTCATATACATAAAATAAATATTTCTAAAAGAGCTAGAGGACATAAGCTTATGGCCCTTTCCTCTTCTTCCTTCCTCCATGTAAGGACACGGCATTCATCCAGAGGGCACAGCAGCAAGGCCATCTTCAAAGCAGAGACATCAGGTCTCACCAGGTGCTCAGCATGCCAGCATCTTGGTCTTGAACTTCTCAGCCTTCATAACTGCTAAACACATTTCTACTGTTCATAAACTACCCAATCCATGGTGTTATGGTACAAGAGCACAAATAAATGCAGATACTTGCTTGGTTTCTTAGGTCTTCTGTCACCACTATAGCCAATATTAGTCGTTTCCCATTTAAACTATTTTGAGCGATTTATGAGTTTTCTGTTTAGATTCTTAAACTAGCACTCTATAATGACAATAAGTGTTGTTGAAAGAACATGCTTAGCAATTGCAGCACTAGAAAATTTCTGGAGCCATTAAAGACGAAAGGAATCCAGGAAGTGGGAGCAATTAGTGAGCATCATTTGTCTGATTTCAGATATGTAAAATTTGGAATAATAAGGGATGGAGAGATGGTTCAGAGAGATGGACACTGGCTGCTCTTGCAGAGGACCTGGGGTTTGATTCTTAGCACCCACATAACAATGTCTGTAATTCCAATTCCAGGAGATCCGATGACACCTTCTTCTGTCCTCCATGGGTACTGTATGACATGAGTGCACGTACATACATTCAGGCAATACACTCGTATATAAAAACTAATAAAAAAATGAAAAAATGAAAAATATGTTGGTAATGAGTGGGTGAAATATGGGAAAAGAATTGAGATTAGAAACACAAAAATTGAAATCTATTTCTTGGAAATGATTCTAAAGTAAAAATTGTAGCAATACAAAAAATCGACAAGAAAGAATATATAGATAAGGAAAGGGAATAAAAGAGTGTGGAGAGGAATGTGAGGAGTCACAAAGACAGTTTTCCGGTCACTGGAGAAGCTCTGCTTAGGGTGTGGGGCAATGTCATGGAAATTAGGTAAGAGACAAAAGAGGAGAAAACTAAATGTTGAGGCTGGATAGTCAGGGGAAGGAAAACTGAAAGGTTACAGAGTTTGACGCTGAATGTTGTTGACCTTGAGAATGTGATTTCCTTAGTAGAGTAATGGCCAATCACACGTTGCCAAATGACTAAGTAGGTGTGGAGAAAAACTGAGTTGAAGACTATATTGAGGTAACTTGATAATCAAAATTGTCCCAGGGGCCATGTGATGACTCAGTGGGCCAAAGGCATTTGGTATGCAAACCTGAGTGCAATCCATGGAACCCATGTAAAGGTGGAAGGAGAGAACTCCACAAGCTGTCCTCTTACCTCCACATGCAAGCTGTGGCATGCGGATCCATGCACATCGCACATGCACACACACAGGCACAATACTTAAAATTTTTGGAAAATTGTCTTATGTACAAAAGACAGAGATAACATAGGAGCTATAAGACTTAAGTTAGATATACCCAATTACTTATTATCATTAGTTTTTTATGGAACTATATGATGTGTTAGTCATCTTTCCATAGACTCGAGACAATCAACTTATGAGGAGAAGAGGATGTTTTGGTTCACAGTTTTGGAGGGCTGGTCCAAGACCTGTTGGACTCAATGGTCTGGACATGTGGTGGTATAGAATATCATTGTGGGAGCTGGTAGAAGAGGAAGTAGCTATCCTTATGGTATGTGGGAAGTGAAAGAGAGAGGAGCGAGAAAAGAGGAGAGAGAGAGAGAGAGAGGAGAGAGAAGAAGGAGAGGAGAAGGGAGAGGAGAAGGGAGAGGAGGAGGAGGAGGAGGGGGAGGAGGAAGAGGAGGAAAAGAGCTACAATCCCATTATCCCCTTTAAGGGCACACCTCCAGTCACTTAATTTATTTCCACTAGGCCCCATTTCTTAAAGTTCCTCCCACCTCTCAACAGTCCACTAGTTGAGGACTAAGCTTTGGTGCATGGGCCTTTGGGGAATAGTTACCCTAGTGATAACATAGGTTCAGACTTATTTATAGATCAGAGAAGATACCACCAAATACTGCATAAATTGAAATGAAGGAACTACAGAAATGGAAGAAAATTCTGGGGAGTATGAGCAAATCAGAGTTTAGGACCCACAGGAGCAGATACGCTGGACACAATGAAAACTTCTTCATGGATAATGGATATGTTTCTGGGTGGATATCATGACTGATATTTGGAGGTAGAGAGTGAGAAAGCTTAAGGAGCTCACTATGAAGCTGTCTGAATTCCATCTAGTGAGGGAGTCAAGGATGTGAAAGGTCAAGGGCAACAGTGAGAAGGTCAGTGGTAATTCAACTATAGAAGAACTCCATGTTGACAAACAGTTGTGAGAACATGGGTGAGGCCAATGAGCAAGAAACCTGTGGACCTTGAGTGTCAACCAAGAAAATGATTGGTGGCAAAAAGAAGGGATTGTTGGTTGATAGGGAGAGGCTTGAGAGTAGCCAATGTGGTGGGAGACCCTGGCAATGGTTGCCATGGGAATAAATCAACGTAAAGCACTAAGAGAAGTCTCACACCACAGATTCATTGCCACTGGTAGAGAATGTTTCTGTGGGTAGGGGTAGGTTTAAGATGGCAGTCTATGCTTATGATATTTTAAGTCAAAAAGTCTTGCAGGTGGTTGACAATGTTGGACTGATTCTCAGAGAAGCACTTTTAAATTAGGAGTTGGTAGAGGACGGCTGATAGTGCAGCTAAGAAAGTGAACAAGAGTTCTATGGAAATGGTGCAGAACAAGAAAGTTAGAATGCTGAGAACCAAATGTCCACCACATCTGGGCCGAGAGGAAACAGAGGCAGAGAATATGCAGATCCCAGGAATTAACAGCCTTTCCTCAAGTGCAAAGTTGCAGTGCTTTTCTAAGTGAGATTCCCCACACCCAAATGCTTTTCAAGTGGAGCTACTGCTTTTGTCCATATCCTGCACATTTGCATCCCTAATAGACATCTTGCAGAGCTCTCTGAATGGCCCTAATGTTTTTCCACATTTAAGAAGATGAGCCCATTCATAGAAGCACATGAACTGAAAGAGAAGCTTCTGAAAATGGTTCGTAATAGGCACATTCGTGGGTGACAAAGCACCCTGAAAATGCCTAGGCTTGTATGCATCAGAGCCAAGTAGATACATTTGCACAGCTGAAAGAAAGTGTGGAGTTGCCATAGTCAAGTCTTCAGATTCTTTCTTCAGGATTAGAGGGATGGTGGTTCTGTTTCTATTCCTTTGAAATAGATTACTGCACTGAAAGCTTCTCTCAGAAATTTGTTGTGACCTGACTATACCCTAGTGGGCAAGTCTTTTCTAAGACATCTGACACACAGATGAGAAACAATGTTTTATTCATTGAAGATAGCTTTTTACAACTTAAAAAGCTCTTGTTGCTCAGAGTTGACATAGCATTCTAATAATATTCCTCTCCCATCCTCAATGGAGTTAAACCAGATTGCTTGTATCAGAGGTCAGTGAAGTGGGTGGAGGTAGGGATAGCGGTTATGCAAACTTCACATGAAAAACTTTTGAAATACACACACTCTTGGATCTCTTTTCTTTCCCCACTCTATACCTCCCTAAATCCAATCAACTCATGTTTACCTCAGGATATCTCCTTGTAATTGTTTAAAGGAACTTATTTATTAGGATGGAGTTTTCCACTTCATGGAAAGTTCTTCATGTCAAGACATGGATGCATCTATGTATTTCTACAAAAGTCACTGAGCAATCAAACCCCAAACATTGTATTCTAGTTTCAAAATGACATCTTAAGCACATTAGAAGCTTATCCTCCTCCTGGGTCAAGCTCACATCCTCTGTCTTCTTCATGCTTACTGTCTTATGTGGTTCAAGCCACTGGCCTCTTTAGCTGATAACACACTTATACAATTACTTCTGATTCCCTCCCTACTTTAATCATGTTTGTGTACATTTGGTTTATCGTATTGCTATCAGAATGCACTTTAAAAAAAACACAAATGATTAAGGCTGTTCATTTAGTACAAAAATATTTGTTGTGTGTCATTGAATCCCAGATAAAAAGCAGTGATTTTAAAAAAACAAGAGTCCAGTGGGAGGGTAACACATCAAGAAATCATACTGAAGAACACGAAGAACATGAGACCTTATGACAGTGCAACTTGACCTACTTGGAATGTCAGGAAAGGTTAGTGACACTGAGAAGAGTCCTGAAAAGCAAAGAGAGAAGGTAGCTTCGCCTGGATAGGAAGCAGGACATGCAGACGGGTGGGGATGAGGGTCCAGGATATATCTGAGATGCTGAAAGAAGACCAGCTTGGCTCCAGCCCAGACAGTGAGGTGAGAAAGTTGGGATTAGCAGCAACAGCTGGGCTAAGTGGTTCGGTTCCCATGAGCCCTTCCTAAGGTGCTCCTCTGGGAGCATTGTAAATGATCTGTTTTAAACATGGCAAAGATGGAATTTGATTTGTATATTCACTAACTTTGGTTTTGATGTGAATGATTAGAGGAAAAAATAGTATACACGGAGACACCAAATGGTCCCTTACCACCAGAGTTTAGATAAAAGATCATGGCGACTTGGACAATGACATGGTCAGTGGAAGAAGAAATACATTGATGTGTTTGATGGATGGTTTAGTAGTGAATGGGTGACAAAATGCATACAAGGATGGGTTAAGAAGATTTAGTATCAGGGCTGAAGAGTTGGCTCAGTGGTTAAGAGCATTTGCTACTCTCCCAGAGAGCCCAAGTTCAGTTCTTAGAACCCATTTTGGGCAGCACACAACCACTTGTAATTCCAGCTCTAAGAAGATCTGATGCCCTCTTGTGGCCTCTGTGGGCACCTGCACACATGTGGCAGACACATACAAACAAAAATAAATCTTAAAAAAAGATTTAATATCAATGATGCTGTATGTGCTCCTGTCTTAGGAGCACCCACTGATGCTAGCTAGGTACATGCTTTGGAACATGAGAGACAGATGAGAGATGAGAGCACTTGATGTAGGGATCGGATGTACTGTGAAGTGACCTCAGGTATTCTAAGTTTAAAAGTGTTTGCTGGCTTGCCACTGCCCAAAGAACTAAACAAGCCTTTTCAGAGCAGATGTAGAAATCCCTTGTGACCTGTGACTCACACTGTTCTCTGCCATTCTCAAATACACTTCATACATCCCCACTGACTTAGTGGGAATGTCCTGATTGCCCCAAACACCTCACAGCTGTGTAACATGACAGCTATTCTGACTTTTGCTGAGCAGTTCTTTCTCCTCACTTTCTTCCAAATTACCAAGTTGACCCTTTCATTCTGCTGGTTTTTGTTTGAAGATAGAATAAATGGGAAAAAGAAATTTTGAATGGTTTTCCTTATTTCCTAGAAAATGTTTTTAAAGTCTTCTATACAGGTTTTGGTTAAAATAACTAAGAAATGCTGATAAGTCTCAAAGATCATAACTCAGGTACCTGTGGAAGATTTAATAGTACTGAACTAAAGGATCAATTAATCTTTGTTTCCCTGTGAGATTAAAAGTAAAAACTCAAGTAAAAAGCCACAAGCCACAGTATCTTTCATGAAATTCATTATAATCTTAGAATGACCATGAATGAAAAGTCAAAACCAGTATTAAGAAGTACCATTTAAAAACATTCATTCCTGGTTGTAGCTCCAAATCCTTAGATGTGAATATATATCCTGATGTAACTGCCAGGGACAGGAGAATGGAAGAATGGAAAGGACCATTGGGGTTAAGGGGAAGAAGGAGCTTGGGAGAGGGGGCTAAAAGGAAACAGGTGATATCAAGTAGGAAATTGGAAAAATGGTGGGTACTTTAACTGGGGAGGGAATACAGAGGGATATACAGGGTGAGAGAGGGGAAGGATGTGTGTGTGTGTGTGTGTGTGTGTGTGTGTGTGTGTGTGCATGTATGTGTGTAGCTGAAGCCTACGTAACAAAAAATCACAGTGCCAGGTAAGGGAAACCTCCTTTCAATTTGTTGGTCAAAGTTGTCCAAGACACCTCCAAAATGAGGCTATCAGTATAGCCCTTGATTGCCTCCCAGAACTTGAAGACCCTATTGCTGAAGATGTAGCATACTTCAGACACAGGACTTGGAGCAATGGAGCTGGAACTGACCTAGAAGCATCCTCCCTGAAGACTAGCTCTCATAGTATTAGAAGATACTCTGCAACCTGTCAAAAGAGAAAATCAATAAATAATTCTACCGAGCTATAAAGCCTATGAACCACAATAATAACCAGCCCAGCCAATAATCTCTATTGGTACAGTAGTGACACTTATCTTGTAATCACCAGCTCTCTAGTTGGATTTAAGGCCTGTTCAATGGGAGGGAACTCATGTATAGTACTATAAACATATCCAATTACACATGGCTGAAGATGGTATAGATCCTAGAGAAAAACTTACTTTTGTCACATCCTTAGACCAATGTAACTTTTTACTATATTCTAAATAAATATCTTTATTTTTATAGACAAGTGTACTTCTCATCAATCATCTTTTTGCAACAGATGGACACGATTATGAAGTTCCACAACTGGTCAAATACAGAGAATAAGAGACTGTGAGGTGCCCAGTCCTACGTGACACATCTATAATGCAATCTCTACACCTAAGGCTCATAGACCATTGAGGAATGGGGGCAGAAAGAATGAATATATCTCTCAACTCTCACTGGAGAAGCTTCCTAATGCAGCAGATGTTGATTAGCAGAGAGAACTACAACTGGCTAATGTGCAGAAAATAAGAGGCTCCAGAGTGCTTATCCCTGAATAGGACCCTGTATCAAACCTCTGCCACTGAAGTCTCAGGGACCATTGCAGAAGAAGGGATGGAACGATTGTAAGAGTCAGAAATGGTGGATGATCTCAAAGGAGCAGAGTTTTCTAGACAGCTGGGCAGTTATTCATATGAATTCACAGCAATGGTGACAGCATGCACAAGGCCTACCTAAGCTCACGCCAGACAAAATTCCAGCATAGAAGTGGGGAAATGGATAAGAAGCCCAGCCTTAGCTGAGGAAGTATTGGCAACTGATAGCTGCTAAGAAAGGGAGAGCCAGTTTTCATTAAGGGTGTGAGGCTAGATAGGTTGATCAGGCACCAGTGGATGTATGTACAGGAAAGGACATTTGGAGACATGGACTTGACTTGATAGGCTATAATGTATATGACAGAGTCCATGAAATCAGGTGGGGGGCATTTGGAGTGGTGCAGATGGGGGAGGGGGTCTGAATATGATAAAATATATTGTATGGAATTTGGAGAAATTCAATAAAAATTTAAAAAACTTTAAAAAGTATCATTTAAAAACATTCATTCCTGATTATAGATGATATATATCTACTGGGAAAAGTTTTCTTAAAAGCAATGAAATATAAAATTTGAATAAAATATCACCACCAAAAAGAGACATTTAAATATTTTTTACTTTTATTTATTTATTTATTTAGTGTGTGTGGGGGAATCCTATACCATGATGCAAATATGGAGGCCAGAGGACCACTTGCAGGGGTGGGTTTTCTCCTTTTACCATGTGGGTTCCAGTATTTGAACTTAGGCTATCAGTCTTGGTGGCAAGTGACTATATCTGCTGATCTGTCTTGTCAGCCCTGAGAGACATTTTTAATATTTTGTTTGTACATTTGCCCAGTCCTTTGTGTAAGCATGTACATAAGCTTCCTCAATGGAGGAAAGACTTGGGTATGTCAGAAATCAGTTTTCCAAGCCACTTTTAAACTTGCGGTCAGATTCACTAGGTGTTAAAAATACATGATGGAGTTGATTTTTTGTGGTAGTGCACACCTGTAATCCTAGCACCTGGGAGGTGGAAGAAAGGGTCATCCTTGGGAAATAGTGAGTTCAAGGCCAGCCTGGGGTATGTGAGTCCATCTCAAACAACAATAACCACAAACCCAAACCAAAAATGCTTGGAGGTTTATTGGTTCTCTTTGGGGCCTGCATCTCTCACTTCCACTTTAAAAATTTATTTATATAATTTTATGTGTATGAGTGTTATGCCTGCATGTGTGTAAATATACCTGTGTCATGCAGTGCAGTGAGAAGACAGAAGAGGGCATTGGACCCTCTGGAACTGGAGTTATGGGTGGTTGTTAGCTGCCCTATGGGTGCTGGGATTCAAATCCAGTTCTTCTGCAAGAGCACTCAGTGCTCTTAACCTATGAGCCATCTCTCCAGTCCCTCACGTCCACTTTTTAAGAGAATAGCAGTAAGATAGACTAACTAGCCTGGGCCAGACTCCCTTTGTGGTCCAGCCTTTTCTCTTTCTACAGAAATACATGCACTTGGCAGGTCTAAGCATCACGTTTGGAGGGAGGCAGTTAAAAAAAAAATGCTTAGTCTTCAGGGCCTAAACTGTGTGCTCACAGTGGCCTGGCTGTGTGGGTTACTATTTCACCAGGAATTGCTGACTCAGCTGCTGGAACTGCTGTGTCATACTCTGAGTCAGATCTCAGTTCCTACAGGATACACACCTCCTTAAGGAGGTATGTGGGAGTACAGGTGATTACTAAGAAATATTTTGGCCATTTCTGAGTTTTCAGGACATGCTGTCATTGAAATGGATTTGAAATGTTACAACTGTATTCTAGATAACACCACGCATCTTGTAAGATTAAGGGACAAGGTGATGAGTTCACTATGGAAGGCACAAGAAAGAGTAGGTCTCATGTAATTCTAGCCATGTGGAATGCCATAATAGATGCTGAGGGATGATCGAATACATACATACATGCACAATGTATGAGCAAGTATATACATTCATATATATATATGTCCACTCACCTTCATATAGCCAAAAAGTAGGCTCTGTGCCTAGGATATTTGTCAGAATATATCTACTTATTTTACAGTAATTTAAAAAAAGTATCAAATATGTTTGGTTTATTTTTATTTGATTTTATGAAATGACAGCAGTTTAAATCATTTGGCATGGTTTAATTCTAATATGTCAGTACGGTTTGTTAATTGTTAGGCATCTTTTCCCCAAAGTGTTCATTCTCTCATTATTCACTCAGTTACTTGGCTGAGGAGAAATGTCACAATAATTGGCTGTGAATTTCTCAGTTTAGTTTTTAAGGTAACAGGAACACTGTTAGTGTTAGCTTTGCTTTGTCCATGACTGGGCCTCAGCAGTCATCTGCTTGAACCTGGGTTTAGCAGCCTGAGTGTGCTTTGTTCATGACCTCACCTTCCTGTTTGCTTCCCAACCCTGGGAGAAACTGAATTTTTTGGAAATCCAAAGAGAAGTCAAAACATAACAGCAAACTCACTAATTTCTTCAATCTCCCTCACCTCTCCAATTCTATCAGCACTATCCTGAAACATGACCCATGTCAGCCTCTTTCCTAGAAGCCTTTTCATTGAGGAGGGTGTGGAGGATTTGTAGGTGATAGCTGTATTAAGAAGTGGAACTGAGGGCTGGAGAGATGGCTCAGCAGTTAAGAGCACTGACTGCTCTTGCAGAGGACTGGGGTTTGATTCCCAGCACTCACATTGCCACTATGATCTGTTCTTAGTTCCAGTTCCAGGGGAATTTGATTTCCTCTTCTGACCTCTGCAGCATTGCATGACACGGGTGCACTCACATACATGCAGGCAATACACTCATACACATAAAATAAGAATAATAAATAAAATATTTTTTTAAAAAGAAGCGGAAGTAGCTTAGAGACCTGCCAACAAAGGAATGGATAAGGAAAATGTGGTGTGTGTATGTGTGCGTGTGTGTGTGTGTGCGTATACGTTTTATGCAACCATAAAAAAATGAAATCACATTTGAAGGAAAATAAATGCAACTGGAAATCATTATTTTAAGCCAAAGAAGCCAGATTCAGAAAGGCAAATACATGTTTTCATTCATACACTGATGTAAAATATTATGTGTGTGTGTGTGTGTGTGTGTGTATGCAGGTATAGGTCACAGAACTGGAAAGGGGATCATGAGAGAGAAGGAGGAGATCTTAAAGGAGGTGGGAAATAGAACAATAGGTCACATGTAGTAAGAAAACAGGATAGACTAACTGGGAGAATAAAGGAGCCAGATAGAGGCAGGAGGGGACATGGGACAGCAACAAGGGAGGGGAATGAATGAAAACAAATTATATCACATGTGTTCGAAGATGTCATGATGGAACCCATTACTGTATAAGTGAACCTTAAAAGCTAATAAAAATAATAAAGGAAGCCCCATTCTAGGGAGGTGCCAGTATCATCGAAGGGCTCTAGACCTTCTCGTTACTTTAGTCTAGAGGATCTGACTGTTTATGAAGTGCAGGTCAAGCAAATCAGTGTAAGATGTGTCTTCATCAACAACATTGTTGCTGTTTGACCAGAACTCAAAAGTCTTTTCCAAAAGGAGAAGAGGGCCCAGCAGTCCATCTGGACTTTCATTACCCTAGAGTTATGTGAGATGAATATTACATTCCTCTTCCAGTGTTCTTTTGAAGCCTTTGTCTTTGTTTCCCTCTCAATAGCAATTTTAACTTACCTAGTTTCCGCCTTTCACTCTAAAATCTCAGTAACTTTCATCCCATCCTTAGTCCTGTACCATAGCAGATATGCCATCCCAGAGTATATCACTTTGGCAGAAGGATTATTTTGAGTTCAAGACACTTGAATAAAGCAGTTGCAAGACGGACACTCTGACTTTTCTTCCTCTTCCTTGAAAGCAGGAGGTAAAACCACCATGTGTCATTACCTTCTGGTGCCAGGAGAGCCAAGCCGTTCTTACAGCAGAGATGGGGAGCGAGGCTGAGAAAAATCTGCACAATCTTGTTAAACTAAGCCTAAACTTCCTAGTTGCTTTCCACAGTTAACCCACTAGCTCAAACTTTGGCTTGCTGCGCTATCACTGTTTACCACTGTTTGTCTAATCTGGTATTTGAACTTTTGATCCTAACTGCTTCTTTGGATTGTCACTTTTCTAGTAAAAGTGCCCATGCATATGTAAAATTAATAAAATTTGTGTATTTTATTCTCTGAATATGGTTTTGAGTAGTCTATTCGTAGCTTATTAAGCTATGGGTCATAGTTCTCTGTTGGAATTGCATAACCAAATGCAGGGGCTGGCAAAAAATTTGACAGGAGTTAAAAGTTTCTGGATGAGCAATGGCTAAAAATTAATCCAAAATCAAATGCTTAATGATATGAGGTGTTTCTGGCAGTGTTTATTCATGGTTGCCATGTGATTTCACAGAGGCCTTGGTTCTGAATACACTTCATACATGTCCTTTGCAAAGTGCACCGAGCATACTCAACCATCTTGGCTTAGCGCTGAGGCCATTATCTACTGTGCAGAAGAGACACAAAGCTTTCTTCTTTTGTAGAAGCATAAAGATTTAATTATGGAAAACAAAGACTTGAAATCTGTTCCTACTGTCATTCCTCAGCATGTACCAGATGAGTATATCTTTGGATTGTATCATGTTAGAATACTTGATTTTAAAAACTGCTGTTTGAGTTGATGACTTGACTTTCATAAATAAAACATTAAGAGAATTTTGGCTTGTCATTAGGACAGAATTTTCAATAATTTCTGAAACAGCCTTAAACACACTTCTGCTCTTTTGTACTATGTATTTATGCAAAGTGGCCTTCTTGGTAATAATGATCATAAAATCAAAATATTGATCAACTTTGAAAGTGGTGAAGATGCTCTGTGTCCTGCAGCCTCAAGGGTCCAGCCAAGATTTTTTTATGTAAAAATAAATAACACATCATCTCATTAGTTTGAAAATTTGCTTTCACCCTCAAAATAAATTACATATATACAAAGAATTGTCATAAAATAGATTTCTTTATAATTTACTAACAGTAAATGTTTAATTTGTATGCCTATTTTACATACCAGTGTGCCTGGGGCTGCATAAAAATTTCTTATGTGAAAAGGAGCTGTGAGTGGAAATGGTTTAGGAAGCTGTGTGGTCTAATTTATAGTACCTACCCCAGGTTGTATAGAGGAAAAGAAAATTTTGCCTCCTCTATCATTGCTCTTCGAATAATTTGACATGCATAGAGAACCCAACTCATAACATAAATATAGATATAATATCATAATAAATATTAATTCATATTAATCACCCTAATTTTTTTCTTACTAAGGAAAGGAATGAAGCCATGGCTTTATCATTTTAGTTTTTGGAAACTTGTTTTCTAGTCTGTTTTCATTTATTTATTCTCTGAAGCATTGACAAAAATTACATAGATAAATCATGTCCAGCATGCTATTTGGAAAAAGGGGAACATTCTGAGCATCTCGAGCCAGCAGACATGCTGCTCATCACCTCAAAGGCTTTTTTGTTTGTGCTGGAACAACTGCATCTTCTTGTGCTCGTTTTAGGAGCTCACTACATCGTCAACCGTAGTTACAGGGTTAAAGAACAGAGCTGCTGAATTTATTTCTTCCAACTGAAAATTTATATGTTTTGCTGAATATTTCTGTATCTTACTCCACTATTATTAGACATGGGATAATGTAAAAAGTATTTTGCACCTATTTAGTCTGTGTATCTCTAATCAATGGCACAGAAGAGTTTCATAATTGAAAACATGATAAAACAAAATCTCTTCCCAAGAAGATGGTATCAAATATTTATAGAAATTCTGTGGTGTACTGCTCAGATACCTGCTTTGGGACCAAAATAAATTACTTTTTTTTTTCATTGAGCAAATAGTTCTCATATTCAAGTGGCATGACAATGGCAAATCACGTGTGTTCTTTGTCCTTTTTACCATAGACTCCACCAAGGTCATTGCTCATGAAACAAGAAATATATTTGGTATCTAACATGAGATAATATACTGGACAATGTGAGAAACATATCAGAGGTAAAAATCTCAGTTTTGCTTCTGTAGTTGTGGAGTGCTAGGGAGACAACGTTTTGAGATTAGAGGAGTGTCTCCCACTGTTGTGAGCCCCTTGTAACTGGCAGAGATACAGCTTTATATTTTCAGTGTAGGAAACAAAAATCATATCCATGAAAGGGTTTCTAGCATTAGTTCTTTTGCTTCAAAGCCCAATCTGTTTCCAGCTTTCTCTTGGCTGACATCATCCAGGTTTTCAAGGCTAGGTCTCAGTCTAGGCCATCTCAGACCATATTCCTTTATTCTCCCCGCTTGATTAATTATTGCTCTGGTTGCTGTTTAGTCACATAATATTCATTTATGATCTGTCTCATGGTCCTCTACCAAACGGCTGGAGACATACATGTTTATTTTGCTTAGGCATTACCCAATGACTATGATTATGTGTGACATGTAATTTGCTCTGAAGAGAGATTTGACTAATGAATGGGTAAGTAAAACCCACGAAGCAGTGACACAGGACTGAATGTCTGGCTGTTCTATAGAAGATGAATGATGCTCTCACCTGCTTGATGACTGCCTATTAAATTATGTTTCGTGAAGAGGCAAGAGATTTTATTAGTTGAGTCATAAAGGGTCCAGTGGTCAGATAAACGTGTCAATCATTGAATGAAATAAAATTAACCTGACTCCCTTTCTGGAGCCCTCAGAACTTTCAGTGTCTTAATACATGTAATGATGCTCTGTGGGAGGAGTGCTGTCTTCAGAACGCTGAAAATTATTTTGATGTAGAAATTTTGTTTCCAAAAAATACTTGAAACTCCATGAATGCTAATGGTTGATTTTGAAACGTTCTCCATGTGCTCATGTGTTTGAACACTTGGTCGCCAGCTGGTGGCGCTGTTTTGGGAGGCTGTGGGACCCTCAAAGGAGATGGAGCTTAGTGGTAGGAAGTGAGTCACTGGGGGGTGGGGGGCAGGCATCGAGGGTTAGTCTGGCCCACTTCTGGCTGCGTTGTCTGCTCCCTTGTTGTGCCCGGTGACAAGAAGCTGCTGCCGATTCCTGCTGCCACACACCAAGCATTGTGTAAAGTTTTCCGATGGGCTCTAACTTTCTGAGTCACCAGCCCAAATACATAACTTCGTCCCTTAAGTTATTTCTGTCAGGTGTTTGGTTGCAACGGTGAGGAAAGAAATACAATGAGGTGTGGCTTGGAAAATCCTTACTTTTTTGAGATGGCCTTTAGGACCTATTAAGTGACATTTCATAGAGCTTTGAAATCCAGTTTAACAGTCGCCAAGTTAACGTGTCTGAGTCTGATTCAAGGACAGCCTCAGGATGCCTGGAGATAAGCTTTCAGCCTTAGTAGGTAGACTTTGGTAAGTCTGCTTCTAGGCTCAACAATAGCCTTTCCATCTTAGGTGAGAATAGAGATGTCATCAGCAGACCTGCTGCCGCTCCATGCAGAGCTGGCATGTGACTTACCCCATTCCCTGCAGATGTTCTGTACTCTCCAAGGTGCTCCTGTTAAGATGACTATCCCCTCTCTCTGGCTTCCTTTCCCTTTACCTCTTTCCTTTCCTTTCCTTCCTTTCCTTTCCTTTCCTTTCCTTTCCTTTCCTTTCCTTTCCTTTCCTTTCCTTTCCTTTCCTTTCCTTTCCTTTCCTTTCCTTCCTTTCCTTTCCTTTCATTTTCCTAGCTCCTGCTGTTACATCAGGATATATGCTCAACATGTAAGGGATCTGTGCTAAGATCCACAGATGATATATGTCACTTGCTTTTTTTTTTTTTTTTTTTAAGTCTGTGTTACTTCGCTTAGTGTAAGTTTTTAGTTCCATCCATTTACCTGCAAATTTTATGATTTTGTCAGCCCACGCTGACTGAATCTCACATGGAGCTGGGGAAATGGGCAGCAAACCCCAACCTTAGGCAAAGAACTATTGGCAACTGATTACTGAGGGGTGAGAGAGAGAGAGCTGATCTTTAAGTGAGTGACTCTAGAGAGGCTGACTAGACTCCAGTGGATGGACTTGCACTGAGGGATATCTGGGTATAAAGCTTGACTGGATAGGCCTTAATATATATGACAGAATGCATGAAATCTGGTATATGTGGAGGTATTTGGGGGGCACAGATAAGGAGAGGGTCTAAATTTGATTAAAGTCTATTATATAAAGTGCACAAAAACTCAATAAAAATATACATTAAAAAAAAGACCAAAAAAAAAATCACAAAAGATTACTATCCCGTAGAAAATTCTCATACAACAATGGCAATTCTATTATAAAATATAGTTGCTCATCTTACTTTCTCTTTTAGGAATTCCATATTAATATAGTGCACAACAAACAGTATTCTCAGATCAAGGTTGAGAGAAGATGGTCTCCAAATATCTGGAATTTCAAAGTAGAGCCAGGTCCCTCTCCAATGGGTTCCTGCCCAGCTGGTGTTTTCATTTGTCAAGTTTAAGCATAAAACTTTCTGAGTGACAGATACCCACTTGTGATGACGGTCTTTCTTGTTCCCCACATCCTCAGACATGGTCCAGTGGACTACTTGTAGGAAAGCTCCCTCAGTGGAGAACCATTCTGTATGTTTGCCTCAATGTGACGGCCACTTAGATAATCTCTTGTTCTAGACATACCTGTCTTCTAAGTAACCTTGTAGAACTCTCGTCTTCCCAGAGCTACACTATCTGGAACTGTCGGGGCTTGTGAATGGAAGGGAGACTTTTAGATGGCATGGCTTCCATTCAGCCTGTGCCCTGCTGCTCCCAAGTCCTGTTGATGGCATTCTCACTCACCTTTCCACAATAGTATACATCATGTGTAGCTGTGTTGCTTCAGTTTAATCTCACACTAGCAACAAGCTTTCAAATATCCACTTGCTCCTATTTTGATTCTAGCCTGTCTGTATCTAGGTCGTTCTTATCCTTTGGAATTGAGCTTCCCAAGCTCGGGGAAAAGAATCATGTGCCCCAAGAGGAAATGACAGTGCGGGCTAGTACATCTCCCAGTCTCTTCTCGAAGGTGTTCCTTAGTTGCTAAGACTTGCTGCTGATGTAATTTTCCTTCATACTTTTTGTCAGTCTCTTAAGAGAGACCATTGGAAAATATAATACTTTAGTTTTTTAACTTAGTATGCAAAATAATGGTTTTCACTGGGGCATTTTCATACTTATGTGTCTTTATATTTTGTTCTCACTAGCTTTTCTTCCCTCTCCTTCCCTACTTTCATCCCAAGTATCACCTAACCCACCTCTGGCTGATTTTCTTCCTTCCTTGAGATAGTATCTTACTGATGTACTTAGTCTGTCTTGAGACATTTTGACATTTTCTTCAAGGAAACTGTTTCTGCTTGTAGTAACCAATAGCAGATGAGCTTCCAATAGAGAACATAATGCCATTCTTGCATGTGGTTGACCCTTTGTGCGGGATAGCTTTAGTTGTTAGCTTGACACAGCTTCCTAGAGGGAACTTCAGTTGAAGAATTTCCACCATTGGACTGGCCTGTGGCCATGTCTGTGGGGCATTTTCTTGATTGTTGAGTGATATGGGAAGGCCCAGCACACAGTGGTTCCACCCCCATCATGATGTTCCTATATTGTATAAAAAATCAGGTTGAGCATGGGTCAGAGGAGCAAGCCAGTAAGCAAAGTTCTTCCACAGTCTGTGCTCCAGGTTTCTGCCCTGAGTTCCTGCCTTGGCTTTCCTTGATGATGGACTGTGCTTATAAGCCAAATAAACCCTTTCCTTTCCAAGTTGGTATTGGTTAGAGTGGTTTGTCACAGCAATTGAAAGAAAACTAGAACACTCTTCATTTGATTTTTATCTTTAACTGAACATAAAAGTACCAGAAATTCAGGCAAAATGTCTTTCAAGTGTTTCAGCTTCATTAAAAGTTAAGATATTTTCTTCTTAGAAGAGGATTGCTTTAAGGATGTAATAAAATAAGATGCTTTGCACATTGTTTCCATGCATATTAGATATGCAGTGAATTTTCTTTCTCTCACATAACCGGTACAAAGGAAATGAAAATATGTGGTATTGGTTAGTTTTCATCAACTTGTCACAAACTAGAGTCACCTGGGAGGAGAGAACCTCAGTTGGGAATTTCCTCTATCAGACTGGCCTGTGGGCATGTCTATGTGGAATTTTCTTGATGGTTGATTAATGTGGAAAAGCCTAGTCCACTGTGGGTAGTTCTATCCATGGGGCAGGTGGGCTGGGCTGTATAAGAGGAGTGACTGGGAAAGCTGGGGAGGCAAACCAGTATGCAGCATTTCTCCATGGTCTCTACCTCATTTCTTGCCTTCAGATCCCTGCTTGAATTTATGCCCTCACTTCCCTCAGTAACAGACCACTACCTATAAGTGTAAGTGAAATAAACCCTCTCCTTCCCCAAATTGCTTCTGATTGTGGTGTTTTATCATAGCAACAGAAAAGTAAGTAGGATGAAAATTGGTACCAGGAGTTGGATATTGCTATGATAGACCTGATCATGTTGTCTTGGGGGAGGATTATAGAACTATTTGGAACTTTGGGCTGGAAAAGCTCTTGAGAGCGCAGAGTTTAATGAGCTGTTGTTGTGGGAGCTTAGAGTAAAAGAATGCAAAGAAAAATGCAGACAGTAGAGGTCTGGCTTACAAAGTTTGAGGTGGAAGTATAAGAGTCCCTCAAAGCCTCGACTGGGGCTTTTCCTATGATTTCTGGTCAGTTGGGGCTGAAAAACCAGCTGTGATTAATAAGAGACCAGCATCACTGAAGTGAAACCTTCTGGGAAGTGTTTCTTTAGGGTCAGCACATTGAAACTGTGGTCTAGAAGGAGCCAGGGCTGCATCTCAAGCTGGAAGCCAAACTTGGTAATGTGTAAGAATATTTTATATAGTCATGGTTTTGGTAGCATAAAAGCTGCAGAATTGAAGAGGTCTGGAGAGAAGCTGAGGCTTGGCACCATGTGGTAAGGTCAAAGTCCTTAAAGAGTGCAGAGAGGCCATTGGTGAAGGTTCAGCTTCAGTTGTAGTGGAGATTCCAGCCTATTGGAGATGCTGGATCCATGGGCTAATTACCAAGGACAGCAACAGATATGGAGTGGAGCTGACCTGTGACTAGGAGACAAACTGTGTGTTATGGATGGCAGAGTCAAAGCAGTGGAGCTGCCCAGGCTTTTTGAAGCCCATGAGTGGGTCCCAGATATAGGGCACTGAGCTATATTGATGGACTTTGGTGTTGCTTAAGTATGATTATTTTTATGGCTTGGTTCTCCCCTCTTAGAATCATAAAACATGTAACTTATCTTTTATTTTTCAGGAGCCCAGAGTTAAGACACTTTGAATTTTTAAAGAAAACTTGAACATTTAAGTCTTTGGAATTTTCAAAAAGACTGTGGGACTTATAAAAGCTGAACTGTATATTAGTCACTTTTCTGTTGCTGTCATAAAATACCGTGTCCAAGGCAACTTATAGAGGGGAGTTTATTTGGTTTACAATTCCAGGGGGGCAAAAATCCATCATAATGGGAGGCATGGTGGCAGGGAAATGGCGGCAGGGAGGCATGGCCAGAGTAGAAAGCCGAGCATTTACATCTTCAAATAGGCACAGGAAGCAGAGACAGACAGATGGAAGTGGGAAAACTATATACTCTTATAGCCTACCCCCAGTGACATACTTTCTCCAGCATGGTCACACATCCTAAATGTTCCATGATCCTTCCAAACAGTGCCACGAACTGGGGACCAAATACCCGAAGCCTATGGGGGCCATTCATATTCAAACCACAGATGGTGTTTTCTTTTTTGGTTTTTTTTGAGACAGGGTCTCCTGTAGCCCCAGCTGGCGTGGAACTCACTATGTAGACCAGGCTGGCCTTGAACTTACAAAGATCTGCCTGCCTCTGCCTCCTGAGAGCTGAGATTAAAGGTGTGCACCACCACACCAGGCCAGATGGTGTTTTATATTGTGTTATTAACCTGAGATCTTGGGGACAAGAAATGAAAAGGGTATGACTTATAGGGATGTGTTTGTGTGTCCAGTTGACAAGGTATCAATCATGGTGGTAAGTTTTTGTCGGCTTGACACAAACTTGAGTCACTTGGAAGAAAGGAATCTTGGCTGATGAATTTTCTCTATCAGACTGGCCTATGGGGGCATGTCTGTGGGGCCTTTTATTGATTGCTGGTTGA
The DNA here is from genome assembly GCF_000622305.1 of Nannospalax galili. Classification (NCBI taxonomy): domain Eukaryota; kingdom Metazoa; phylum Chordata; class Mammalia; order Rodentia; family Spalacidae; genus Nannospalax; species Nannospalax galili. Next base: position 4,049,086 of record NW_008341187.1, on the reverse strand, counting down.
TATGGGAGGACCCAGTCCACTGGGGGCAGTGCTATCCATAGGTAGGAGGGCCTGAACTGTATAGGATGGGTGGCTGAGCAAACCAGGGAAGTTAGTCGATAAGCAGCGCTCCTCTAGTCTTGCCTTCGGTTCCTGTCTCCAGGTTCCTGCTTGAATTCTTGTACTGATTTCTGTCAGTGATGGAATGTGATGTGGAAATGTAAGCAAATAAACCATTTTCTTTCCCAGATTGCTTTTGGTCATGGTGTTTTATCACAGCAACAGAAAGGTAACTGGGACATATATTTAACTCCAGTATCCAGTTTTTCTATGTCGGAGCACAGATGGTCCTGGGTCAAAATCCTAGCAGCTCTAAACTATTAGTTAAATTTTTCCATAGGTTCTGCTGCTGAAGAGGAGGGAGTGGAAGTTTCTCATTTGAACTGTGAGCTCATATCATACTCTGTGGAAACAAAAGGACCAAGCAGTACAGCCTGTCACTCAGTGGACCTCATTGGCATGCTGTGGCATCCACACCACCAGAGTTCCCTCCACATCCATTTCAGAAGCCCCATAAGCTTTTCTTTCTGTCAGAGAGGCAAATAGCATTCTTGATCCTGATTACTTGGATTAGTACTGAAAAACCTCTTCAGGTTGATGTCCCAGAGAAATTGAAAAAGGTCTCTGTCCATTTGAAATGACTTAAACTGAGAGGCGGGAACAAAAGAGCCATCTCTTTGATAATCATCTCCTGTTCTTGTCTCTCAGCGTCCAATTAAATGAATGATGATGTGATCTTTTGTCAATTGTCAGCGGATCTGGCTTTCACTTTTAATCAGCCCGCACATCGTGTGGTCTTTTAAATTCTCTCATCACCCTTTCCGTTGTCCATAAATATGATGGGAGTGGGTGGGCGTTGAAAAGAGCAGGCTTAAGAACGAGATAAATATGCAGCACTCTCCGAGTATTTGTCATATTCTTTCCAAGTTACCTTTTCTCTTCCCTCTGTGAAAAATAATTATACTACTGATTTTAACTTGTCAGGCTCATTGAACAACTTCTGAATACCGTGAGAGACTTCCATTCAGGAGATGTTTTAAAGGACTTTTACTCAGTTTTTGCTTCTATTCCTGTTTTTAAAGCACAACGCTTCCATTTGAACAAGAAACATGCTCTTTAACTGGAAATTGGCTGGGTGAAAACAGGTGCTTGAAAGCAGAGGTGTATTGTCTGTTTTTGAAAGACTTACCAGGCCTCCCTCTCCATCTGTGGGTATGTTCTTATAATGAGTGTCTCTACACTACCAGGTTATAGGAGATACCATCACTTTTATCAAGGAAAAAACAGTCCTCAACTCAAAGAGCAATACAACTCAAGGAGACACCAGATGGCAGATGACAATGTGCAGAGACAGCTAGAATAAAGATTTGGGAACATTCACATGGACTGACCAGCTGTACTGATCCATACCTATACAGTGAGTACACTTCAGTCACACTAGGCAGGACAGGTAGCCATAACAAAGGAAGTCTCTGGTAGACAAAGTACTTCATGGATGGAGTACAGATATCCCAGCACCCGGGAAGGGAAAAGTTTATCGTTCCTCTTTCCTGTGCCTTTAACTCAGATAGAAAAGGTGGCTTTCCACGGGTGTGCGTCAGGACTGGGAGGAGGGTGACAAAGAGATAAATATAGCTCATAAGACTTTTATTTTTAGCAATGTGACCTTTGAACAATCTTATTACCCTTCCAAAAATGTTGCGATCAAGAATTTAACAAGAATCTTTGATGGCATAGCTGAGCTTTGATGACAAAGAGAAACTCTGCCCATCCCTAAGAGGAAGCTGGAGATCAGAAGCTGACCTCTCTCAAGGACATTGGCAGGATTTGGAGACGAGCTTCACTTGCCCTGTGGAGTGGGAGACCAAAACTTGGACTCCGTGAGGTAGGAAGTCAATTAACCTAATAAAACCAGAACCATAATAACACTTAGAGAAAATAGGGACTAAGAAGAAGCATTTGTGTACATACACTAACAAAGGTAGCCTATGAAAAGACAAGTGCCTATCCTGGTGTTGGTGATGTGTGGAAGAAAAAAATGTCCCTCTTAAGACTTGACAGGCCTAGGACTGGCTTCCTTTGATTCAGAGTTTTGAAAGTAGAATGTAGAGAAACTCGAGATGATAATATATATTGACATAGCCCGGGCATAGGGTGGGGTAGAGTACTGAGCAGAATCAGTGGGAATTCATTCAGCTGGGCCCTTATAGATAAAGGCCAACAATGTCACTGGGAGTAACAGAATACAAGTTTAAGTCCTTCAAGAACTTCAAATAATGTACTGCTGAGATTTAGGTCCTTTCCTTCAGTGGTATCATCTAAGCAGCAACAAAGATAAAAGATGAAACAGGGGCTAAAGAGATGGTTCATCGGTTAAAGGCACTGGCTGCTCTTGCAGAGGACCCAGGTTTGAGTCCCAGCACCCACATGGTGGCTTACTACCATCTGTAACTCCAATTCCAGGGGATCTGACACCATCTTCTGACCTCCACAGGCATTGCATACATGTGGTACACTTATATATATATGCAGGCAAAACACTCCTTCACATAAAATAAAAATACATACATCAAAAAGACAAAAAGAAAAAGAATTTGTCAACAGCTAGAAATAATGAAATTCATCAGAACGCAGTAAAAAAAGATAGATGAAATACATAGAGAGGGAGTAAAAGATAGAAACTGAATGACAAGCTCTCACATGTATTTAATTTATATCCAGAAAGAAGAAATGGGGAAAATAAGAAAATTGAGAGGCAAAATTCAAAGAGATAATAAACAAAATTTCTCTAGAATGGGAGGCAGACAGGAATCTACAAAATTTGAATTGTCCTGAGCAAGATATATTTCTTTCAAAGAAATCCTCACATACACAAATAGTATACATTGCTAGTACACTAAAATAGTAATACAAACTTTGCTTTATTACTTACTTATTATTTCTATTTTTTGTGCATGAATGTATTGCCTACATGTGTATGAGTACACCTGTGTTGTGCAATGCCCATGGAGGTCAGAAGAGGGCGTTATATTCCCCTGGAACTAGAGTTACAGATGTTTGTTAGCCACCATGTGGGTGCTAGGAATCGAATCTGGGTCCTCTGCAAGAGTAGCCAGTGCTCTTAACCACTGAGTCATCTTCCTTATGCCCTCCCCCCACAATTTTCTTTCCTGAAGAATTTTGTGTGAATTTTTACTTTTCCAGTTAAGTACTGAGAATTGGTATTTCACTATATATGAAACCTCATTTATGCATTTTAGAAACTTTAAAAATTTTTGACTATTAATTATGTTTTTATTTTGGATATTCTGTGAGAAATAAATAATGGCCCATTCTATTCAAAACAACTCTCCTGTCCTCTATTTTGTGTTTCTATTATATAAAAATTTAGATATATCCAAATTGTACCATAGATTGAATTATTTGAAAACTGTGTGCAATGAGAATGTTGATTTACAGGTCCTGAGATTTTCAGGTTAGCATAGAAAGCATGAATGCCATCGTGGTGTCTTCATACATATGTATCCTTAAGCATTCTTTCCCCCTCCCCACTTGTCTCCATATCACCTGTTCTACTCCACTTGATTCCCTTCCTTTCCCCAGTAAATCTGAGCTGCTTTCTTATTACAGTGTTCTGTCTTCTCTTTTCCACCTCCACTAAGATCTCTTCCTCTCCTTCTATGATTTTCTTTATAATTTCATGACCTATACACAGAAGTGTAGAAATGTGTAGGCTAGCTTTGATCTCACAGAGTTCTTCCTGCCTCTGCCTTCCATGTGTTAGTATTGGAGGCGTGCACCATCACACCTGGCTACATATAAACATTTTTTTTCTTTTTGGCCTTAGGAGACAGGGTCTCCCTGTAGCTCCAGCTGTCCTAGAACTCACTATGTAGACCAGGCTGGCCTTGAATTCACAAAGATCCGCCAGCCTCTGCCTCCCCAGTGCTGGGATGAAAGGTGTGTGCCACCACACCAGGCCACATATAAGCATTTTATATCTAGGTTTCACATATGAGAGAAAGCTGTCTGAGTCTGGCTTATTTCACATAATTTTGAGTTTCATCATTTTTTCTGCTAGTGTCGTGATTTTATGTTTCTTTATGGCTACATAAATTTCCACTATGTGTACATACACCCTTTTCATCCATTCATCCATTGCTGGACATCTAGGCTCATTCCATTTCCTGGTTTCTGTAAATAGTGAAGCAATTAATGTAGACATGCATGTGTCTCTGTGGTTTGTGAATGCAGAGTCCTTTGGGTATAGACTCTAGTGGTATGCCTGGGTCATATTCTTAAGAAACCTCCCTATTGATTTCTATGGTGGCTACATAAGTTTATAGTCCTACCAGCAGTAAATAAGAGTTCCTCTTTCCTCACACCCTCACCAGCATTTGCTGTCATTTGTTTTCTTGATGATAGTTATTCTGACTGAGGTAAGAAGTAACCACAAAGAGATTTTAATGTATACTTCCCTGATGACTAAGGCTGTTGAGCCAATATTTCAAATATTTAATTGTCATTTGCATTTATGCTTTTGTGGATTATCTACTCAGATCAATAGACTGTTTATTGATTGGATGATTTTTTAAGCTCAATTTTGCAGTTCTTTATATATCTTCAATGTTAATCCCCTGACCGACCGATGTATAGTTGGTAAAAAGATTTTCACAATCTGTTGGCTGTCTTTTCACTTTGCTAATGATTTCATTTGCTGTGTAGATGCTTTTTAATTGTGTGAAATCTCATTTGTCAATTCTTGAGATTATTTCCTGTGCTACTGAAGTTATAGTCAGAAAATCCTTCCTTGTGTGTATATCTTAAAGCATTTTCCCTAGGTCTTCCTTTAGCAGTTTCAAATTTTCAGGTCTTCACTAAGGTCTTTGATCCATTTTGAAATGATGATTGTACAAGGTATGGTTCTAGTCTCATTCTTCTATATGTGAACATCCAGCACCATTTGTTAAAGAGGCTATTTTCTCCAATATATATTTTTGACAGCTTTGTTGAAAATAGGAGGCTCTAAATGTGTAATTTATTTTTGGTTTCTCTTCTCTTTTTTTTAGTTAGGAGGTTTTGTTATTTTTATTTTATGTGTATGAGTGTATTGCCTGCATGTACGTGAGTGCATCTGTGTCAAGCAATGCTGTGGAGGTCAGAAGAGGGCTTCAGATTCCCCTGGAACTGGAGTTAAGGATGGTTCATAGCTGCCATGTGGGTGCTGGGAATCAAACCTGGGTCCTCTGCAAGAGCAGTCAGTGCTCTTAACCTCTGAGCCATTTCTCCAGCCCCTGGTTTCTCTTTTCTATTTCATTGGTTTGCCTGTCTTTTTTTGTGCCACTGACACACGATTTTTGTTACTATGGCTCTGTTATGTAGTTTGAGATTGAGCATTGTGAAGCCTCCAGTGTTGTCCTTTCTGGAAACGATTTTGTCAGTCTTTTGTGCTTCCATATGAAATTTCAGAATTTTTTTCCCTCTAGTTCTATGTAGAGTGTCATTAGAATTTTGATAGGGATTGTATTGAATTGGTAGATTTCTTTCAATAATTTAGCCATTTTCACAACACTGACTTTGCCCATTCAGGAGCATGGGTGTTCTCCATCCTCTAGCAACTTCTTCAATGTCCTTTGTTTCTTGCTAGACACTTAGCTTGCTTTTGAAGCTACTGTTAATGGGACTTTTCCTTTGATTTCCAACAGGCAAATTCATTATTGGCATACAGAAAAAATTGTGATTGAGGCTGTCTTATTCTTTTAAGTATCTTCTGCAGTGGTGACTTGAAGATAATGACTTTCTTTGTTGGAGCCTTTCTTGAAATGTACTTATTTCTCCTTTAGTTTTAAAACATAGCTCTGTTGAATAAAGCAATCTTGGATAGCAATTACTTACAATCAGGGTTTAAAATATATTCTTCCTTACTTTCTGGCTTTGACGGTTGCTGATGAGCAATCCGATGTTATTCTGATGTGCCAGTCTTTGTAGGTGATCTGTACTTCTTACTTATGACTTTTAATATTGTTTCTTTGCTTTGTATTTTTGACATCTTGACTGTAGTGCCATGGAATAATAGGCACTCTCTCAAAATGGTGACCAGCTGCTGTCCTCTGAATCATATAGGTTGATAAGATGGGATTTCTTTCAGCTATTGACCCATCTGCCAGAGGAATCACTGTCCCATAAAAATCTACAACTGGATGTGAGACTTGTGAAGGCTATGGTATTGTCCTGAGGGTAGGACTGCTGGGCTTTCATCTGGCTTACTTTTTGGAAAAAGTTTCTTAGTCTCCTCCCGCTACTAAGGAGCTGTGTGCTGAGGCTGTGTTTGGCTTCCTTCTCTGTGGTGGTGAGTCTTTGTTTCTGTTCTTATCCAGCAGTTTTCCACTTCCTATGTGGGTTTCTAAAGCATTTATCCTATTTCTCTTTTTGGGATAAAGTCTATATTTTCTTATTCTAAATCTCTCCATCGGTTCACATAGAGGCATCTTCTAGTCTGCCATCTCACCTGGAAGTCAAGAAACACTTTTAAATGCTTACTATATTCCAGGTACTGTTTTATGTGCCAGAAATAGAAAAGTGAAAACAAGTGGCAAAGTTTGGTTGTCATGGAGTTTCCTTCATTCAAAATGCCACCCACTCCCTGGCTATTATGCCTGAGATATTTTTAAAAATATACTTGTATGTTCAAAAATAAAAAGACATTGAGTCTAGAATATTTTCCTTAAAAAAGCCTTATCATTTTTATAATTCCATAAAGATAACAAAAATTTATAATCAAGGTTAGAACTGTACTTTCTCAACATCATCACAATCTATAGTACTTTTGCTAATGATCTAATGATATCTGAGAAATTTTTTACCAAACAACCTACTAAGAGCTGAAGAAATATAAAGCAATGAAATTAGTGCAATGATTAAATGCATTATGTAGTCTTATAGGATAAAGAAATGAACAAGGTATAAAGAGATTGCGGTCCTAGAGTCTATTTCAAGTTGGCTATAAAACATCTGAATGCTCAGCTACAGGGGCAATGTCTGTTTTGTTCTGAGTTCTATTCCCAGTGTTCAGCACAGTCCCTGTCATGAAATAAGTGCTCAGCAAATATTGATTAGCTAGCATGTGAATGAATGCCATGGCAAGTCAACTAAATCAATTTGCATCACACAAGGCCAGCCAAAAGTAAAATAAAACCCAAATCAGTTGCACCTTTTCTCACTACATTCTAGGAGACTGGAGATAGTAAACTCAAACCTAGGAATATGCTAACTAGAACAAAGAAGCATATTTTGGACCTTTAAATGAAAACTCCATATAAATGAACTAGAATCATCATTATAGCTTTAAATTTAATAATTAGAATGAATTCTTTGCCTATTTTTATTAAATATCAGCATAAGAATAGAAAACTAAATGTCTGACTCTACTTGACAACTAGAATCACTCACTGGCAGATCTGTGTTTGGGATTAAGTGGATAAGGCAGGGTATATAATGTAAAAGAAAATTAAATACAATCGTTGTGTAACTATGATAAAAAATGCCCTTAACATTTGCTGATCTCTTCATTTTTTTTTTTCCTTTTTGGTAAGAGGATGAACTCCGGATCAGCATAAAACAAAGTAAATTTAAGTCATATTGGTGCCAGAGAATTCAGCCTGCAGTTTTCAGTCAGCCATGATCATACTGTAATCTGTCTTGAGATCCAATTAACTAAAAAAAAAAAAGAAATCCCTGAGAGGTGAAAAAGCTTATATTTTAACATCCTGGCTAGGAGTGGAGCACATGGTGTGCTGGGCAACATGCATGCATTGGCCATACCACTGTCTCTTTGCAGTGGATTGGGGTGAGATGGGAAGATCACAGCTCCCAGTCAGCTCTGTAATGGCAGACACACACCAGACTGTAGCTCATCATTTAAGCACTTTGGTATGAAGAGGGGAACTCAATAAACACTGAAGGTCATCAGCAATTGGCTTATGCGTAAAACATAGCAGAAATGGATTTCTTTGGACCTTAGGCTGAGTTGGGCTTTAAAAGCAGATGCCAGTGATGACTGGAATGCGTGGGCCACGTGCACAGTTTAGGCTGCACAGAAGAGAAGAGGAAATGGGTGTTTAAAGGCACGCCCACATGATGCTGAAACAAGTAGTTGTTCAAGCCACTTACCCAGAGGAGTCTAGAAAACAGGATATACCTGAGACTTGTTTTTAGTATATATGTTTATATTTTTAGGCATATGACTGGGTCTTTAATTCCAAAGTTTTAAAAGCTGAGTATTACCAAAAATATTGGGAGACAGGTATTGGGAGCAAGTGCTAGGGAGCTACTTATGGGAGAGGGCTAACTGGTTTGAGAGCCTCTTGGAACCATTTTTATACAGACTCACCATGATTGATAAATGCAGTGAAATTACATCTTAACTTTTTCAGTAGACCTGAGATAGACATAGCCTATTAACTCTAATCATTCATTGTTATAACAATAGGGATATATTTTCTTTCCATTTAAAACTATAGCAAACAGAATTCAAATATTTTCACAGCCTCTCATCACTGCCCTGTTGTCATGACTGAAGACACATTGAGTTTTTAATTATTAGCAACCTGGCTAGTGTTTCACAACAAAGTTGACTTGTTAATTGAGATGAAATGTGTTTTGTTGTCAAAAAGTGAAACAATATTGTGTCTGCATGCTACAGTATTTGTTTCTCTCCTTTCCTGTCCTAATGTGAAAACATCATTAGTTTAACACCATTTGGTCATCATCTTCCCTCTGAGCTGCAGAGGAATTTCAAAGGAATCAGATATTCTGGTACAATGCACCTAATATGTTGAGTTTCTCTCATTAATTTTGGAAATTAAACAGTTATGCCTATTAATGTGAGCTTTCACCACTGGCCACACTTTCAAAGCAGAGCTGAGAAAATGCATAACGTGGAGTCACACTGGGAAATGTGAATAAAGTCCGTGTTCTTTTTCCCTCAATGGGGGAGTGAATCTTCAAGGACAAACCAAATTTGTTTCTGTTCCATATGCATACGTTGGCCAGACGCAGCTTATCAAAAAGACAGGAAATAGGAGAGCAGGGGCGCTATTACAGAACTTCAATTTAGGATTTTTGAATTCTTTGTGTTCAGTCTATTGCTTCCAGTGGTGCATCTGAAAGTCACAGAAATCAGTGCCACAGGGTTTGAAAATCACACTGCTGGGTGGCCCTATCTGTTGATTCTAATTCCTCTATGCCCGTGCTGTGGGGCCTGGGAAGAAGTTAGGAGTATGCATTACAGGGCTTAAATGAATTCTAGATTAGAACACCTTTCCATGCTATCACTTGACAATTGTTTTTGGTGTCACCAAATCTGTTCTCCGTCTAAATAAATGAATCTTCAACACACAGACAAGAAAGATAGTAAAAGGATGACCTTTGGTCTTAGCATTTGAGTAGCTGACATGCTGTGAAGGGGGCATTCTCAGAGGGATGAGAGGACAACAGTGATGGAAAGCTTCAGATGTGCTGTGAGCTCTCTTAGTCTTCTTCTTTAAAAAAAAAGATTTATTTTAGATTTGTGTGTCTGTGTATGTGTGTATGGCTGTGTGTGTACAGGTACCTCCAGAGGCCAGAAGAGAGCATCAGATCCTGGAGCTGGAATTACTGGCAGTTGTGAGCCACCTGACGTGGGAATCAAACTCTGGTCCTGTACAAGAGCAACAAGCACTCTTAACCACTGAGCCACCTTTCCAGTCCCTTACTGTTATGTAATTATTTATTTTGTTTTATTTTGGAAAGTACAGCATTAAAAGTCAGTTGCTGGTACTCCCTGCAAAACAAATAATTCATTCACCTTATTTGGGGAAAGGCAGTAGACAGTGGTGACTTGAACAGTTTCATCTTCTATGCCGTCTACCATCTTTGCATCTTGACCACTCCTTTGCATCATCCCATTCATTAAAGAAATGAGGATGCCATCTTCTGGAAGCTCTCAACACATTTGGGTGACTATAATTAATGCAACCATCTTCTTTGCTATAACAGGACTCTTTCATTATTTTATTGTTTATTTTATCATTTCACTGTTTTAGAATGAGAGACTGAAAGTTCAGATTTCATCAATATAATTCGTAAACTACTGTGTATTAGCTTTTTAAAAAAACGTTTTATTTTGGGACTGGAGAGACAGCTCAGCAGTTAAGAGCACTGACTGCTCTTGCAGAGGACCCAGGTTCAATTCCCAGTACCCACATGGTGGCTAACAACCATCCATAACTCCAGTTCCAGGGGAATGCGATGTCCTCTTTGACCTCCAAGGACATTGCCTGACACAGGTGCACTCACATAATGCAGGTGACACACTCACACATATAGAAATTTTAAGAAAGTTTTATTTGTATGCTCATAGTCACTCATCTGTATTGTAGATATTGCAGTTCAATAAAAATAACTTGACATTTCACTTCTAGAATCAGCACATCAGCTAAACACAAGATAGTCAAAACTGCTGGGGAAAATTGTCTGAATTTCTTATAAAGTATAATAAGCATGATTATATGTATATAATCATAAATAGTAATATGAATGTTGCCAGCTCATCATATATGCAGATGAGTATCTGTAATAAAATGCACAGATGTAAAAGGAAGCTTTTCAGTATTTTTCTAATTATGTAAAAGAGAGCCATATGCTTGAATATCCAAATTTAAATGTAATATAATATCTCTTTGTTATCAAAAAGACAGTGAAAACTCATATGTGTACCTTGAGCTGTACACTAATATACTCTGAGCCTAAACTTGATGTTAATTGCTCATAGAAAAGATTAAATTCATTAGAATACAATAAATTAGGTAACATAAAATTTATATTTATAAATATGTTTTATTAGTACTAATATTTTTTTACAAAATATTTCTTGAGTGTATTTATACCTGCTTCCTTCCATGAACTTCTCTTTTGGAGATTTTTGGGTTTGGTTTCATTTCTTGTCTTTCACCAGAGAGAATTTAGGCAGCTGCACTACCACCGAGCTGAATTCTTCCAGGGAGAATTTAGGTATCATACAACACAAATTATACTAGAAAATATTCCCTAGTTCTTATACTTATTTTCTTTTCTTAAAGATTTATTTATTTATTTATGAATGCATGTGTGTGTGTGTGTGTGTGTGTGTGTATGTGTGTGTGTGTGTGTGTCCACTGAACCAAGAAGAGGGCTTTGGATCCCCTGGAGCTAGAGTTACAGACAGCTGTGAGTTACCTGATGTGGGTGCTGGGAATCAACCCTGGTCTTCTGCCAAAGCAGCAAAGAATTGGTCTTAAGCTGAGCCATCCTTTCAGCCCCAAGATAGACTTGAAAGTTTTTTTATGAGACAGGGTCTCACTATGCAGTACTGGCTGGCTTGGAACTCATTGTGTAGACCAGACTGGCCTTGAACTCACAGAGATCTGCTTGCCTCCTGAGTGAAGGGATTAAAACATCACCACCTCTGGCTCTAATTTTACTTTGTTTTAGAAGAGATTTGAGTTGTTCAGTAAACAGCATGAAGACATATCTAAAAACAGACATTAATAATAAGCATTAAATTTTAAAGAACATTGTCCAGAAATACACAAATTCATTTTATTTTTATTTTTGTGTGATGGATGTGTTCATGTGTGTGCCCATGTGTGTGCGCAGGTACATGTGCATGTGTGTATGTGTGTGTGCAGGTATGTGGAGACCAGAGGTTGGGGTTGATGTGTTCCTCTATCACTCTCCACTTTATTTTCTGAGACAGTCTGTCTCTGAGCCTGGAGCTTACCAACTCAGCTAGGCTGGCTGTTCAGAGCGCCCCAGGGTCCTGTCTCAGCCTCTTTGGTACTGACATTAAGACATACACTGCCACATCCGGCTTCTTCTTTTTTTTAACAAACACTTTATTGAGAATTTCATACATGCATATAATGCGTTTTGATCAAATCCATGACCACTCCCTCCCCTCCAACATTCCTCCCTCTGAAGAGGTAACCCTAAAATCTTTTAAGGATTAGATACAAGCTCCCAAATCTACCAAATAACATTTTTGACCTTGGAACAGAGTATGTTACTAACAGACCCAAGGACATTTCGAATTTTAGCCAAGAAACTGGCTACATTTCTTTGGGGTCTTTTTACCCTAACTGCCTAGCCAATTCCTACCTTCTATTCTTATCACGCCATCCTCTGAAGGGGTTACCCAAATTGCCAATAGGGAATCGGGACACAGACCGCTCTGGCTTCTTCCATGCTGAACAGGGACGCAGGTTGAGGCAATTGGAGTACCCCTTCAGTGCACACCTGGCTTCTTTACATGAGTTCTGGGAAATTGAACTCAGGCCTTCATGCTTGTGTAGCCATCTCCCTATCCCCATAAATTGCCATTCATTAAGGTGATAGATACCATAAGCTCCATTGACCATGCCTCTGGAATTTTTCCTGTACCAGAGTTTAGTTCATTTGTGTCATCATGAAGCAACTCCATGATTTTCCACTCTAAGATTGTGGTCCAGGCATTATAGGCTGGAGTTATTCCTAGGTGGATCTTCAGAGGGACTGGCCAGAATTTGTGAACTAGAGTTTTTTCAAACTGTCAGGGAAAAGTTGACTCCTCAGTTCACATGTGGTTTTTACCTGTAACAGAGGGGTCTGTATGAGGTGAAAAATTGAGCTTAGCAAATTTGCTTGCATGTCATAGTCTGGTACAATTGACCTGCTTTGTGACTTAGAGGACAGTTTTGAAAGCTGTTTCAGTTCTCAAGGTGGAAATAGTTTCATTGTTAGAACCTTTAGTTCAACAGAGACAAAATTTGTGATTTTTCCCTCTCACCCAAGTTGTTTATTCAACTCTTTAATATTTATAAATTATCAGATATTTGCAGCAGACTCTGGATTATTGGCATATAGAGTTTATAATCTACCCAGTCAATGATAATTATATGATGAAAACAATTGCAATCTAGTTTTTCTAGTTGTCTTCATTTAAATGGAATGTTATTTTTTATTTAGCTACCCATGTGGTGTGGGAGGATGTTTGAGTTTATCTACAATGGAAGAGATGAATGAGCGACCTAGCAATATATGCTTTGAGGTTTAGATAATCAAATAATGGCACAAGATGACAACTAATCTCCTTATTTTCTGTAATGAAGTGTGAGCACTTGATGAAACTGAAGCAAAAAATGCAGGTGGAAACGGTGCTAACAATCCACGAGGCACGAGGAACCAAGGGAGGTGTGTCTTCTCAAATACCTCCCCTCCTAATGACTGGAGTACAGGTAAGATGGCTGGAACTTTATCAGCCATCTTGAACAGTCATATAGACTATTTGATAAGGATGACAGAAAAACAAAATACAAGAGACTACGGTCTCTAAGGACTACTAAATCTCACAAATTACTTACCTCCAGAGTTTACTTGTACAAGACATACATTTTTATCTTTTTTATTTCTAAAAAGTTTAATTTTATTATTTATTTTGAATCTGAGTGTGTGTTTGTGTAGGTGTGTGTGTGCACCTGCAGAAGCCAGAAGAGAATGTCAGATCCCCTGGAGCTGGAGTTACAGTTGGTTGTGACCCTACTCCACTGGGAACTGAGTTATAGTCTTAACTCCTGAGCCATCTCTGCAGCTCCATATGTGTTTATCTTGATTAAACCATTTTTACTTTTGGCTTTCTGTTGCTACTAAAATGTCTTCTCACTAATAAAATAAACAAGAATTCAAGATTCCCAGAGAGGGATGATAGTTGAAATACTGAAATTTTAAGTTTTAGAAAATTTGGATTATGAGACTGTTCAGCATTTCTCATATAACACCTCACATTTTAGAAATTTGCAGATGTTAACTTATTTGATCTTTATGGTAAAACCTGTGAAGGAAACAGGAAAAGTACTAATGACCTCATTGTATGGACAAGGGACTATGACTCAGAAGAATCATCACATGCCCACATTTACTGAGTAGATTAATAATAGCTCCAAGGCCACAATCCCAGATATCCTTGGTCCAGAGATTTTCCTACCATAATTCTTGAATGACAACTCACCCTTTCTCTGGCATTCAATAGCTGTGGGGGGTTAATAAGGATACCATATTTGTGTTGTAGCAACTTAAGTTTAAATCTAAATCACAGTTTAAGAATGAAGATCAATCTTTCTGGAGGCATCTATATGAAGAGGGTGGAATCTGGGGGTCCCAGGGTCCAACTCTGAGTCTATTCAAACACTCTTGTCTGTTAAAGGAGAAGGGAAAGGAAAACGATCTCTAAAAAGTTTTCTCCCATCCAGCACAGACACCCTCTGATGGGCTATTAAGAATCTAATCAGTATGAAGCTGTCTGCTTCTTACTTTGGGAGAAATCTTATAAAATCTACAGAATGCTTTTTTTTTTTTAAAAAAAAAACATGCTTTCTTTAGGTATTTAAGGCCACTCTAATCTGAGAATCATTATTTGAGAATGAATATTCCAATGCGTTGTATGAATTGGAAGTGTTTCAATTTCTGTTGGTTTCCATGACTGTAGATTTAATATATTTAGCAAATAAAAATTAGGATACACAGTTGTATATGAAGTTCAGGTCAGCAATGGGTATTTCATTAATATAAATATTTCAACAATTAGGAAATACTTGTACTAAGAGTTAGTTTTTGTTTATCTGAAAGTCATAGTTAACCAACTGTCTTAAATTTTATGTGCCAATACTATATGGTAGATACCAGAGTGTGACTTGCTCAATATCTATCTCAATTTCCTTTTGGGGTCTTCCTGTACCGGGGAAATCTGTATGTCATTTTGCATGTGATTTAAGTAATGCTGGTCACATTTACCGGTTCTAGATTTAAATTTGAAAGTGGGTTATGTGGCAGGAGAAAGAGGGCACGGAGCTCCAGCTGATTGGTGCCGATCTTATAGTGTACTCCTAGAACTAACTGGTGTAGGCAGAAATTTCCAGTTTTGTCAGCTGCTTCCTGATTGCCATGGGAGGGCACCTCTTTCAGTGGCCCAGTTATGCAGCACAGCCTTGGGAGCCATCAAGACAACTCTGGGAGGGCCTGTTCTGTCAATGCCGTCTTGAGTAGAATGCTCAATGCTATTCTGCTATATCTAGCTGTGGTCATGTGGACCATGACTGATATAGTTCCTTAATTATTTTAGGTAGTAAGAGGAAGGGGAAAATGACACTTATGGGCATTTTAAGCTTATAAACAACATAAAAATAAACATTCATTAAACATTCATAAAAATAAGCACCAAAGACATAGAATCTCTGTCAGACTGCTCTAAATAATTCTATATTTTGACTTATCAAATCACTTTTGTGTTCCTCCTAGACCTAATTCATTGGCAGACATTGTTTTTGTATTGAAATCGTAAAGAAGAAATAATTTTACATCATACTTTTCTGCCTTAACATTATGTCATAAATATTTTTTGTTTTGTTACATGGCATCCTTAATTATTTTAATGGCTCTGTAACTGGTCCTCTAGTGGATGTTTCATAATTCATTTAATTATTCTCTCACTTTTGGGTGTGAAGGTTTTTTTGCATTATAAATAATTCTTTGGTTAATAAGTGCTTTTTCCTTCTCCTGAATTATTCCTTAAAATAAATTCCCAGCAGTGGGAAAATTGGGTCAAAGGCTGTGAACATTTGGTGTCTTTTAAAATGTTTTTCCCAATTGCTTTTCACAAGGGATATAGAGAAGACAATTTTAAATGGGTGGCAAATTAAATGATGCTTAAATTAAGGCAAGCCAATGAAAGCTAAACAGCATTCACAGTGTATGAAGGCACACCATCCCTTCCACCCTAATGCACAGAGAGACTGTGTGCAGCGTGTGGTAGCAAGTGTGGGGGAAATGAACAATAGTATTAAGAGGCTCTGTTTTAGACAGAACATTGTGTTCTCTGATTTTTAAAAGATATCTTTATTGATTAGTAAATTTTATACATATATTTTGATTATATTCAGACCCCCTCCCTCTTTCCATTCCCACTTTACTACCCCCTCCCCTACATCATGTCCTCTCTCTGTTATTGTCTTTTCTTAGAGGCCCAATGAGTCTAATTGTGTTTCCCAAGTGCCCTTGAAGTCTGATCAACCTACCAAGTATCATATCAGTAAAGACTCTCAATCTCCCAGCGTCTATCAAGTGCCAATAGATCCTCAGCTAGGACTGGAGATTTTTGCCCATCCCTTCCATTCATACTGAGCCCCTGCCTGACCTTGCTTGCACAGGTCTTGAGCATGCTGTCATAAGCACTGTGGGTTCATATGTGCAACTACCCTGTGGTGTCAAGACATCACCATTTCCTTATATTTATCTACCACCTCTGGCTCTGGAAATCTTTCTGTCCCTTTTGCAATTATTCATGAGCCTTTGGAGGAAAGGGTGTGATATAATTGTCCCATTTATGGGTGAGATTCCTTCAGGCTCTTATTCTTTGTACATTGACCATTTGTGAGTCTCTATGTTAATTGTCATATGCTACAAGAAGTTGTTGACCAGGGAGCTCTCACAGATCCTCAGACAATAGTGGCTATTGCCATTGCACTCTGTGACTCACCATAACTAAATAGTTAGACCCTGCTGATGAAGACATTACATACCTGAGTTACAGAACAAACAAGGAGAAATCAAGCTGGTACTGACCTCAAAATTCATCTTTACTGGCAATCTTTCATAGTACTAGAAGGTGCTGTGCATGTTACAGACAGAGAAAGGTAATCATCAACCTTACCCAACTGTAAACCCCATGAGCCACAATAATAACTGGCTTGGTAAAATATGCCAATTGGTACAATAGTGGTACAGATGTTATGAGAATAACTGACCATCCGCTAATTAGATTTAAGGCCTGCTTCACAAAATGGAGCTCATACCTGATAGTATTATAACAGCCAAGAACCTGTTAGACAGGTCACAGGCCATAGTGAAGAGCCTAATACTATCATTCTACTAAATAGATACAATATTAAACTCACTCATAATGACTTATTGTTATACCCATAGATTAGTGTTCTCCATTTAACAAAATGAATTGAATCTTATTTACTTTAACA
Organism: Nannospalax galili; assembly: GCF_000622305.1. NCBI lineage: Eukaryota > Metazoa > Chordata > Mammalia > Rodentia > Spalacidae > Nannospalax > Nannospalax galili. The sequence goes on along the minus strand of NW_008341187.1, from coordinate 4,031,969 downwards.
TTGCTTTAAAAAAGTATCTCCTATGAAGTCAGAAGTGGCTTTCCTAGTCTTCTATCTGTTCTGATTCTCTCCTCCCCTTTACTTCTATAGCAAAGGGAGAGACATCAGGAATAGCTCACTGTTGTTAGCACACATTAATAGCAAATGCTTAGTGTTTGGCCTCAGCTTTGACCCAGAAGTATTACTTTTGATTAATATCTAAAATGTCTGAGGACCTCCTATGACTCAGTAGCAACTCTGCTCCCCCCACCAAATGACAAGATTAGAAAACAGAAGACCTGAATGGACGTTTCTCCAAAGTGGTACAAATAGCCAACTAGAAAACAAAATGGTCTTCAACACCACCGACTGTCAGGAAAAAACAAATCAAGATCACCATGATCTTTCTACTCTACTGTCTCCTGAGACTACACGCAGCTCGGGGTGGGAGGGTGCAAAGGCGTGAGTGTGTAGTTGGGTTCTAGGGTGAATGTCTAATGACCCCCCCACCTCTTCTATGAGGGAACATCAACAGGGATCAGACTGAGGTTTTCTTGTGTGGAGTCACAGCTGCTCTGGTTAATATGGTAACAGCTACGTTATGCTGGAAGGCAGTATTCTGCAACATTTTGTTTCAAAATGAACTTTAATTAATCTTCAAAACTCATAGCAACTTTTATAAACGATAATCCGGAAGTTATAAGGAAGGATGCCAATCCTTAGAAACAAGCACGGGGAACCAACAAGAATTTGAAAGGGCTTTGAAAAATGGATTTCCTCAATAGGTGCAAAAGATCCTAGCATGGCATTTTTGTGGTCAAATGACAACTCTGAGTCCTAGAGTATCACCTAAGTCCCAGCTCACATCTTTTCCTTTGTCGGTGTTCAGGTCAACCTGACATTAGTTAGTGGTGAGCCATTGACTTCTGAGCAATGCTTTTCACTGATTGAAGCGGACCAAGATGAGCTCCTTGGAGCTCATGAAGCAAAGCGCGATTCACATACCTGACCGTACACTGAGGTGGAAACCCTGTGGGCTCTCATAGATTGAGTTTTTAAGGTATAGGAATAGGGGTAGGAGTTAAAAGCTCCAGGCTTTAGAGAGCTGGCCTGAATTATAATTGATGTGGGACTTTGTACATCCACTTTTCTCAATTGTGAGCCTTAAACCAGACCCCCTTCCCTACTATATTAAGTAGGCCAGTGGGCAAAAACAGAGAAAACGGTAACACTTGCAGTTGTTATGAAAGTGAATTAATGACTATGTCAATGATGCACATTCACTTTTAAAAGCTTGTCTGTGAGAACTGAGATGTAAGATCTTTCCCCACATACAGCAATGCTGTCTGTTCATAAAGGAAGGAATTGGGTGCCTTACCCCCATGATCGAAGGCCTGAGTTTAGGACAAGTCGAATGCCACAGATGGCACGGATTCCACTTGCCTGTCTCAGAGCAATACTGTATATGCATCTCCTCAGCTCGGCGAGGCTCTGCTGTGGCTTTCCTCCTTTCTTGGGATCTTCTTCATCTTGGAATCAGCTCTATTCCCTCTCCTGCAGCTGTGCCTTAGATTTGTCCTTGGTTCCCTCTTGGCTTGATTGCAGTTAGAGATGTTGATCTCTCTTTAAATCAGGATTTCCCTCCAAATTTTGAACACTGAAATGGATGTGAAAGTAGAGAACAACTGTTTAGGGGCACATTGATGTCTTCTTGCCCTGTGACTATACTTCACAAGAACTTTTCTTTCTGAGTCCTGGCTCCCATGAATGTCCAAAAACATCCAAAATAATCAGTTTCCTTCACGACTTTGTCAGGTTCTAAATTCTACCATGCAGGGACACATTACAAACAACAAAATAAATAATTGCTATTATTATCACTATCCTACCTTAATAGAAAGAACATTTTTAACTCCAGATGTGAACAATGAGAACAGTGCCTTACATTGGATTCATTTTGCTCTAAAGAAGCTCACTACATTGTCTTTATATTTTTTATTTTGCCTCTGACAGCTTATAACTCAATTTCAAACTGGCTGGTGTCCAAGGCCTGGCACTTGAGAAGCATCGGGGTAATAGAAAGGACCTTATCTTTGGAGTCAGGCAGATCTGACTTCAAACCTGGCTTTTACATTTGACCTTGAGTGAGGCTGTGCATGGGGTGAGAGATCCTGTGCATGGGGTGAGAGATCCTGTTCTGGATTCCTGCCCACTTTGTTCTCTGGTTTTTTTCCTATTCTGTCACAATCACACAGCAACATGAGACAGAATGTTCTAATTGTGAATGTGCTTTCTCATTATTTCATTTTAATTAATGTAAGTTTGAGAGTGAGTTGAAGCAGAGTTGTTCTATAAATTCACAAATATCAATTAGCAAAAACAGCATGGGCAGCTTGTAACTTGTTTCCTACAATATTTTAAACACGTGCCAAATGAACTGAAAGCAAAGAAGACAAATGCAGAAGAAGATCAATGCAGTGCCCTCTCAGACCTTGCTGTGTCCTTCCACAAGGACTCGACCCTGGTCTGCACTTAGCTCAAGTTCCTGGGAGGCTTCATCTCCTCTGGGTCTCATCCTTGGCTGCCAGACTTGACCTTCAACCCATTTCAGGAAAAAACCTGCCAACCCAGTTTAGCAGGAGTCCCCTACCCTGGATGTAACCAAGTGCTGTCTAGTGATTTTCCATGAACAGACCACCCTGACAACAGGCTGCAAATCCCATTTCCCTGACACAGTGGTATTGAGTCCTTTTCTATAGCAATGTTGACTCATATTGCAATGAGCTTGAGCAAAACCTCTTTGTCCCGTGCAAATTTTCTTTGAGATATCCCAAACCCCACACCATGTTGGAAAAAAATGCTACCTAGGAGGATGAAGAGGGCCAAGGGAGGAACTAACCTCAGGAACAGTTAGCTTTAGAGCTTATAAATTAACAATTTTATTTGGTGATTAAGACCAGATGGAATTGTTCTAATTTAATTATTTTGGGAGAAAAGAGAAGTCAATTTCGATCCCTAGGGAATAAACCACTAATTTGGGAGGGAATTAAACAAAGGAGAGTCATTTCTTTTTCGTTCAGAAAATGTTTGTTAAGTGCTTTGCATTACCGTAATGATTCTCCTGGTGTTCCGAAGTGCTTTTTCTGATGGCAGGTTTGTTGCAGGTAGGAATGCCAGGGGCCTTTCCCAGCAAGTATCAGTACTGATGATGCTATTAGCAATGAACTCTTCCCAAATCTTCTTTCTTGATGCTTTGTATTGGCCACATTGGTCTTCTTAATTACTGAAGAGGAAGCACTGGGGATGTGTGTTTCAGGGACTGCATCAGAAAGTTCACTTGTCTCTGCAGAGCCAGTTGATTTGCCTTATATCACTGTGTCCCCAAGTTAGTTTTTCCAAGTTGATGGGAGTTCACAACTGTGAGAAGACTGAGCCTGTGGTGGTGTGCTCTTCAGGCAACTGGGTGACTCTGACACTGACCTCCAAGCTTGTTTGATAGAGCTATTTTTCTCAGTGTTAGTGGACAGGAAGCATCTAAAAGCCTTCTTCCTACAAACTGGCAGGTTTAAAGCAACAGGAACACATTTCTAGAGCCTGAAAGGAATGGTTTGGTAAGGCTGTGCTGTCCTTGAAAGCTCCGGGGAAGCATCCTTCATTGTCTCTTTCTGGCTTTCAGAAGGTGCTGGTATTCTTGTTACAGCCTATTTGTAGATATATCCCTTGAATCTCTCTCTGTCTCCTTCTTCATGCCTGTGTCCAAATTTTTCTTTCATGGAGTCTACTCATTTGATTAGAACTATTTAAAGTCAGTATTTCATCCTGTTCATTTGCAAAGACATTTCTTTTTAAAATGTTTTATTTCTTTTTTATTTTTCATAAATTATTTATTTAGCCGGGCATAGTGGCACACGCCTTTAATCCCAGCACTTGGGAGGCAGAGGCAGGTGGATCTCTATGATTTCAAGGCCAGCCTGGTCTACATAGTGAGTTCCAGGACAGCTGGAGCTACAGGGAGACCCTGTCTGAAAAAGACCAAAAAAATATTTATTTAATAACCACATGATTTTCAGAAGAAGCATTTCATTACAACAGCATTGACATATTCAATAACAATTGCCAAAGTAAAGATGCATCTCTTTCAAAATTAGCTGTAATTTTTAGGTTCACAGTTGAATTAATACAGTTATACAATATTGTAATCAGTATAAACCCTGTAAGACATAAAATTGAATGGGGTTTTAACCTTTGAAAAAGATCTCCACTTCATTTTAAAATATACTGTTTCATACAGAAAAACTCATTTTTAATGCATCTAATACTTGGATGTTTGTACATGCGTCGCTACTCTCCATATATCTGATTATTACTAGTCATAGTTCTTACTTTCTGAGACCCTTGGCAACTGACCATGGATATTAAGTTATCAGGTAGATTTCAATGGTAATGTTTTTCACCTCTACTAATTAACATGAAGCAAATTTTTATGCTTTTTCCTCAAATATAACCCATTTTTTTATTTATTGATTTTTTTGTGTGTATTTCATACAGATCATCCAAAATTATCATATTCATCTATATGCCCACATCCCAAATGGCACCCTCTCATAGCCCCCCTCCCCCCACTGGAGCCCATATACTCTGTCATCCTGTTACTGTCCACTGTGTTATCAGTGCCCCCAGCGGTTTCCCAGTGCTTGTCCATCCGCTGAGTCTAGTCAGCCTACCTAGAATTCCTTGTTTTAGGAAGATCAGCTCTTCCTTGATCTAGCAGCAATCAGTTGCCATTATTTCTTTAGATAAGACTAGGGACTGCTGTTCATTTTCCCAGCTCTATGCTGGGTTACTGTCTGGGAGTCTCTTGGGCCACCCTGGCCAACAACTCAAAGGGAGGTATCTCCTGTCTGGCATTGTTTCTTGTTATATAGGCTTTAGCTATACACATGGACTCTTAAAGAATTATACTGATCCCTTTAATCTTTGGTTATACTTTCCTTTTGGTAAGACCATACAGTTGGCCCAGATAAATCAATTTATTTTTACTCTTAAGGTCATTTGAGGACCTGTTCCTCAGGGGTTATATGGGCTTGGGAGGAGCCCCTGGCTCCTTTCTTACCAGTTCCATCTATGTGAAGATAAATCAAAGGTCCTGTTCAACCATGGCTGGCTTCACTTGGAAGCATGGAGGAAATGTTCCTCTGTGTTGACCCTCCTCTTTCTGGACTGGACACTGGTTCAGGTCCATCTGGTGGGGTTTCCATGGCCTCCTTGATCAAGAGGACAGGTGACTCACCACAGTTACAGAACATTTTGAGAGATGCTCATAGTCCCCTGGAACTTAGTCGACCATATATTATGTTCCTTGAGCTAGTTGTATGTATAATTTGTCAGTATGTTGTTCGATTAATATGGTTCCCTCTATTTATCTCTTGCATTGTCTAACGCTTTCACCATGTTTTCACCATTTAAGGTGCCCCCATTTTTCCCATTTCTCCCTTAATAATACCCTTCTCCTACGGTCCTACCTCTCTTGAGCTCCTTTTTTCCCTTTATCCCCAAGGTTCCTTGTATAACCCTCCCTCCACCCCTCCCCCTTAAAATAACCCCATTTTTATCCTTATCTCCCTTATTAACCCGTTTCCTACTGTTCTCTTTCAGGTTATTTTTCCCCTTTATCTTCATGGTTCTTTTTCATTATCCTGGTTCCTGTAGTTATGACTGGATACATACTCGCTTATAAGGATTTGGTTCTAGGATCCACATATGAGGGAGAACATACGTTGTTTGTTTTTCTGAGTCTATGTCACTTCACTTAGTATAACAGTTTCTAGTTCCATCCATTTACCTGAAAATTTCATGATTTCATCTTTTTTTACTGCTGAATAGAACTTCATTGTATAAATGAACCACATTTTCATTATCCACTCGTCAGTTGAGGGACACTTAGGTTGCTTCCATCGCTCAGCTGTTGTGAAAGAGCAGCAACAAACATGGATGTACAAGTGTCTCTACAAAAGGATGAGTTCTTTTTTACATGCCAAGGAGTGGTATAACTGGGTAAAATGGTAGGTTCATTTTTAGTTTTTTAATAATCAGATACATATAGATTAGAAATGCATGCACCAACATCTCAGTGTTATTAGTAAAAACAATGAGTCTTTCCATAGGGGTTGAACAAATTTGCAATCCCACAAGCAGTGGATGAACATTCCCTTTTCCCCCACATCCTCTCCAACATTTGGTATCATTTGTTCTCTTGATCTTAGCCAGTCTGACTGGGGTAAGATGAAATCTTAAAGTGGTTTCAATTTGCATTTCCCTAATTATTAGTGATGTTGAACATCTTTTAAGATGCTTCATAGCCATCTTTACTTCTTCTTTTGAGAACTCTGTTCAGCTCCTTAGCTCATCTTTTAATTGGGTACTTTCTTGATTGTTTGTTTTTTGAGTTTGTTATGTATTCTGGATGTTAAACATCTGTCAGATGTGTTGCTGGTGAAGATTTTCTGCCATTCAATGGGTTTTTTTCTTCACTTTCTTGGTTGCTTCTTTTGATGTACAGAAGCTTTTTAGTTTAATGAGGTCCTATTTGTTGATTCTTGACCTAGTTTCGTGAACAATTGATGTCCAGTTTAGAAAATCCTTTCCTACACCTATATCTTGTAGGTTATTAACAATGATTTCTTCTAACAGTTTCAGAGTTTCAGGCTTCACATTGAGGTCTTTGATCCATTTGGCATTGACTTTTGTGCAAGGTGAAAGATAGGGGTTTAGTTTCATTCTTCTATAGGTGGAGAACCAGTTTTGCCAGCACCATTTGCTGAACATGCTGTCTTTCCTCCAGTGAATGTTCTTGGCCTCTTTGTCAATTATCAGGTGGCTGAAATTGCACGTACTCATATTTGGGTCTTCAATTTTATTCTATTGATCTATGAGCCTATTTTTGTGCAAGTACCATATTGTTTTTATGACTATAGCTCTGCAACACAGTTTAAAAATCTGGTATAGTAATACTCCCAGCGTTGCTGTTAGTGTTCAGGGTTGCTTTGGCTATCTGAGGTCTTTTGTGCTTCCATATGAATCTTAGGATGTTTTTTCCAATTCTGTGAAAAATGTCATGGGGATTTTGTTTGGCATTGCATTGAATCTATAAATGGCTTTTGGTAGGATGGTCATTTTCACAATATTAATTCTTCCAATCCATGAGCATGGGAGGTCCTTCCATCTTCTGATGTCTTCCTCAATTTCTTTCTTTAAAGAGTTAAAATTTTCCTTGTAGAGCTCTTTAATGTCTTTGGTCAGGTTTATTCTGAGATAATATTTTTTTGCAGCTATTGTGAAAGAGAGTGTTTCCATGTGCTCTTTCTCTCATTGCTTGTTATTGGTATATAGAAAGGCTACAGACTTTTGTAGATTAATTTTATAAACTGCCACTTTACTGAACATGTTAATCATTTCTAGGATTTTTCTCATGGAATTTTTGGCATCTTTTAGATATGATATCATCTGCAAAAAGGGATAAATTGATTTTTTCCAATTATTACTCCTTTAGTTTCCTGCTCTTGTCTTATTGCTCTTGCAAGTTTCAGGTACTTCGTTAAAGAGGAGTGGAGATGGTGGACAGATTTGCCTGGTTCCTGATTTTAATGGGAATGCTTCCAGTTTTTCTTCATTTAGAGTGATGTTGGCTGCAGGTTTATTGTATATAGCTTTAATTTTTAAAATGACTTATTTAATAACCACATAATTAGAAGAAGCATTTCATTACAACAGCATTGACATATTCGATAACAATTTCCAGAGCTAAGATGCATCTCTTTCAAAATTGGCTATACATTTTTAGGGTTGCAGTTGAATTAATACAGTTATATAATATTGTACCCAGTATAAACCCTGTAAGACATAAAATTAAATGAGGTTTTAACCTTTAAAAAAGATCTCAATTTCATTATTAAAATACACAGTTTCCTACAGAAAAATTCATTTTTAGTGCAATTAACACTAAGATGTTTGCACACGCATTTCTAATCTCTATATATCTGATTATCACTAGTCACAGTCGGTTACTTTCTGAGCTCCTTGGCATCTGAGCATGGATAAAGTCATTAGGTAGATTTCAATGGTAATTTTTTTCACATTTACTAATTATTAAAAAGCAAATTTTTATACTTTGAAGAATTATTATTTTTTAAATTAAAAAATTTAATAACCACATGATTAGAAGTAGCATTTCATTACAGCTTTAACATATTCAGTAACACACTCAAGAGTAAGGATACATCTCTTTCAAAAGTGGCTGTAAACTTAGGTTCACAGTTGAATTAATACAGGTATACAATATTGAACTCAGTATAAACCCTGTAAGATATAAAACTGAATGAGTTTTTACCCTTTAAAGAAGATCTCCATTTCATTTTAAAATATGCAGTTTCCTACATTTTTAATGCTACTAACACTTAGATGTTTACACATGTGTTTTAATCTCTATGTAACTGATGATTACTAGTCACAGTCAGTTATACTAGGATCCTTACTACCTGAGTATGGCTATAAAATCATCAGGTAGATTTCACTGGTAATGTTTATCACCTCTACTATTTAACATGAAGTAAATTTTTATGCTTCCTCCTCAAATATGGTTTTTTTTTGAATTTGTTGATTTTTCTGTGTGTATATCATACAGAACATCCCACACAATCTTATTCATCTATATACCCACTTTCCAATTGGCACCATCCCATAACCTCCCCCCTCCCACATACTGGAGCCCATATACTCTGTTATCCCTGTTACTATCCACTGTGTTGTCGACACCCCCAGCCATTCCCCAGTGCTTGTCCGTCTGCTGAATCTAGTCAGCCTATCTAGAGATCCTTGTTTTAGGAAGATCAGCTGTTCCTCATCTAGCAGCAATCAGTTGTCAATATTCCTTTAGATAAGATTGGGGACTGCTGTTCATTTTCTCAGTTCTATGCTGGGTTACTGTCTGGGAGTCTCTTGTGCCACCTTGGCCAGTAACTCAAAGGAGGGTATCAACTGTCTGGCATTGTTTCTTGTTATGTAGCATTTAGCTATACATATGGACTCTTAAAAATTATATTGACCCTATTAATCTTTGCTTATACTTTCCTTTTGGGTGTTTAAGACCCTGCAGTTGGCTCAGATAAAACAATTAATTTTATTCTTAAGGTCATTTTAGGATCTGTTCCTCAGGGGTAACATGGGCTTGGGAGGAGTCCCTGGCACCTTTCTTTTACCAGGCCCATCTATGTGAAGGTAAATCAAAGGTCCTGCTTGACCATGGCTGGCTTCGCTTTGAAGCATGGAGGAAATGTTTCCTCTGTGTTGACCCTCCTCTTTGTAGACTGGACACTGGTTCAGGTCCATCTGGTGGGGTCTCCACGGCCTCCTTGCTCAAGAGGACTGGTGACTCACCACAGTTACAGGACATTTTGAGAGATGCTCATAGTCCCCTGGAACTTAGTCGACCTAGGAAGGCAAGGAGCAAAAACTGTCCTTTATGTCCCCCTGACCAACTTAGTATAGGCCTCAGAGTATGGCTGTTAAACATCCAAGAAGGTTAGTTCCACCAGTCTGGTACTTTTAATTACCATATGCCATGTAGATAGAGCTTGGGCAAAGACCAAACACTTAGATAAACCTTGCCTAGGCATATATTACATTCTTTGATCTGGTTGTATGTATAATTTGTCAGTAGGTTGTTGCCCTAATATGGTTCCCTCTGGTTTTCTAAAACTATCCAGGCATTGCTTATCTCTCACATTGTCCAACCCTTACACCGTGATTACCCATTTAAGGTGCCCCTGTTTTTTCCATTTCTCCCTTAACAATACCCTTCTCTTACGATCCCACCTCTCTTGAGCTCCTTTTCCTTTATCCGTTAAGTTCCTTGTATAACATTCCCTTCCCCCTCCCCTTAAAATAACCCCATTATTAACCATATCTCCCTTGTTAACACCTGTTTTCTACTGTTCTTCTCTTTCAGATTCTTTCTTTTCCTTTACTTCCCTGGTTCCTCTTCATTATCCTGGGTCCTGTAGTTATGTCTGGATACATATTCACTTAAAAGGGTTTGGTGCTAGGATCCACATATGAGGGAGAACATACGCCATTTTTTTCTGAGTCTGTGTTACTTCACTTAGTATAACAGTTTCTAGTTCCATCCATTTACCTGCAAATTTCATGATTTCATTTTTCTTAACCGCTAAGTAAAATTCCATCGTATAAATGAACCACATTTTCATTATCCATTCGTCAGTTGAGGGACACTTAGGTTGCTTCCATCTCTTAGCTATTGTGAAAAGAGCAGCAATCAACATGGATGTACAAGTGTCTCTGCAATAGGATGAGTTCTTTGGGTATATGCCAAGGAGTGGTATAACTGGGTCAAATGGTAGGTTCATTTTTAGTTTTTTAAGAGTTCTCCACAATGCTTTCCATAGGGGTTGAACAAGCTTGCAGCCCCACCAGCAGTGGATGAATGTTCCCCTTTTCCCACCTCCTCTCCAACATTTGCTGTCATTTGTTCTCTTGATCTTAGCCAGTGTGACTGGGGTAAGATGAAATCCTTAAAGCAGTTTTAATTTACATTTCCCTAATGTTGAGCACCTTTTAAGATGCTTCTTAGCCATCTGTATTTCTTCTTTTGATAACTTTCTGTTCAGTTCCTTACCCCATCTTTTAACTGGGTTACTTCCTGTCTTGCTACTCTTTTTTTGTGTTTGTTATTTATTCTGGATGTTAAACCTCTCTCAGATGTGTAGCTGGTGGGTTTTCTCTTCACTTCCTTGGTTGCTTCTTTTGATGTACAGAAGCTTTTTAGTTTAATGAGGTCCCATTTGTTGATTCTTGACCTTATTTCCTGAGCAATTGATGTCTGGTTTAGAAAATCCTTTCCTAGGCCTATATCTTGTAGGTTTTTCCCAACGTTTTCTTCTAATAGTTTCAGAGTTTCAGACTTTACATTGAGGTCTTTGATCCATTTGGAGATTATTTTTGTGCAAGGTGAAAAAAATATAGGGGTTTAGTTTCATTCTTCTACAGGTGGAGATCCAGTTTTGCCAGCACCATTTTCTGAACATGCTGTCTTTCCTCCAGTGAAAGTTCTTGGCTCCTTTGTCAGGTGGCTCAAATTGAACATACTCATATTTGGGTCTTTAATTTTGTTCCATTGATCTATGGGTCTATTTTTGTTCCAGTACTATGTTGTTTTTTTATGACTATAGCTCTGTAATACAGTTTAATATTTGGCATAACAATCCCCCCAGCATTGCTCTTAGTGCTCAGGGTTGTTTTGGCTATCTGAGGTCTTTTGTGCTTCCATATGAATCTTAGGATGTTTTTTTCCAATTCTGTGAAAAATGTCATGGGAATTTTGATTGGCATTGCATTGAATCTATAAATGGCTTTTGGTAGGATGGTCATTTTCACAATATTAATTCTTCCAATCCATGAGCATGGAAGGTCCTTCCATCTTATGATGTCTTCCTCAATCTCTTTCTTAAGGATTTAAAATTTTCATTGTAGAGGTCTTTAATGTCTTTGGTCAGGTTTATTCTTAGATAATTTTATATTGCAGCTATTGTGAAAGGGAGTGTTTCCATGTACTCTTTTTGCAATTGCTTGTTATTGGTATATAGAAAGGCTACAGACTTTTGTAGATTAATTTTGTAACCTGCCACTTTACTGACCATGTTAATCATTTCTAGGAGTTTTCTGGTGGAACTTTTGGCATCTCTTAAATATATCATCTGCAAAAAGGGATAATTTGATCTCTTCTTTTCCAATTATTACTCTTTAATTTCTTTCTCTTGTCTTATTGCTCTTGCAAGAGTTTCAAGCGCTATGTTAAAGAGAAGTAGGGGTAGTAGACAGCCTTGCCTGGTTCCTGAATTCAATGGGAATGCTTCCAGTTTTTCTCCATTTAGAATGATGTTGGCTGTGGGTTTGTTATATATAGCGTTAATTATGTTGAGATATGTTCCCTTCAGTCCAGTTCCCTGTAGGACTTGACCATAAATGCATGTTGAATTTTGTCAAAGGCCTTCTCTGCATTTATTGCGTTGACCATGTGGTTCTTGTCTTTGAGGCTGTTTATATGATTTATGTCGTTTATTGACTTACATATATTGAACCATCTCTCCATCTCTAGAATAAAGCCAACTTGATTATGGTGGATGATCTTTTTGATATGTGTCTGTATGTGGTTTTCAAGTATCTTGTTGAGAATTTTTGCATTTATGTTCATTAAAGATATGGGTGCATAGTTTTCTTTTTTGGTTGTATCTTTACCTGGCTTTGGTATTAGAGTGGTGTTGGCTTCATAGAGGGAATTTGGAAGCTTTTCCTCCATTTCTATCTTTTTGAAAAGCTTAAGTAGTAGTGGATGTAGATCCTCTTTAAATGTCTGTTAGATTTCTGCTGTAAATCTATCTTGTCCTGGGCTTTTTTCAGTCAGGAGGTTTTGTATTACTGTTTCAATTTCCTTATGTGTTATGGGTCTGTTTAAGCTGTTAATCTCTTCTTGGTTTAGCTTTGTTGGTTCCCATGTGTTTAGGTACCCATCCATTTCTTTTAGGTTTTAAAATTTAGTAGCATGTAGGTTTTTAAAATATTCCTTTACAATGTTCTGGATCTCTTTGGTGTCTGTTGTGATGCTTCCACTTTCATCTCTGATTTTGTTGATTTGGAGGTGCTCTTTCTTTCTTTTGCTTAACTGGGCTAGCAGTCTATCAGTCTTGTTTATCTTCTCAAAGAATCAGCTCTTACATTAGTTGATTCTTTGTATTGTTTTCTTTGTTTCTATTTCTTTAATTTCTCCTCTGATTTTTGTTATTTCTTCTTGTTTGCTGGGTTTGGTTTCATTTGTTGTTGCTTTTCAAGTGTCTTGAGTTGCAATGCTAAGTCATCTATTTGTGATCTTTCTGATTTTTTAATGTAGGCATGTAGAACTATAAACTTCCCTCTAAGGACAGCTTTCAGTGTGTCCCAGAGGTGATTTTGTGTTGTATTGTCCTTTTTTGTTTAGTTCCAGGAATACCTTCATTTCTTTCTCAATTTCTCCTTTGACCCATTCATTATTCAGGAGTGTGTTGTTTAATCTCCATGTGTTCATGTGGTTACTGGGGATTCTTCCGGTGTTGATTTTAAGCTTTATTGCATTGTGGTCTGATAGAATGCTTGGAATTATTTCAATCTTTTTGTATTTGTTGAGGTTTGTTTTGTGCCCCAGTACATGGTCGATTTTGGAGAAGGTTCCATAGGGCGCTGAACAGAAAGTATATTCTTTGATGCTTGGGTGGAATATTTGGTAGATGTCTATTGGGTCCATTCGATATATGGTATTGTTTAATTCAGATGTCTCTCTGTTAATTCTCTGTCTTTTTGACCTATCTAATGGTGACAATGGGGTATTGAAGTCCCCTACTACTAATGAGTTGGGATTAATCTGGGTCTTAAAGTCCTGTAGTATTGTTTTTATGAAGTTGGGTGCACCAGAGTTTGGTGACTATATATTCATGATTGTAATATCTTCTTGGTCAATTGTTTCTTTGATCAGAATGAAGTGGCCTTCTTAATCTCTTCTGATTAGTTTTAATTTGAAGTCTATTTTGTCAGATATTAGTATTGCAACACCTGCTTTTTTCTTAGTACTGTTCACTTGGTATGTATTTTTCCATCCTTTTGCTTTAAGGTAGTGCCTGTCTTTGAAAGTGAGATTAGTTTCTTGCAGACAACAAAAAGATGGGTTTGTTTCTGAATCCATTCAACTAGTCTGTGTCTTTTGACTGGGGAGTTCAGTCCATTGATATTTAAAGTTATTAATGAAAGATGTGTATTGATTCCTGTCATTTTTATTTCTGTTCACATTCTTGGTGTAGCTGTGCATTTCCATAGTTATACCTTCATTAAGTTTCTTTCCGTAACCCCTTGGGTATAGTGGTTCTTTTCTTCAGTTCTTTGTATTGCTTCAAGAACTCTATGAAGGGTTGGTTTTGTGCACATGAACTTTTTCAGCCTATTTATATCACAGAAGATTTTCTTTCCCCTTCGACTATAATAGACATTTTGGCTGGGTAAAGTAATCTGGGTTGTCATCTGTGGTCATTGAGAAATGGAAATACTTTGGTTCAGGCTCTTCTGGCTTTCATAGTTTGCACTGAAAAGTCATCTGTAATTCTGATGGATTTTCCTTTATATGTGACTTGTTTTTCTTTTGCAGCTTTCAGTATTCTCTCTTTGTTCTGTACATTTAGTGTTTTTACTATGATGTGACATCGAGAGTTTCTTTTCTGGTCCTGTCTATTTGGTGTTCTATATGTTACTTTTATTTGTATGGGTATGTCTTTTTTTAATTTTAGGAAATTTTCCTCTACAATCCTGTTGAAGATCTGGTCCATACCATTATCCTGAGATTCTTCTCCTTCCTGTATGCCTATGATTTGTAAGTTTGATCTTTTTATGGAGTCACGCAATTCCTGCATATTCCATTCTTGTGTTTTCTTAAATTTTTCACCATCTTTCCTTGAGTGGTCTACTTTGTCCACTTTATCTTCTAGTCTTGATATTCTGTTTTCCATTTTATTCATCCTATTGGTGAGGCTTTTTCCTGTTGTTTCTAATTGGCTTATTGAATGTTTCATTTCCTTCTTCATTTCAGCTGAGTATTCTTCAATATTTCTAACTCTTTTCTGAATTCATTCAGAAGTTTATCCCTATCTTTTTTCAGTTCTTTGATTTCTTTCTTTGTGTGTTCTTTAAATTCACTGAGTTCTTTTATCATGTTTATAACTTTTCTTTTGAATTCCATGTCCTGTGTTTTCTCTAGAGGGTTCTCATCATACCCCTCTATAGTACTGTTGTTACTTGGTGGGGATATATTATTTGGGGTTTTCATGCTATCATTTTTTTTCTGTGTGACTTTGATGTGATTTTCTTTTGTAGTTTCTGATTTTTGTGGGAGACTTAAGCCTTCCTTTGTTGATTTTAGGTCTGCTTCTTTTTGTAAACTTTGTGTGCCTTTGTGGTTTACTTGTTGGGCATGAAAAGCTGGTTGGTCTAGGCTTCAGGTTCTTCCTTTTGATTTTATATTTCCGGGGCCAAATTGCTTTCATCTTGGTACTCAGGAATTTCCACAGAGGCCCAAGTTGATAAAGGTCAGATGCTCCTAGGCTTTCTCCTATGGTCGTGATCCCTCCAGGAAAGATGCTGGCCTCAGGAATTTGGGGGTTGGGCTAGCCTGAGACTAGGCCCCAGGGAAGATGCTGGTCTTAGGAAGCTGGAAGGCTGGGTTGCCTAGGATGCAAAGTGAGGTGGGGGTGGGAACAGGCCCCAAGGGCTCCTGGAGACTAGAGTGATGAATTGGGTTGGTTTGGATACGAAGGATCAGGAAGCAGTGGGGAGTCTGGGCCAAGAGGTCAGTCTAGAGGTCTGGGTGCCAAGACAAGAAATGGGTCAGTGCCCAGGCTAGGAGGAGAGATGGGGTGGGGGAGCTGGGATGGTGAATGAGGTTGGGGGAGTTAACGCGCAGTGGGTGCCACTTAACTTACCCAAGAAAGATCACAAACACATTTCTAAATAAGAGCACATTCACAAGTTCTAGGTGAAGATGAATTTCAGAAAGACTCTATTTAACACTATATAATGTTTAAAGGCTCTCCCCAGACTTACCTACTTCTCTTTACAGTTCCAACACCTTGATATAGATCTTGGCACTGAGTGTTAAAACTTCCTTGACTTTCTTTGGGTTCTGAGTGATACTGGAAAGTTTCTTGATGCCCGTGATGACTGACCATCAGCCACTGATACCCAGCTTTTCATTTTATGCCAAGGGAAATGACTTTTTGCTTCTCACAGCTCAGCTAAAAACTGTTAACAAATTATGACTATCCCAAGTGCCTGCCTCCCTAATGCGAATCCCTCAAGACTGCCCTTTTTCAATTAGGATGAATAATTTACTTTCACAGACTTCTGCCTCATCTTCACATCTGTGCCCTTTGAAGTCTGGAACTGGTGTAAATGGTAATTTTAAATTAACATACAATTTATTTCTTTACTAACCTCCTCTGGCTCTTTTCCAACTCTGTAACTAGACCTTGCACAAATACCTTGGCAAGATGAGCTCCTTCCTTCAGATTGTCTGGAGACAAACTGTGATCCTCTGTGGGTTGGCTGTGGTCCGCATGTCAAAAGCGAAGAACCTGGAGACCAAGGTCAGTAGTGTCTTGTGTGTCTCAAGGGCTCACGGAAGAAGGTACATTTTCCACCCAGAAGCAGCTGCTTCTTTCTGTTCATGATTGAACTTCAGAAGTTTTTGGCAGGGCCCTGTTTTTTATTTTTTCCAGGGGCAAGTATGGTTCATAAGACATTGGAACAGTTGGTCCCATAGGTAACAACCTCAAAAATTAAAGGATTTGCACCAGAAGGTAATACTTTCTACATGTCATTGTGAATTTTTCCATTTGCATGTTGCTGCCAGATGGCTTTGTTCTGATGAAGTGACCTGTTTGGTCTGCTGCATGCCATGCCAGGACGATGTGTACTTCCTGTCTGCTTCTGAGCCTCAGCTCAGTTATGCTACCGCAAGAAGTGTGTCCAATGACCTCTTGAAGGGTTTTTGGTACACTTCTTACCTGGACCCTTCCCTTACCAGCTCATTATAGCTAATCATGGTTCACTGCTGTAGTGAACATG
Source organism: Nannospalax galili (assembly GCF_000622305.1). Taxonomy (NCBI): domain Eukaryota; kingdom Metazoa; phylum Chordata; class Mammalia; order Rodentia; family Spalacidae; genus Nannospalax; species Nannospalax galili. The sequence continues at coordinate 4,015,280 of NW_008341187.1, read as the reverse complement.
TTTCCCTCTTGTTCTTTTCCTCAAATATTTAGCTTCTATTTTTGCAGGTCCAAGGCTAGAACCCAGTGAAAAAAATGATAGAATTTTCCCCCAAAGAGTGAATATACAAACAGGCAATGACTAAGTACTAAATGGTAACAGATCACTGACTCGCAGTGATCTGAAATACTTGTGCTAGAAGCCAAGGCACTACCCTGATTGGTCAGGACATACTGGTCAGAATATTGTCACTGATTGCCAGCTTCTCTGTTGTTGCTTCTGTTTCCAAATTATTATTTTTATTTTATTTTATTTATTTTATTATTTTATTTTATTTTATGAGCGTATTTCTTGCATGCATGTAAGTGCACCTGTGTCATGCAAGCCTACCGAGGTCAGAAGAGGGCGGCATTGGATCCCCTGGAACTGGAGTTACAGATGGTTGTTAGCTGCCATGTAGGTACGCTACAACAGCATCCAGTTCTCTTAAATGCTGAGCCATTTCTTCAGCCCCTGCTTCCAATTTAAGACCAATCAGAAAGACAAATATGTTCCTCAAACCAATCACACAAGATTACCACTTCTTTCTATTTAGCCATTCCTAGTTTTCCCATTCCAAGAATCTCCAACTGGCAAATAGCTAAAGCTTTCCATATTGGGTCTACCCCCCTCCCACCTCATCTTCAAACCTCTGCCAAACAGGAATGAATGTGGCCAACTCCCTTGCTACAGGAAGCTCTGAGTAAGCAGTCATGGTCTATGGCTTTAGTTTATTTTCCAGTTTATATGGCTTTGTTTATTTCCATAGACGTTCAAGAAACTTTTAGAAGATAAACTTAGTCATAGTAAAATTTTAAAGAGTGTATTTGAGTGTTTAACAATTTCTGAATCACATGCACTATATTTTTCTAATTAAAAATCAGAGGGGCTAATAAAAAAGAAGGGGTTATAACATGTTAGTAGAAGTAAGACAATTATTTGATTATAGCAGAAAGCCCCTAGCTGGAGGTTACTTAGCAGTTTCTGGTAGGTAAAGTCTGTGATTGATCTCATTTTACTGCTTATCCCGGGTTTGGTTACATAGGAACTCAGAGAGCAAGAGCTTAAGAATTAAAAACATTAACATAGGGGCTGGAGAGATTGCTCAGTGGTTGAGAACACTGACTGTTCTTGCAGAAGACCTGGGTTCAAATCCCAGCACCCACATGGCAGCTAACAACTGTCTGTAACTCCAGTTCCAGGGGATCCGAGAGTCTCCTGTCCTTCGCGGGCACTGCACAACGTGAGTACACTTACCTACATGCAGGCAATACACTCATACACACAAAATAAAAAAAATGCTAACATAGAATCATCATAGACTAGGATAAGCAAAGCAACACCTCTATATACAAGAGCAAAAAAAGAGATGAAATAAATGTTTCTTTTTTGCTGATTGATTTATTTTATCTTATTTTATCTTTGGTGAAGAATGTTGAAGGAGAATGTAAGATTCTGGTGAGTTCCTCAGGAGAATTGTTAGACTGTAGCTGAGAAAGCAAGGGCTGTGGATTTCTTCTATCATTAGATGGAGATGCTGCCTCTGCAGCATAGTCTCTGATGGTGCTGGTGTTCGGTCTGCATTCTCAGAGCAAGAGACAATGCTGCAGCCATCATGATGTCTATGCTCCTCACACTGACATAGCCTGTCTCGTGTGCTCCCTGCCAGGAAGTACTGGGTGACAGTTTGATCAATGACCATGGCTGAGCTGAGGGGTTGTAGGTGTTTCTCCATGTTTGCCATTTCTACTCAATTCCTGGCTAAACTGAACAGCTAAAGGAGACCCTCTGCATGTATTATCTATTTTTCCTACTAATAGAGAATTTTTTTCTTCCTGTCTTCCCCTACCTTACTGTCCCTTCCCCTCCTCCTCCTCCTCCTCCTCTTCCTCCT
>NW_008341187.1:3998470-4013202 GCF_000622305.1 Nannospalax galili | reverse complement strand
TCTTCCAGGGCCAGTATTTTTTTTCTTTTCTTTTCTTTTTTCTTCTTCCTCCTCCTCCTCCTCCTCCTCCTCCTCCTCCTCCTTCTTTTTAGTGGGGGGTTGTTGAAACGGAGTCTTCCTGTAGTCCCAGCTGTCCTGGAACTCACTATGTAGACCAGGTTAGTATTGAACACTCCCGAGTGCTGGGATTAAAGGAGTACATCACCTTGCCTGGCAAATTTATTTCTGTAAAGATATTTGCTAATGATGATTTCAGGATCTCAGGTCAGGATGACCTAAGCATCCAATTTCACTTTTTAAGTATCCCCCCTACTGGGCCTGAGCAGGTGTTTCCTACACTTTACTAGGATCCAAGTTGGCCTGAAAAATACTACTGTTACTACTAAGGCTGCTGATTCCCTCTTTCTGTAAGCCATGTTAATATAGCATATTATAGCTCTTTATAACTGTACTTTCATTTGGTCATAGTTAAAATCTATGGGCTTAGGTATAAGTCTTTCTAACCAAGATGAATTTCTTCAATTCATTTCTAATTTTAAGCATTGATTTTTAGGTTTAAGTGTCAGAAAAGAAATTTATTTGAGGGTTTAGAGTGATGCCTTGCCCCAGCTCATAAGAACCTTCAAGAACTCTTACTTAAAACTAATCCCTTTTCTTATTCAGTGATTGACCTGTTTCTTGAGTGCCAACCCTCAATTACTCCTTGGTGAAAAAACTCAGAGTCTGGAGATTTTTGTTCACGTATTCTAGAGAGGAAGACTGATGCTGGACTTTCATTATTGAAATTATTGTACTTTGCTCATAAACACCCCCCCAGTGATGCAGTGGAAAACATTTTTGTATCCAAATTGTGCCTTTCATTATTTGTAAATTAGTGGTAATAATAATACAACCTCAGAGGGCTAATTTTTTAATCTTTGATGATTTCATAATGTTAGATGAATTTTGAATCATTTCCACCTCTAGTTACTCTCTCATTCTTTCTTTTCCACTGAAGCCTTTCCTTCTTCTTCCCAGCAAGCTACCTCCTTATTTTCATCAGTTTAATTATGCTTGTTTGCATGAGCATGAGTTGGGAGTTGCTTGTTGGAACATGAGCAACTTAGTGGGTACACCAATGAAGACAATGTCACCCTCTCCTCTAGAACCGTTAACTGCCCATAGTTTCTCAGTGGAGGAAGGCATTCTTGTCTAAGTCTTGTATAGGTAACCGTAGCTTCAGTGACTTCAGGGGTGCAGCAGCTATGTCATGCCCAGAAGACACCATTTTTTTGCCTCATTTTCTCCCATCCTCTGTCTCTTACATTTTTTCTATCCCTTCTTCCGTGATGTTTCCTGAGTCTTGGATGTCCCATTTAGACTTGAACATTCTATAGTCACTTGTTCTCAACACATTAACCAGCTGTGAGTCCTCAAGGTGTTGTAGTGAGGTCAGCAAAGCTTGCCAAAACACGTCATGAGCAGTAGTATCCTTTAGTCACACTCTTTTATTTATTATCTTTATATACTGCATTTGTTTTGCAGTGCTTTCCAGATTCCTTTCTCAACTGTGTAAAGGCTAACAGAAGATGATCTTAGAAATCACCTTTATTGAGGTCCTACCTTGAGAAAGGTCAGACTTCTTAGGGACAGCCCACATCAGTGATTGTCCCCTCAGCTTGAGCCTCTACTCCACAGTTCCAGAGTCAGCTAAGCCTTCTTTGAGATTCTGTCAGAGCTCAAGTCCCCCTCAACTAATGTTTCCCCTTTGTTCCTTTGCACATGATTGATCCCCAAACACCTTCCAAATATATAACCTACACAAGCATCTCCATGTCAAAGTCCACTTTTCAAAGCATCCTTACTTCAGAACGGGCACCAGGATCAAGAAAGTAAATGGTAATATGGGACTTTGGGGCTGAAGTACTTCCTGACCAGTTGGAGCTGTTGGATTGTGGGACACAGTCCTTGGCACTACCAAACGCAATCATTTAAGTGCACTCTGGTGCTGAGCTGGGATGGTAAACTAATGAACTTGAATTGTGCCATTAGTTAGGGCCATGTGTTAAGCCTTTAGGACCTAGGCGTATGAGAACAGTGGAAATGAGCAAGCACTGAGAAGATTCTATTTTTGGAAAAGAGAAAAGGCTCAACTATGAGTGATTAATTGGTACTAAAACCCATTGGGAAAGCCAGAGGCCTTCATTGGTGTCGTGTAATGAGCCTTTTATGCCCTTTAGTAGAAGGCTGGAGAAAGTAAAAAACCCAGCCATAGTTTTCTCATAAAGGGATTGAGTTTCAAAGAAGATGAACTTCTAAATGAAGGCTGGTCTGCTGTGCCAAGTCAAAAACCCCAACTGGAAAAGAAAGGGACCTGGAAGTCAGAAGCCTTGATTCCCTTGAGCCTGCAGATGTGTAAGGCTGTTGTTCCTCTGTGTGAGACTCTCTTTTGGAAAAAACAAAAACAGAAACAGAAACAAAAACAAAATATGCATTCCCTTGGAAAATTCCCTTCCTGGCCACTAGGCCAAGGCTTTTTAGTGCCTTTTAGGGGAGGAATGGGAATATGCCATGAAGGAGGTGAGACAGACAGCATGTGCTGGCCAGAGCTAAAAGAATAAATGTGATAGTGTTCTGAGGGTGATAGAGAAAAAAATGACAGAACATAAGTTAGACAAAAGAGAATTTTCATCAAGAGAGCATTCTTCTGGGATGTGAAACTGAACTCCCTATGAGCATCTAGGAGATGCCATGAACGTTAGGGTAAGATGGCTTCAACAGCTATGGAAAAAGTTATGGATTACAACGAATGAGGTAGAAATTCTAGAACCACTGTTTTAGACAAATAGGGAATTGGTTTGTTAGAGAGGATATAATATGTATTTCCACAAATTCTACCAGGAAACCTGAAGGCCATGCTATTTGTCATAGCAAAAGGAACGGACTGTTAAGATCTGTAACTCCTATTGACCCCCATTCCCATCTGTGTGTTTTGAGACTAAATTTCATAGGATGGAAGGCGTTTATGCAAAATCAATTATAGTTTGAACCAGGGCATAAGCTAGCAGAATGAGATATAGGCCAGATCTACACTCGTCCACTGTTACTGACCCAGCATTTCCCTTTCAGCTTCCATCAGTAGAAGCATGGGTAATCCTTTGTTCTAGCTCACAAGAGAGGAAGAAGCCTTGGTATATTTCATAGAAAAATTAGTGTCCTCACTATAGAACCTACCAGGTATGCTTATGGATAGGACTTTAGCAAGGATAAAACATATATAAACATATGCTTAGAGGTGAATGGTTTAGAGGGTGAGTCTTAGACCCTGGAGTTTAAGCTTAGAAGACTGGCCACAAAGGCATCTGTAGGTAGAGGCAAGTTGATGGACTTATGGTATGACTAAAAAGCTTGATGATATATGTATTTCACATTAACGCCCACTGAGAACATTCAGCACAGAAGAGGCATTGGACAACCAGAGTTGAAATCAGTCAGTTTCTGTCCTCATTTACTCCAGCATTGTTGCATAGATTCATAAAGTAAGTGACCATGATTGAAGGGATTGCCATGGACAGAAAAGCTCTGTGAAGGACAACTGAGTTGACAATGAATGCTCAAACTACCAGTAGCAGAGACCATTGTTGCTCCAGCCACACAATACCACCCTTGAGGAAGACACATATTTGAATGTGTCTACTCTGAAAGGAGTGATTCGTTTTTCTAGGAATAGACACACATTCCAAGTAGAGCTCGTTTTGCCTTTCTGCTTGTTGTGCTTTGACCAGAACCACTGCTCTGAGACTTACAGAATGCTTGATATCCAAGCAGGGAACTCACCACATCAGACAAGTGGATATACTTTACAGCAAAGTATTGGAGCCCATGACTACAGCATTCCTTGTCCTTACAGAATACTAAAACATCCGGCCAGACTGATGGAATGGAAGGCCAAGCTTTTGAAAGTACAACTGAAGGGCCAGCTCAAAGGCAATACTTTGCTAGGAAAAAGCTTTATCTTCTGAGATCCAAATTATCTTCAAGTTCTTTTAATAGTATTGGATCCCCAGTAAGAAGGAGATGCAGTCTAGAGTCTCGTGTAAGGAAGAAGAGGTGACCCTGTAGCCATCACTTCCATTGATCACTGAAGAAATGGTTATTTCCCATTGCCTGAGTTATCAGAGCATTTTTCTCAAGAAAGGAAGTAACCATTAGATGATACAAAGACTTAACTATAGGCTAAAGCTTCCCTCTAATCTCTTTGTGCTCTGCCTGCCAAAGAACAGCAGGTTTAGAAACAGCATTCCCATTCTGGAGATATTTGATTATGATTGATTGGAAGATGTGACCTGCTATTGAGCAATTGAAAAGCCATGCAGGGGTATATTGTGCCTTGGAGGGATTCACTGGGTACTTCCTGGTTATCTTTTTCCCTACACTGATGGTAAATAGACAAGAACAGCAAGCCAACTCAGAGAAGGGCGTGGTGATGAGATACTGTTGGGTAGGCATCCTCTGAGAAGCTAGAACTGAACCTTCAAAGGCTCAGAGGGGGCAGGTATAGAGCTGCTGAGCTGACAAACACTGAGCACACTGAGAAATAGGAGAGGACTCATTGTCATTTTGAAAACAGAGCCACGAACTGTGGGCTAACCAGAAAAAAAAGCTGGTAGAGACCTTGGGTGGGACACACCATTGGTACATGCATTTCAAATATGGGGAAGAAAAAGTCTATAAGAATTCATGCCTTTGTAAGTCACCCTTTCCCAGATGGCTTAAACGATATAAAACCCAAACAGAAGGTATTCTGTCAGTTTTTCAGCTCTGGGACCTCAGAGGATATAGCACAAGGGTCTCTCAAGAAGGTGGAAGGGAAAATTTGGTGAAACAGATACCAGTGATAAGGGTCTGAGCCGTGTTGTCAGGTAGATCACTAAGACTAGAAGTGCTGGCTGATGGCATCAGACTACAGGCTGGATGGTAGAGGAGGGTGACCAGGAACATCAACTCCAGTTCAGTCCTTATGGTTCTTCTTATTTGCTTCCTCTTCTGTGCTGTCCACCTGGAAAGTATGTGCCCTACAATTCCGGGAAAGCTGCTTCTTGAACCTATAGGAAGAAGCCGATGCACATGGTGCGAGGGTAGCTCTGGCAGATGGTGTCACACACTGAGAGTTATCCTTTTGGGAGTAAAGGACTTGTTCCACAGCTACCGGCAGTGCTTCAGGATAGAGCTCAGCTCTCGGTCCTCATTGAGAGCTCCTTCATCCGAAGAAAGCTGATTCACCCAAGAGCAGGCTTCTTTTCATGGGGAGCTAATGAGTAACAATTCTGTGGTTTAATGGCTCTCTCCTGACCTCAGCTCTGGACAGCTCTGGACGGTTTCCCTGGCCTGACCAAGGCTGCCAGTAGGCTTGCGTTGGGTTATGCTTCTCCTTTGGCATTATCCTCTTTCCAGTGGTCTTGCTACCACTGTTTCTATGAAAGACTGGCCTGGCATGTTTGTTTTATATGGTCAGCCCCCATAGCCATAGAAAGAAGATATGTACCCAAAGGGAAGCTGAGACAGCTAGACCTCTCCACCCTTTTCTCCTATAAATTTAAAGTTTGAGGGACTGGAGAGATGACTCAGTGGTTAAGAGCACTGGCTACTCTTGCAGAATACCTGGGTTTGAATTCCAGAACCCACATGGTGGCTAGCAACCATCTGTAACTCCAGTTCCAGGGGATCTAATGCCATCTTCTGTTCTCCACAGGCACTGCATGATGCAGGTACACTGACAGATGTAGGCAATACACTCAAACATATAAAATAGAAATAAATAAATTGAAAAAATATTAAAGTTTGAACTTTGAGAAGCTGGGATCGTGCATAGATCCAGGATGAAATGTATCCCAAAGGGAGTTTGGCTGGAGTGGAGAATAAGGTTGATGGAATTAAAGATGGGAAACAAAGAAAAAAATGCATTGTTTATGAAAGATGTCCATGAGAAGGAGAGAGGGAGAAAGAGTCAAGAGTCCCTAATATCACTCATCCCCACTTTATAGCTACTGTTAATGGAAGAGCAAACGTATTTCCTTCATGGATTTCAGAATCAGAGACTGGCTTTTCCTGAAACCCAGATGTGTACAGACAAAGCATCATTTTTAAGATAGCTCAAATTGATTAATCAAGAATCTTACCTAGAAGGATTACATAATATCTTTAGCTTTTAAACTGGATTTATGTGTGTTTTTGTACTAATACAAAAATAAGAATCTGAGCTAATGTTTTACTTGCATATGATGAAAGTGAGTTGAAATTTGCATTTGTTAGACAGTGTTCCATAGAGAATATTCCAATATTATATGTAGTCTGAGGTTTTGGCCTAGCAAGTGAAATAGCACTAAGACAAATTACCATTCATGTTATTTTTTTCTTTCATTAAAGTGTCTTTGGAGTAAGGAGAAGTTCATGAGAGTAGAGAGCTGTCTCATTCTACAAAGGGGTAGGATTGGGATTCAGGGACAGTGAGGAGCAATAGTGAATTCATACTAATGCCATTTCATAAGAAACATGTATAATAATTAGAATTCTGATGATGTCTCACTTCGGATGTCAAAGAGCAATGCCATTAGTGAGATGTGAGGGATGATGTTACATCATTATCAGAATAAATATGGTGTGTTGTTGTAGATTCTGTGCCACCTTGTGATAATCTTTTTCTGCAGAAAGGAACACCAGCATCCTGGGTGGCTTTTACATGTCTGAAAACTGCCACATGAGTAGGGATGACAAGTAGAAAAGTCTTTGTTGACAGACCAGTGGTTTCAAAGTGAGCTCCCCAGATGACCAGCAGTAGCATCACCTGACATCATTTGTACCGTAGCCTACATGTCTGAAATCCCAACCCATTAAAAACAGTATCTTACAAATCCTACTGACTTTAGGTGTCAACTGCTGAGGGATTGGTTTCTTTTCCCAGGTTGTTGAAGCCTTATATCTATGAAGAGCTCATGCCTCAGAGGTTAGGAAGATAGATTATATGTGTTTAGGTGCTGGGATTCCAGGAAGTTGCAGTCTTAGCTTTTGCTAAGTTGTGGTATATGAAATCATCTGAGGTTGGCACTGCTGAATGACTCTTCAAGATCCAGATGTTAGAAGACAGAAAAGGAGGAAAGGCGATGTGGAGAGGGAACCAACCATAGTCTAGAGTATTGCTTTGTATTCATGCTCTAGTTTCTCTTATATCCTCTTACTTTAGTGAACTTTTTATGGTTAGGACGTTAAAATTTCTAAGACAAATATATATTTGTATGTCTATGTGTTTGTATATGTATATGTGTGTGAGGTATATGTACATGTGCATGAACATGTATGTGTAGGTCAGAGGTCAGTGTTGGGTGTCTTTATCACTTTCTATCTTACTTTTTGAGACAGTGTCTCCTAATAAACCTAGAGCACACAAATTCAGCAAGACTGAATGGCCAAAGAGCTCCAGGGAGCCTTCTGTTTCTGCCTCCCCAGTGCTAGAATTACAGGCATGTACTACCACACCTAGCTCTTTTACATGAGTTCTGGGGCCCTGACCTCAGGTCTTCATGCTTGTGCAACAAGCACTTTACTGGTTGAGTCATTTTCCTAGCTCTCTGAAAAAAAATTAATTTAAATAATTACATAGATTTTTAAACTAATTTTCATTCCACATATATTTTACCAGAAATCAACTAGAACTGATGCAAGGAATCCACATAAATCTTCCTGACTTAGCTAACAAAATCCACATTCTACTGAGACTAGCTACAGTCAAGTTGGGTCAAAAATAGAAATAAGCAACCCAAAGTCAAATTCCAAAGTCCTTCCTTCTTTGTTTTTGTTAAGCCTTGGTGAATTTTTTTCTTAAATTCCTCTATCCAGAGTCATTTCTAGTTGTTGATTTCTAGACCAAAGTGAGCTTCCCAGAGGACCATTTCTTGTGGGATCCAGCAATGTGTGAGGAAGATAGACATTAAAATATTTGCTCCTTTTATCATAAAATTGCATCACAATGGAGAAAACACTTTTATCTTCATTAAGTGCGAAAGTACTAGTACATGAATCGTAAGACAGCATGTTACTTATCACTAAGATAATTGAATTGTTAAAATACCAAGTCATCTTGTGGCTAGACAGATCAAAGGCCATAGGAGAGAACTTACTACTATTATTCTGCTAACTGGACATAGTATTAAATCGACTCCTAATGACTCATTGTTATACCCATAAATTAATGTATTTTTTAGCTTTCACTAGAGAAGCTTCCTCATGTAGCAGATGGTGATTAACATAGAGAACAGCAACTGACCAGTATTCAGAGAATGAGAACCTATAGCATGTTTATTCCTGGATAGGACACCTATATCAAACTTCTGCCTCCCAAGCTCAGGGATCATTGCAGAAGAGGGAGTAGAAAGATTGTAAGGGTCAGAGGTAGTGGATGACCACCTAGAAACAGAGTTTTTCAGACAGCTGGGTAGTTACTCATATGAACTCACAGCAATTGCGACAGCATGCAAAAACCCATGTGAGCTCATGCCAGAGAAAATCCCAGCATAGATGTAGGAAAGTGAGTAAGAAGCTCTATCACTAGCTGAGGAACTATTGGCAACTGATAACTGCTGGGAGAGGGAGAGTCAGTTTTCTTTAAGGGTGTGATTCTGGGTGCTTTAACCAGGCTCTGGTGGATGAACCCCCACCAAAGGGCATTTGGGGGAACACAAATTTAACTTGATAGGCCTTTAAAACACACACACACACACACACACACACATATATATAATAGAGAACATTAAATCAGGTGGGAGTAGTAAAGGGATGCAGATAGGGAAGGGGTTCTTAATATGACCAAAATATATTGTATAAAATTTTCAAAAATTCAATAGAAATAAATAAATGGGAGAAACCCAAGTCATTATTTTATTCCCAGAGAGGCTTAGAATCACTTGGGAAAGGAAAAATGACTAACATAATATGATTCAATGTATACCACTAAGTTTAGCGTTTTCCCCCATTTCTCCATGCTCTGTTTATTATCCTGAATCACTTAACAAGAGCAAGGCTGCTTTTATTCTAAATTTTCTTTCTTAGCTCTTAAACTTTGATGTGCCTGACTATTTATAACAGGCTACCAAGAACACAAGCTGGTTTGACAAAGGGACTGAATAAAAAATAAGGTTCAAAGTCTCTGTCATTATAATATATTTTCTCCAGCTCCAACTGGTTTGGGTATCCATGTAACGATCAGTCAATTTCTACCTTGTTCTGGATAGTTCTCCTGATGCCTCAACTCTGTGTGATCCCTTGCTTCCCTGTATACTTGTATGTGCCATTTTCTTGACACTGATCATCTACTGCTCTAAATTTTATATCCATTGTATTCTGTCTGACATCTGACTTGCAAGTCCTCTGAGGGCAGGAACATTAATGTCTAACCTACACACATTAGCATATCACATACAGGAATCCTTATAAGATTAGAGTTCTCAACAAGACGCATGAAGGCCAAGGAATGGCATAATATATATTCAGAGCACTACTGAAAAAACTCCAAAGAACAAAATAAAACTGCCAATGAAGGATTGCTTACCTGACGTAGCTGTCCTTCAGAAACAAAGGAAAAAGTGAGACTTTCCTAGACAAGCAACAATGGAAGGAGTTTTCTACCACTGGATGTATCTTGTAGAAAATGCTAAAGGGAGTTCTTTAGGTTGAAGCAAAATGTATGAAGAGGGGCTGGGGAAATAGTTCAGTTGGTAAAGTGCTTGCTTTGCAAGCATGAAGATCTGAGTTAGATCCATGAGCCCAAGTAAAAAAGCCAGGGACTATGGCATGGTCTTGTAATCCCCACATTGGGAAGGTGAAGACAGACAGATGCCTGAGGCTCACTTGCCACTCAGCCTAGCCTAAGCAGCGAGTTCCAGGCCAGTGAGTGACTTTATCTCAAAAAGCAATGTGGATGGTTCCCAAGGAATAACTGAAGTTGTACCCATCCAAACACACACCACACCACTCACACACACACACACACACACACACACACACACACACACACGAAGGTATAAACATCACTGAAAAAGGCAAATACATAGTCAAATTCAGAATACTCTAGTACTCGCCTGCGCATGTTAGAACATTGTATAAAACATTAGGAAAATTGAGTCCTGCTTTCTATTCACTTGAGTAAATAAATATTTATTGTGGTAACTCACTGTGCTTATACTGTGTGCAAAGATTTTATCATAGCAGGAATATCAAAATGTTTCCCCAAGAACATCAAAAGTCATGCAATTCAGCAGTTTTCCAGGGGATGTTGTTCTCTGAGGCATACTTGGAAAGCACGCTGTACATAGAGAAAAGAGAATACACAAAATTAAACAGAAGCAAATCCTGCCACATCTCTGAGAAGATCGCATACATAAATAAGGAAAGCCAGATGGTCTTCATTAGAAAGATATGAAATTTGGTACCAACATACAGAAAGAAATTTGGTTGTCAGCTTTTCTTTAATTCTAAGCTTCACCTTAAATTGCAAATTAAAGGAATTCTCCTGGCAATCCTTCAGTGTCTCGTGACGCTATTGAATTCTGTCTTTTGGGGGAGTCGGGAGGAGGATTCAATCTCAGTGCTCCTTAGGAAATTCATGAATTCTTGGTTTTAGAATATTACGTGCTTTCTCTTTTAAAGAAGTTTCTGTGAAGTGTATTTAAAATCTTCCTTCATGCTTTTCTTTGTGCCTTTTACTCAGTCCTTTCCTATTGTTTCTGTGCACTTTTGCTTTTGTAGTTTTAAGATATTATGCTATTGACTTTATTGCATGATGCCAATACAAAATAAAATTATTGTTGAAACCTTGCTATTGGGCTTGAACAGAATGCTTTTTACTTATAAGACTTTGTGCTAAATGAAACAATTTCTATCCAGATCTGATCTGCATTGTTTGTATAAAGTACTATACTCATGAGACACATAAGGGCGGTACCTGCCTCTCCCTGGGGACTGAGCAGGTGTTAAGTGCTCTTAGGGCATTGTTAGAATCTTCTAAGATTACTCTCACTGTGAAACAATAGGTTCTTCAGGTTTATACTGAAAGCACTTCTGATGTTCATTTTCCTGTAAATAAGCAGAGACTCGGGGTGTGCCCTGGCAACCTTGAGCAAAAGAACTGTAAGTGTAATAGCCACCTGGATTACCCTTACATTAGCCAGTCATCCTGAACATGCCACAGACATCTTGATATAACTACGTCAAGGTTGGAGCTGGTTGCCCTGGCTCCTGAAGTCACAGCCCCAACCAGGGGCTGTAGGAGGATTGGTTAGGATACTTTCTGAGGTCACAAACCTTAATGAACTCTTTTGATGGCCCTGCAATGGTTTCCATCTTGGCCAGAAGGGACGCACTTCCTGTGATGGTCTAGCAGGGAGCTGCTGTGAGTGATGAGGCAAGGCATGCATGACACAAAAGACAAACATCTGGCTTGGGAGATGGCTCAGTGGGTAAAGGGCTTGCTGCTCAAGTCTGACAACTTGAGTTTGGATCCCAGAACTGATGTAAATGTGGAGTGCATGTGTCAGTCATCCCACTGTGCAGATAGTGACAGGGGGAACTGCCAAAAGCTCACAGGGCAGCTAGCTTGGCATGTACAGCAGTGAACAAGACTGACTCTGTCCAAAATAAGGTGGGAGGTGAGGACTGACATCTGAGGTTGTCTATGGATCTCCACTGCTGCACTGTGGCATATACTGCACTGTGGCACATACACACCCATACAAATAAGCATATAAGCATATAAGCACACCAACTCCAACACACACACATACAAAAACGCCAACAGAAGCATACATGTATACAAACACACATGCACACTAATGTCACACATAAACACACATGAATACAAACACACCAACACAAACATATATGTATACAAACACACACACAAACACATATGCATGCAAACATATTCATACAAACACAAACACACATGCATACATACACACACACACACACACACACACACAAACTTCAATGACTCTAAATGGTACTGCAGGAAGTGAGTGTGATGGAGCCAAACAAATGGCCAGGATTGGTCAACACACCCTCCAGAGCTATGGAAGGCTGCTCAGGCTCTCAGAGCATCTGCTGAGAAATACTCTTTTGCAATACCACCCCTGGTGCTGCAGAATTAGGCCTAATAAACGGCTTCTCTTGAGTGGTCTTTTCTTGCCTAGTTTCAGAAGCAGCCTGAGCTGGAATTTTAAAAAATAATGCAATAGAGAGAGCAGAGAGTGGTGGGTATGGCAGTTGACAGCTGAGGGAATGGCAGTGGCCTCAGAGGGGAACCCTGAGGCTTGTACTTGGTTTTCAATCACAGCATCTGTCTCTCAAGTAGCCCTACTGGTGTTCCAAACCCTGGGCCCCAGCTTCTGTGTACAGCCTTGGAGATAACAGTGACAGCCGCAGCGGCTATGCTTTGCAGCTGGAGGATTCTCCTGCTGTAGACCCACTGTGATTCTGCCTGCCTTCCAGCCATCCTGCCAGTGCTGGTGAGTGCCCAAGCCTGAGTGTTCCCATCATGCATAGTACCCAGGTGTGGAATGGCCAGTATGTCAGCTCCTGAATGCAGTCCCAGTGAGGTAGGCTTTCAGAATCATCCTGACAGTGTGCCGACTCTGAGTTATGGAAGGGGTTAGGTAACCCTAAAAAAGCAGCTGGACAGTTTGAGTTTGAGTTGGGAGGAAGAAGAAGATGAAGAAGGAGGAGGAGGAGCAGGAGGAGGGACAGAAGGAGAAGAAGGAGAGGAAGAAGAAGAAGAAGAAAGGGAAGAGAGAGAGAGAAAGAGAGAGAATGAACAAGGGATTAGAGAGGTGAGATTAAAGAAGGGTAAAGTACTTCACAGAGTCAGACAAGAAAACCTGCAGGATCTAGTCATCAGAAAAGTTCCACAGAGCTGCCAGGTGTTCAGGGCCAAGAGCCTTGATCCCCAGGTTGAGAGATGTAACACTAGGTGTTGCCAAAGGCCAAGGGTCCTGATAGCCCAGGCCTGCTTTGGGACTAAAACATTTGAATAGAGCCACTGCTATCAAACACTGAGAAAAATGGAGAGCTGTTGTTTACCTATCATTTCTATCCAGGTAAAACAAAAGATGCCTTAGGCTGCTGATTCACTCATAATTCACACAAATAATTCAATGGTATTTTTAGAAACAGTTAGTGCTACTAGATTTACTAACTACATAACTGTCCTTGGTTTCCTTTCCTGTTGCTGTGATAAAATACTCCGACAAAAGCAGCTTAAGGAAGATTAATTCCAGGTGACGGTCTCTGATTGTAGAGAAGTCAAATAGGCAGTAATTTGAAGCGTTGGTCACATGACAACCACAGTCAAGAACAGAGAGGAATGAATTAATGTAGGCATTCTGCAGGTGCTTGGCTCACTTTCTCTGCTTTTATACAGTTAACTATCTCGTTCCTCGGGAATGGTGCTACCCACACTGGCCAGGTCTTCCCACCTCGATTAATACAATCAAGACAGTCTCTCACAAACATCCTCACAGGCCAACCTGATCTAGACAGTCTTTCATTGAGACTGTCCTCCCAGGTGATTATAGATTGTGTCACACTGACAATGAAAACTAGGCATCAGAGCACCCACGGTCCACTAACAGATTAATGCATGGGCTTCAGGGGGCTCAGAAACCCTCTGAAATACTGATTTTCAGTGTATAAAATATGACAAGTATTTACAATTCTTGAGAATTTCAATTATGTTAAATATATTGAAACTCTGCTCATGAACTGCCAATAGGCTTTATCTAAACTTGTCTTCAAATATTTGAGACAAGCAGACTTTTGCAGTGCTGTATCACTCAATCTTTGAGATATTATATGCCACGCTTAAAGTCTAGCTATTGGCAATTTGGGCCATGTCCCTATATTTTCTAGAATTTCCACGTGTCAAAGACAAATTTTCACAAAAGTAAGTAACAAAGCTAATATAATTTCAAATTTTCAATGGTTAATTGGGGAGAATTTGATGGTAAAGTATTTCTAGACGTATGAATTTATATAGGAATTAGTAACTAAATGTCTCTGGATCAATAAGAAACCTTTTCATGTGTTTCAGACAGCCAAGAAACTTTCTGAACTACTAGTACGTGCATGTGTTCAATTTTTTTTTTTCTATTTAGAACATCGGCTGTTTGGCCAAATTCAAAACAAGTTTGAGAATCTGTGGTGATTGGTTTTCATTGAAAACTTGATGGGATTTAGAATCACCAAGAACACACCTTTAGGTGTATCTCTGAGGATTTTTCTAGAGAGAATTAGCTGAGGGAGAATACCTGCCCTCAAAGAGAATGGTACCTTACAATAGGCAGCCATGTATAAAGAAGTCAAAGGCAAGCAGCATCCGTGCATCTGCCTTTGCATCTTCCTGAGTGTGTGTACTGCTGCTGGATCCTCTGTTGAATCAGGCTCCAGCTTCTTTGACTTTCCAATGTGGACTCAAGATCAGCAACTCTCTGGGGAGCTTCCAGGTGATCAGTACCAGTTTGGGACCTATGAGGTTTCCAGCCCCTTGGACTGAACAGCTACTGGGCTGTCTGTTCCTCCAATATGCAGACAGCCACTGTTGTACTTCCCAGCCCCTGTTTATAAGGCAATATAGTTAATCTCCAGTCTATCATTTATCTATCATCTATCTATCTATCTATCTATCTATCTATCTATCTATCTATCATCTA
>NW_008341187.1:3988806-3998305 GCF_000622305.1 Nannospalax galili | reverse complement strand
TCTATCTATCTATCTATCTATCTATCTATCTATCTGTCTATCATTCTATCATCTATCATCTATCTAATCTATCTTCTATCATCTATCTATCATCATCTATCTATCATCTATCCATCCATCTATCTATCTATCTATCTATCTATCTATCTATCTATCTATCTACCTACCTATCATCTATCATCTATCTGCTCACATTTCATTGATTCAGTCCTCTAGAGAACCTTGCTTAACTCAGGATCATCTCATCAAATGGGGCAGCACAGGAGGACTACATGGAGACTTTAATGTGAAAACCTGTGCTAGCTTACTGATATCAGAACCTTAGCCAAGAGGGACACAGGAATGGGGAGCAGAGGTGGGTGGAAGAACCATTTACCTTAGAGAACACAAGTTTTTCCAAATGTGTCTAGATTTGGGGTGCAATGGTGTAGACAATTCCAGACCTTAACATTTCCATTTTGTGGAAACCTGACAGCTTGGATATGGCATTTCTTTTTAAACTGATTCAGTATTGTCTAGACTTCTGCCAAGGGTGATAGAGAGGTGAAACAGACAGACAGACAGACAGACAGACAGACAGACAGACACTCACAGAAACCCATCACTCCTCCAAATCACTCAGCGTAATTCAGAGAGTACTTCCTAAGTTTTGGAAAGATTACTCAAGACTGCTCATGCTTTCTTGTCTCTGGGGTCAAGAAGTTCCTTGGAACATCTGGGTTCAAGGTAATTTGGAAAATGAAAGAATCTAGTTTTCATTCAGAGAGAAGCAGTGAAAATTATTTCTGGGTATTAATTTGGACTGGATTTTATAGTGAAACCCTCCTGGTTTTCTGTCTCTGCTCTGGATTTTTCCAGCTTGGTGCAGTAAATATGTATCAAAGTGTCATCTTGCCTAGAGAAAGGAAGCAACCTTATATTTATAGGCTTTGGAACACTGGGACTTTTCAGGCTGAAGTGTTCTGGTGCTGTCTATGCTGGTTTTTTTCTTCTTCTTTACTTTCATTCTATCCTTCAACTTCTTTTTACTTACACAAACTGAAGAAAGTTACTGAATTTATCCAATAAAGTTACAGGATTGTTATTCAAAAACATTAGCCAGTCAAACTTCTACCGTTGTATGAATTTATTCTAAAACACCTCAAGCAATCATTGTTTCAAGATGTGCTTAAACAACACGGGTTGTGAGTCCAATGATGGTAACTCCACAACTGATGGGTCATTTCTGTTTAGCAGGGTTTGGGGATCAAAGGTGGTTTTAGGGGTCCTCTGTATAGGAGAATAAGGAAGGATCTGGGTATCACAGGCTGGGTAAGAATGCAGGTCATACTTCTTCACATGGAGTTGGCTGGTACCCTTAGAATGACTTTGGAGCAATCAATGATCTTTTCCATCTTGCTCAGGTGAATACTCACTAGTTTCCAGATGAGGTTTGGACACCTTTTTACTAGTTTATGAGTGTGCTGAACCAGAGCAGAGCCTAAGCATTGGTAATCAAGTTGTGACATCACACAGGGACTCCCAAGGTGAGTGTTCCTTTACAGTAGGACTCAGGTAGGTGTTCCTTCCTGTGACCCTCCCCTGCAGGCCTCCAAACCTCTTCAGTTCAGTATCTTGACTGTCTTGACAGTGTCCTCTGTCTGGACTCACATGGCTTTCCAGAGTCCTTACTCAGTCTCATGGGCAGCTCTAACACAGCCCTCTGCTATCCTTGCTGGGCCAGAAGAGCTTCATTTGTGTGATAGGTACCACCTTTATGTGTTGAAGTGGCTCTCTGCTTCTATGAAGGTGAAGTCAAGGTTATGAAAGATGCTTCAACTTTTGTCCAATCTCTTCCCAGGGTCTTTTTTTCCTCCTAACTATGGCAACCACTGAACTACTTTTTCCCTTCAAAGTCTTCAAAGTGTCATTTAAATTATTTACTTTTGTTTTACTCCTTTTTTACAAGAACAATTTTGGCTTTTGTTTTGCTTATTCTGAGACAGAGTCTCATTTTATAGCTCAAACTGGCCTTGAAATTGCTATTTTTCTGCCCAGATCTCCAGAATGCTGGGCTTACACATTTGTAGCATCATGCTCTGGCAAGAAACAGCTCTTAGTCACATTGCTTGTAAAATATAAAACATGGCCTTTCATGCAAAAACGCAAGCTTACCTTTTAGTCAAGAAATCCCTCTGCCTCCCAACCCAGTCAGCAGAAGTTAATTGACGGTGCTCTTCAGACAAGTGGCATCTTATTCCCACATTTCTCTGTAATACTCAAGCATTAGCCTTTTAGTGAAGAAAAGGATTTTGGTGGTTCTTATCAAATTAGAAGTTTTTTTAAAAAAACTTTATTATTTTTATTTCATAAGTGTATTGCCTTCATATAAGTGAGTGCACCCATGTTGTGCAATGCCGTGGAGGTCAGAGGAGGGCTTCCAGTTCCCCTGGAACTGGAGTTAAGGACGGTTTGCAGCCGCCATGTGGGTGCTGGGAATCAAACCTGGATCCTCTGCATGAGCAGTCAGTGCGCTTAACTGATGAGCCATCTCTCCAGCCCCATCAAATTAGAAGTTATGAGATACTGATTCCTTAGACAGGATGACCAAGAATACTGTCAATCTTAATGTAGTAGTTTGGTCTCTTTAAATAAAAGCCAGGAAGGGGGTGGGGTAAGACCATACAAGGTTGTTTCCTTTGAAGTCTCGGTTTTCAATTTTCATTAGTATTTTAAAGTGGATTTATGGTTTGGGAATTCAAAATCAGGATCAAGTCTTGACTCAAGTTCAAGGGCTCAAAAAAAAAGGCTGTCACAGTATTTACAGAGATCCAGCTTTTCATCAGAGCCGTCCTCACAGTACATGCTCCTTACAGACAGTTTAGTCTATTTTAGCACTTAGTGATCTATTTATATGAACAGCAGAGTGCTTTCAAGACACTTTAAAAATGATAAGACCATACCTTATTTTACAAACCTGGACAGGCATTGGTAATGACGATGATTCAGGAAGTCAGAAGAGGAGGTGGACTAATAAGGAAAGAGGAAGTCCACAGAATGCATTGGGAGGCCTGACAGAGGGTCGGACCATACCAGCTTTGAGGCAAAAATCAAAACAAAATTGCAAAACCTATAGTACGTATCAAATAGAAGACTGTCTTTATAACTGCATATTAGACCTTCAAAACCTTCATGAAAATTGGTTTCCCTTTTTTTGGGTGATGTTTTAAGACTGACTTTAAAAAATAATGTAGGTAATTTCACATTTTTCCAATTTCCCCAACTCGCTACATACAATGACTGTATATGATTACTGTGCTATGAATGAGTCATTGTGTTTAACCAAAAGCATTTCTGATATTAAAATTTTATTCCTGTTTCCTAAGAAATCTTATTCAAAGCAAGACTAACATATTATATGAACTATGGAGTGCATTATGCACATACCACAATATAGTAATCAGAAGACCATTGCTCTGTATAGAACACCGTGCCCACTAACAATGCCTGTAACGATGAGATAATTGCAACCACGAACACTCAGGGAGAAGGAGGATGAATCACTGAGCAGACTGTATTGTCACTAATAATAAGCTCTGGGAATAAGGTAATACTGGTCTCATCATTACTGGTTTTGCACACACTGTGGATTTACTTTCAGAGTTTAAATTGATGACCACATAAAACTGAAAGGGTTGACAGAAGTAATAAAATGTTTGTAAATTAATGCATTACAAAAGCCTTGAGAACCAGGTTTTGCTAAATTATCTAATGCAAGACTTAGATCTTTATAGTTAGTACATACTTGATGAAATTATATAATATTGTAGTTGACTCTATGAGTTTTCCATCCATGTTTCCAACCAACAGCAGATTCAAAATATTCAGAAAAAAAACTGCACTTGATTGAACATGTATAAGCATTTTGTTGTCATGATTCCTTAAACAACAGTTCAAGTTTTTATATAGTATTCACGTGGTATTTGGTATTATAAGTAATCTAGAAATGGTCTGAAGTCTATGGGGGGATGTGTGCAGGTTATGTGCAAATGCTATGCCATTGTATATAAAGGATTTGAACATCTGCAGATTTTGGTATGCAGTGGGAGGGGTAATAAGGTAGTTGTCTTCAGGTGTCTTGAGGGTAGTGAGGGATGATTGTATTTTCCAGTCATCTGGAAACCTAACGGTTCTTGTACACCCCAGAAGCTGCTTCTGAAGACAGGCAGCGGGTGGATAAAAGTACCTGGTATCATCCTCCTTTGATTCCATAATCAAATCCTCACTTCTTGGAAGCTATGTTTTAAGACTTTCCTTCTTCAAGAAGCTTTCTTTGGCCCTTAGGTCCTAGGTGCTCTCTCTATATGCGATTGCTTGTCCTCTGGATTCTCTTCTTGGCACTGAGGCACACACTGCCTGATATTAATGGACCTTTCCGTAAAGATGCTATGTGTCTTGAGCCAGAGGCTGTGCATCTTGTTGGTTTTTCTGCTTTCCAGAGAACACATGGTATACATGGATAGGACTCAGAAAATTTTTACAGAATGACATTTGAACACTATAAGGCATTCTCAAATTTATGAGGCTTTTAAATGGAAACGCTCATCTTATATATGAAGAAAATAAAACCAATAAACGATAAGTTGTTGCTCAAGAATAAATAGTTTTACAAGAACCCAGGCACTTTGTTCAGAGCAGATGTTTCCCTCATATCCTTGCTAACTCCACGTGTTGTCCTGATAAAATTCAGTTTTCATCAACTTTGCAAACTACACCTAGTTGTACCAGCTGGGATCAGTGAGGATGATGCATTGATCTCTTTGGAGCTCTGATGTATCGATACATTTTCAAATGTTTATGAACTTTCTTTTTGTCTCACAGTTTTAGGCTTCACTGTGAATTTTCTACAGTTTGCTCCAATCAGAATGATTGTATCTCTACTCAAACAGAGCTTCATCTCTGTCTCTATTTTATCGCACACAATTAGACCTGTATTGTGGTTTAGTGAATAGATGTTTCTCTTGTCTACTATTCTTGGGCCGTTTGAGGATGGAAAAATCACATAATGATCATTTTGGCTTCTCCACAGCACCTCACTCCAATTCACTGAATGCAGCAGGGACTTAATAAATGCTGAATAAATTGTTTCGCCCAGTCTAATATAGTGAAATGATAGTTACAGGAATCTGTTCCTGAAAATTGGGCATTTTGCATGAAAGTGCTCATCAGAGCCTATTGCCCATTACTTTAGAAGGAGAAAAATACAGTACATGTCAACCTCAAGCAAACAACCCAATTCTTAAATTGCACCTAAAACTCAGTGAAATATTCAGGTTGACAAAGCATCATGTTAGGCAGGAAAACAATTAGATATCACTTCCTGATCACCACACAATTACAAAGGCTGTTAGTAATGACTCTGTGTCATGGACAGTGTTTACAGCATGTCATAAATATAATGTTTATGATAGGGCATAGAAATGGGCACAGTAATTGAGTTGTTAGGGAACAAGAGAATAAATAGTTATAATAAAAAGTTAATACCTTGCAATAAACAGTTTTTATTTGTAGAATGCAAAACACTGAGAACAATTTGGAAGGAAGGGGTGAAGATGTCCCAAACTGAGGGTGTAGTAAATTCCAGCATAATATTTGCCATTGCATCTTCTTGATGCATTATATTCTGTCTCTTTTTAAAATATATTTTTATTTATTATTTTTTATTTTTGTGTGTGTATGAAGGTATTGTCTGCATGTATCTGAGTGCACCCATGTTGTGCAATGCCTCAGAGGTCAGAGAGAGCTTCAGATTTCCCTGGACCTGGAGTTAAGGATGGCTCATAGCCGCCATGTAGGTGCTGGGAATAGAACCCGGGTCCTTCGCAAGAGCAGTCAGTGCTCTTAACCACTGAGCCATCTCTTCAGCCCCATACTCTGTTTATTTTTAAAGAAAATATTTATCTATTTTTATCTTATGTGTATGAGGGTTTTGCCTACAAGAATATGTACATACTGCATACATGAAGCTCTCATGGAGGCCAGAAGAGGGTGTTGGTCTCTTGGTATTGGAGCTACAGGCAGCTGTAAGCTATGGTGTAGGTGCTGGGAACTGAATCCAGGTCCTCTGCAAGTGTAGCCAGTGCTCTTAACATCTGAGCCATCTCTCCAGTCCCCTATACCTGTCTCTTAGCCTCTACTTTTGGCATCAGCAATTGCCAAAACACTCATGCCCCCTTCATGCTCCACACTATGCTATATTTTGGATGTAACTTAAGACTTTATCTGCACGTTGTTCATAATGCTGTATTGAATTTAGGTGAAATCAATATTATTTTATCATTGTTAACAGGAAAGAGCATTGTTTTATTGTGTTGAAGGATACATGTACATTATGAAGTACATATATTAAAATCTAAGAGGGAGTTTATAGAGAACCACTTAACTCAAAAATATTCTGTGGGGTAAGGATGCATTATATACAGTTTTGCTTTCCACTTTCAGTTACCCATGGGCAACCATGGTATGAAAATCTTAAACGGAAAGTTCCAGAAATAAATAATCCAACAGTTTTAAATTATGTTCTGTTCTGAGGAGCATGAAGAATTTTCACATCATTTTTTCAACCTTCCCAGAACATGAATCATCCCTTTGTTGTGTATCCACATATCTTCTACCTCCCTGTCAATCACTTGGTAGTCACATCAGGTACCAGGTTGACTTTAGCATAGTCTCATAATACTTATATATGGGGTTTGGTACTATCTACAGCCTTGAGGATCTACCAGAGGTCTTGGAAGAGATATATAATAGAGAAGAAGAGAGTAAGAAACAGAGACTCAGCCTACTTTGTTCCAATTCAAGAGGTATACAATATTCCAAATGAATAAAATTCTCATGTTAGAAGTATTTCAAATGGGGGCTGGAGCGATGGCTCAGCAGTTAAGAGCACTGACTGCTCTTGCAGAGGACATGGGTTCAATGTCCAGCACCCACATGGTGGCTATGAACCGCCCTTAACTCCAGTTCCAGGGGAAATCGAAGCCCTCTCTGACCTCCGTGGCATTGCACGACATGCATGCACTCACATACATGCAGGCAATACACTCATACACATAAAATAAAAATAATACATAAAATATTAAAAAATATTTCAAATGAATGAAGTCATTAAAATATTAAGTACATAGAATGTTTATACCATAGTCAAAGAGTTGTGGAGGATACAGGTTAAGTTACCAAGGAACAGAGTCAGACACAAAATTCCTGGGGAGTGATCATTTCTAAAAACAAGGAACTAGTATAGAGGGGTCACAGGAGGAATAGCTGCTTCTGGAAGGATTGCTGGCACTTTCTGTGATAAAGGTTGAAATGAAGCCTGCCTATGTTCTTGTCAAAGAGCCAATTCACTATTCACAATGAAAGGTATTCCCACAAGGAGTAGGAGAGTAGGCAGTAAATTGTTCGTAGGCTGGAGTTTCAGTAGCAGGTAGTATCTTTGTAATGAATCTTTTCCTCCCCAGTCTAGACCTTTGTAACTCAACAGAGATAATGCTTGAAGCTGAGGCCTTAGCACAGAGAAAACCTAAAGTTATGGTCTTCTATCTAGTTTCCGGAAAGAGGAGAGACAACAATTAAGAAGTTGCAAGCTTATCATGATATTATGAATGTTCAGTGTGAAATCACAGTAAGTAATTAACGTTGGTTGAGCATCTGTTTAGTGAGTTTCATCTTTGCAAGGGATTCTGCCCTAAGACAGCAAGAACTGGGTAGATCTAGACCCATAGGATGCAGAACCGAGCAGAAGTGTAGGTACCCTGTAGGTGAGACCTAACTTTGTCTTGCCGCCCGCCTTTCCTTTCCCGTTTTGGACACCACCTCTCATTCTCAGCTGCTGCTGTTTGTGACTTCACTGCTGTCTCCAAGGTTGGACTTTGACTGTGTTCCTTTCCTTTAGTCAGAATGACTGGATCAGGAATATCATGTCAGACTAGTGGACAGATTAGGTATATCTGGTGGAGCAGCATTAAAGTTTCTTCTATTTTTCTGCAACAAGAGAAGATGTCCTTTTGCTCCCTGTCTTCTTCGGATGATGTAGGAAAGTAAGTCCCAGAATGAATGTGGTGTCTGTTACTGTATATTTTGTTGTTTATTTTTATTTTGTCTTGATTTGCTTTGGTTATGGCTTCAACAGAAAAATAGTTGAAGCTACTGGAGGATGGAGTAGGTCTCTGGTGGGTCGGGGTAAAATCAACCCAGGCTATGCAAGATAGTGTCAGAGCTTCTAGATCAAGCTTAACCAAAAAATAGTTTTGTTGTGAACTAGAATATGTTTTTAAAGGCAAGTTGAGATTCTAGTACGTGAAATAAAACAATACTGATATTAAGAAAAATAAATCGGTTCTACCAAGCTAACTCTTGGGGCTGACATGCCAGGGCTTATAAACTGCTTGCTTAGAAAAGGACAAGACAAGAAAACAAGTGAGCTGCTTGCCTTTATGATTTGCTTCAAACATTTTAATGCTTTAAGCACTAAAAATATTGGCTAAGGTAACATTTTTCTTCTTCATTTGTCTTATGACCTGTAGCAGAATTAGTGGCATCCAAACACCTTTAGACAGCATGGGCTTAGTGTATCTGAGACAATGGCTTACTAAGACTTTGGAATTGTAACTCTAAAGACAAGTTACTATATTTGATGTCATGTACAATTGACCAATTATAGTGGATCCTTTTAAATAGAGTGATCCCTGTGATGATTAATACCGATATCAACCTGACGGTCTAGAATCACCTGGGAGTCAAACTTTTGGGCATGTCAGTGAGAGATTTTCTAGACTGAGTTAATTGAGGTGTGAAGACCCACCTTAAATGTGGGAAGCACTATTCCATGAGCTATGGTTCTGGACTGAATAAAAAGAAGAAGGTGAACTCAGCACCAGCACTCATCTCTGTTTCCCAATTGCAGATGCAGTGTGATCTGCTGCCCCATGCTGTTCCCATCATAATGAACTGTGACTTCAAACCATAGTCCTGAATAATTCCTTTATTCTTTAAGTTGCTTTTGTCAGGGCTTTCATCACAGCAATGAGAAAGTAAGTAATACAACCCCGTTTTCCACGTTGCCTCAGTATTCTTGAATAAGTGTGGACTGGTCACAGTGGGGAGACGAAAACGTGTCCTGCAGTTATGCTATAAATCTTTTAGGCACTGTCTTGTTTTGGTTGCATGTGTACCTGCACATATGTGCTCTGTGTGAGTGAACACATGGAGGCCCAACCAGTTTTGAAATAAGATGACTAAAGTCAGCATAGAATGACTCAGAATAGTGAAGCAAAGTCATCTAACAGCAGAGAAATGCCTGTTTGCTGTATGAAAACATCCATCTAGAACTACTTAGAAAATCATGAGCGTTTAGAACCATGTCTAAATCAAAGAAATGCAAAAAACCAATGCTTTTCTATACCAACCATAGCTGGTAAGCAAGTGTAATATGAAAAAATTCCAGTTACAATAACACTCA
>NW_008341187.1:3936516-3988762 GCF_000622305.1 Nannospalax galili | reverse complement strand
AGTTACAAAATCTTAAGGGTATAAAAGACTGGCAGAATATCCTTTAGTGAGATGGAAAGATTTACTATTATACTTTAAAGACACAAATGCCTCTGAAATAAGCATCCTAGCATTACAATAATTTGAACTTGTAGGTTTGGGCTGGAGGGACTTAATAAATAATCCAAAAGCTTT
Organism: Nannospalax galili; assembly: GCF_000622305.1. NCBI lineage: Eukaryota > Metazoa > Chordata > Mammalia > Rodentia > Spalacidae > Nannospalax > Nannospalax galili. The sequence continues at coordinate 3,988,588 of NW_008341187.1, read as the reverse complement.
AAGGAAAAATTTGTAGGTGAAAATATACATTTTGTGAGTTTTTATTTTTGTCTGAACATCAAGGAGCATTCCTTCTCTTTGGCAAGTCACAAATTGCTTCACAGAGTCTTCTTCTAAGGCAAGAGGAAAGTGTTTCCGAATTGTAACAAAATTCCTTGGTTTTCTTCCCAATATAATACTAAGCAAAAGTAGAATTAACCGACTTGGTTCTCATCCCTCAGCTGATTATAAGTTTTCCCTGGACCTCTGTTAAATATCTGAAAGAATTAACAATTTAATTCTCCACCTACCTGGAGCTATGGTTACAGCCTCTCTCTTTAAAGGTGAAAAAGACACATAGTGATGCTAATCCAATAATGTGAGGTCCTCGAGTTAGGCTTCCTCAGACCTCCAAGAGAAACAGGAAACCACTAATTCCAAGATATAAAAGTCTGCAGATCAAATCACACTATCTTTCTCTTAGTCTTATGATCCCCATCCCCTAGAGTTAGGCATTGAACCTAGGGCCTTGCACATGCCAGGCAAGTGCTCTACCAACTGAGAAACTTATCTCCCAACTTAGTCTTATGATTTATAGATGCCATTTTGTGAGTCTAGGACAAGTGATCTAAAGGATCTGCAGTCTGTTCTCAGAGTGACATCTATTTACGCAAAGGAAGCACTTTCACATATATTCATTTAACAAACACAAACAGAATGCCAGCTGTGTACTAGACACCAATTTATATAAGTGCCAGAGAAGCAGCAATATATACAACAGACCACATTCCTATGCGTGATATCTTCTAGTTGAAGAGATAGAAATATAAGAAAGAGTCACGTCAGAGAACAAGTTGTTGAAAGCAAGCAAGCTCTGAGGGTAGTAGGGTGCTTTCTTAGACAGTGTGGAGGTAAAACCACTTATAGGGAACGGCATTTGAATGGATGCTTTATGCTTTGAGGTATTGAGGCTTTCTGGGGACAGAATCTTCCAGATAAAAACAGAAGCAAAGGTTCTGAAGCTGGAATGTGCCTAATTATGTTGGGGTAACAGAATGGGTACTTGAAAGAAAGAGGGAGAGAGCCTAAGAATGGTGAATAAATTTAGAAAGGAAGCCAAGTATCAGACTACATAGGGACTTGAAGATCCTTGTGGGGGCTTGGATATTGCTACAGGTACAACTTGAAGCCATTCTGAGCTAAGATGAGGAGAGCTGAGGGACTGACTATGGGTGAAAGCAGAAATGTTAACTAAGGGGGTAATTTTTATCTCCAAGAGGACAGACCATAGCTGGAGCTGTGGGAGCCAGTATGTATGATGTGTTTCAGAACAGTTTTGAAGGTGGACTAAAGCATAGCAATGGATTGGATGTGAGTGTGTAAGACATAGAGTTGTTAGCATGCTTCTGAATTTATAGCTTGAGCAAGTGGGGTTGGTGGCCATGTACTGCTGAAAAGAGAACCTTGAGAGGTGAAGGGTGTAGGACTCAGCGGGGGTGTGAGTGAGGAGCGCCTATGAAGCTTCTGCCAGAGATGTCCAATAGGCAGTGGCAGAGGTGGGCTGGAAACCTTTGGCTTTGTGAGGTGTTCTCATTTGCCTATAGTAAAAGTGACATAAAATCACAAATGAAGGGCCAGGGGTATAGCTCAGTTGGTAGAGTGCTCACTTACCACGCACAGAAGCCCTGGGTTCAATTCCCAGGACCACACAAACCAGGCTTGGTGATGTGTCATTGTAATCCTAGTACTCAGGAGTTGAAGGCAGGAGGATCTGAAGTACAAGGTCATTTTTGGTTATTTAGGGAGCTGGAGGCCAGTGTGGGATACATAAATCCCCCCCCCGCAAAAAAAACCACAAATGAAATGTTAGGCACAAATATAAACATGTAATGTGAGAAAATAACAATAAATCAAATTCTAAAGCTAACACATACAAAAATCACTAATTTAGAAGACATAATATTTTAGCTGAGTACCTGAAACTATTTGTTTGTACATTCCTTGTTCACCTCTTCATGTTATAAGAATTTTACAATAATGACAATTTCTTGGAAGATAATATGAAGTTATTCTTTCCTTAAACTGTATAACTATCAATTCAACTGTAAACCTAAAAATTTACAGCCAATTTTGAAAGAGATTTTAGCTCTGGAAATTGTTATTGAATATGTCAATGCTGTTGTAATGAAATGCTTCTTCTAATTATATGGTTATTAAATAAATAATTAAAAAATAAATATTTCATACCAATCACAAAAAAAAGTAATGAGACAGGCCCCTCCCAAAGACTCAAGGAGCATCTAGGAAGAGAGGGCAAAAAGATCCAAACAGCCCAGAGTTGGACGAATACAAGGAAAATGTGTCATCCAGAAACAGCAGGGTAGTTGCACGTAGGAACCCACAGTGGTTGTGACAGCATGCACAAGACCTGGGGAAGCCCAAGTCAGACAAAATCCCAGCATGAGTGGGGAGGTTGGCATGGAGCCCCAGCTGTAGCTGAGAAACTGTTGGTAACTGATAGCTGCTGGGGGAGAGAGAGCCAATTTTCTTTCTTTTTTTAAAAAAAAAATTTATTATTATTGGCACTACTATCCTCAGACCTCTTGGGGTAAGTCGATAGCGCAGCTCTCCGCGCCGGGACTCCCAGTACACCCATGTTGTACAATGACCGCGGAGGACAGAAGAGGCTGTCAGATCCCCTAGAACTGGAATTATGGACAGTTGTTAGCTGCTATGTGGGTGCTGGGATTTGAACCCAGGTCTTCTGCAAGAACAACCAGTGTTCTTAACTGCTGAGTCATCTCTCCAGCCCCATGGGGGAGCCAATTTTCTTTAAAGTAGGACACCCACTAGGCTAACTATGCTTCAGGTAATGGACCCAGGAGTACTCCATAGATCTTTAAGAAAAGGGAGGGGCATAGAGAGGTAAGGGGATGAGCTAAGAGGAGATGGGGGAGGGGCTCTGAATATGATCTAAATTCATTGATTCAAATTCTCAAAGAATCAATAAAAATATTATTTAGGTTTCCATATGGCTCTTTCTAAAGGTCTTTAATGTTACTTATCCCTCCCCATACTCTCTCTTCTGCCCACCCAATTCCCACTCCATCTAACCCTTCCTACTCCAATGTTCCAGTTTCCCCCTTAGTATCACTGCATTAGAAGCTTCTTAAAGCATACACATATACATTATATATATATAAAAATAAAGTTGGGCATGGTGGCACACCCCTTTAATCCCAGCACTCAGGAGGCAGAGGCAGGCTTGGTCTACATGGTGAGCTCCAGGCCTGCTGGGGCTAATGGGGATATTGCCCCTTGTAGACATCAAAGGCTAATGAAAACAAAAACAATAAACAAAAACCAAAACCCCCAAAAAACTCAATGGCAGGAATGGACTCCTTCTTTGGAAGCTGTTGACCAGGGATCCCACAGACCCTTAAACAATACTGGCCTTTGCCCCTGTTCTTGGTTACCCACCAGAACTGGATGGTAAGACCCTACTGCTGATGAGACCACATGTGTGAGCTGTAGAACACATGGGGAGAAATCAAACTGGTCCTGACTCTAGGGCCTCATCTCTACTACTAAGCATTCACAGTTCCAGAAGTTGCTATGCATGCTACTGGAAGGAAAAAAATAATCATCAAGCCTGCCCAGGTGTGAATCCTGTGAACTACAATAAAGGCTGGCCTGTAAGATATGCCCACCAGTGCAATAATGTCTGGAATATGGGAGTAACCAATCACACTTTAATTGAATTTAAGGTCCACTTCATAGGATGGAGCCCATACCCGACACGATATCAGGGCTTAGGAACCTGAGGCTAGACCGGTCACAAGACGCAGGGAACAGCTTAACACTAGTTTTCTACTAAATAATTATCATATTAAGCTGATTCCGAATGGCTTATTGTTATACCCATAGATCAGTGCATCTCTCAACTCTCACCAGAGCAGTTTCCTTGTGCAGCAGATGGTGATTAACACAGAGACCCACAATTGGCCAATGTGCAGAGCACAAGAGGCTGCAGAGCACTTATCCTAGAATAGGACATCTATACCAAACTTCTGCCTCCAAAGACTCAGGGATCATTGAGGAAGAGGAGCAGAAAGATTGTAAGAGCCAGAGGAAGTGGATGTCCACAAAGAAACAGAGTTTTCTAGACAGCTGGTCAGGTTCTCATATGAACTCAGTAATGATAACAGCATGCACAAGTCCCATGCAAGCAGAAACCAGAAAAACTCCCAGCATAGACATGAAGAATTGGGTAAGAAACCTCAACCCAACCTAAGGAAATTGTGACACCCAGTGGCTTCTGGGAGTGGGAGAGACCATTTCTTTCAAGGGTTGGACTCTTGGTAGGTTAACCAGGCTCCAGTGATGGACCCACAGTAAAGGGTGACGGACATTTGGGGGGGGCGCACACACACACATACACACACACACACACACACACTAAAGTACGTTAAATTGGGTGGGTGACAGTAAGAGGAGGTGTAAGCAGGGGAGGGGATCTAAATACTATTAAATTATATTGTATGAAAATTCACAAAAATTCAATTAAAATGTTTAGAAAAAAGTAACAAGCATTTGTAAATATAAGTGATGTGATATATAGAACACGTGAATTATGACGTTTCCCCAGAATCGAACTTAGAAACACAGAAATTCTGACATAAACCCAAGGCCTTGCACATGCCAGGCATGTACCCGACCACTGACCTGTATCTCCAGCCCTTGTTTTTGTGAAACAGTCACTATGTAGCCCTCACTGTCCTTAAACTCCTTCTGTCTCAGTCTTCTGAGCACAAGGATTATAGTCCTGCTCCATCACACCTGGCCTAAGTTTTACAATTTCTATCATAATTTTTAGTTACTATGGTATGTCATGCTGCATAATTAAGGATTTCTCTGACAGAAGACAGCTTTCACTGTGATCAAACATCATGGATTTTTTTTCCTTTGACAACTGGAAGAATTTTCCAGACTATAGTTCTTTTCCCTTGCCTCTCCTCCAATACCTACCCACCAAAAACCCTCCCTTCAGTTAAGTTCTCCTCAGTAAACCCCTAGAAGCTGCACGTGCCCTAACTTCTGTCACCATGGGCTAGCTTTTATTATTCTGTTGCAGAAAAGACCCCTGCGGTATGTAATTTTTATGTCAAGCTTTCTTTGTTTTAAACATCTATCTGTGTGACTGCACGTGCACACATACAGACATGTGTGTGCATGTGTATATTAATAAAATTCATTCTGTTTTATTGCTGAGTAATTTTCCATGGTACAAATATACTATAATTTATTTTTTTGTACTCTAATTGATAATCATTATGTTTTGTCCAGTTTAGGGAATTATATATAAAGCGTCTATAAGTATTTTATACAAGTATTTTTGTTATATAGATTTTCATTTTCCTTAAATTATTAAGAGTGGTATTGGTACAGCATAAAGTAGCTGTGTTTAACTTTGATTTATTTTAGTGTTTTTTGTTTTGAAGTTAGTATGCAAAGTAACTGGTTGGTGATGCATTTTCATTAATAAACATGTGTCATGTTTGTGTGTGCATTTTTTTTGTCTTTTTTGAGACAGGGTCTCCCTGTAGCCCCAGCTGTCCTGGAACTTGCTATGTAGACCACGGTGACCTCGAACTCACAAAGATCCACCTGCCTCTGCCTCCCAAGTGTTGGGATTAAAGGCATGTGCCACCACAACCGGCTGTGTGTGCATTTTCAAATGTACTAGAAACTGCTAAATACTCAAATTGGTATACTGTTTTTCACTAACCAGAAATGTATGAGATTCAGAAAACCCTCACCCCCTCCCAGTGCAGAGCTGCGTTTCCTAAACAGTACCTTTAAATTCTAGCCACCCTAGTGGGTGTGCTGGCTCTATGCATTGCAAACCTTACTTCCTCCACGCCTGCCAGTGGCACACAGTGGGAGGCTCTTGTGGCCCTATTTCTTCTGGAATGGTCTAGAGTGAGCCTACACTAGGGATGTACAGTGTCCCTAAATGAGCTGGCTGGCGAGTTCTTAATTGCATCTGCAGGGGAGCTGAAATCTTCGGACTATATGCCACTAACCACAAACTACACAACTCAGTCTTCTTTTAACAAAGCCCCCAAATGACTCTTGGCCACTCCAGTTCTACCTCTCCTAAGGAAAAATAAGACAGAAAGGAAACAGAAGTATTGAGTGATAGCCCCTTTACACAGCTCCACTTAGAGGTATTTCCACATTTTATAAAAACAGGTCAACATATGGGGCACGGGATCTCAAAAATGGAGCTGCCAGAACAAAGGATCCCGGAGGCTCAAGAGTTTTTAGTACCACAGCCAAATTACCAGTGGGAAGTTGAATAAAAAGCATTGAAGAGTAGTCAATACTGGAGGGGGAAAATCCGCAATTTATTTGGAATTTAAAATCTTGGGACTATGTGTGACCATGTGGGGAAAAGTGAACTTCAGAAGAAAATAGACAAAAAGAGTCTTGATGCTTTGAGTAGAAGGCAGTAAGGAAAGGTGCATGGAGACTTCCAAAAACAGTCAAATATAGGAAGCACTGTGGGAAAAAAGTATCCTGGATGTGGTGGTAGAGGTGGGAAATCAGAAATTCAAGGTCATCCTCTGCCACATAGGGAGTTGGAGGCCAGTCTGGTAAAAAAGAAAGGATCAAATATTGCTGGAAAGCTGATTATGTAAGCTAATTGCATGAAATTAAAAATAAATTATCAGTCAATAGACAACTGGTTAAATAAATTATGATGCATGCAGACATTTGTACACCAATATTCAACTATCAAAAGTGATGAAGTTTCAGATTTGTATTTTCTGATATGCAGGACCTATCTTGATAAATTAGAAACTGTATTAGGGTTGGAGAGATGGCTTAGCTATTAAGAGCACTGGCTGCTCTTACAGAGGGTCCAGGTTAAATTTCCAGCAGCCACATGGTAGTTAACATGGATCTGTAACTCCAGTTCCAGGGGAATCTGATGCTTTCTTCCAACCTCTGTGGGCACTGCACAACACAGGTACACTTACATACAAGCAGGTAATACACTCATACACATAAAGTAAAAATAATAAAATAATCATAAACCTATTACAAGAGAATGTACAAAGTAATATTAAAATGTTATCACTCCACAAAACGTCATGAAATCAGTAATCAAATATCAACTTCAGTGAAAGTATTTTAGTTTTAATTTTTTTCTTAATATCTTTAAATAATACCCCACCCGAAGTATCATGTATTCCTGTTTGGAACATGTAGTGCTGGCTATCAAAAAGTACAGATTAAACCAAAATTTTTATGGTCAGTTTATTTTGTAAATATAGAAAAGTTTATTACTTGTAAAGATGATTATACGACAAAAACTGTATACCTCTGTTCTGGTGGTGTGCACATTCGAGAAAATCTTTCTACAGCAATATGCATAAGATTTAAAAATATTAGGTGGTCTTGGTGGTACACACTTTTAATCCCAGCACTCAGGGGTGCTGATGTAGGAGGGTCATGAATTCCAGGTGAGCTTGGGCTATATAGCAAGAGCTTGTCTCAACAAACAAACAATAAACAAAAACTTTAATCATGGTTGATCTGGTGATTTCATTTCAAGAATGTCTCAGATGAAGAAAGGGTATGCACAGGATTAGAGAGACAGCTAGCAGGTTAAGAGAGCTTGGTGCATGCAATCATGAGGCCCAGAGTTCATATCCCACCATTCACATAATAGGCCATGCATCCTGAAAATGCCTATTATTACAGTTCTGAGGTATCTGACACCCTCTTTTGGCCTCCATTTGTGCGTAGGCACACACCCATGCACATGTGCACATATACTCAGGCAGACATATACATGCATAAATAAATGAAATAAATCTTTAAAAAGGTATGTACTCAATGAAGGACTAAATTTCTTCATGAAGTTTCAAAATATGGGTAAAGAATATTAAACACTTAACAAGAAATAAATTAATAAAGGGCCATGATGAAATGACATAGAGCCTTTAAAATAAATAATATTGTATTGTGTTTCATAATTAATAATTTTTAGATTGATCCATAACATAACATCAATATCAATCCTAGGTAAAAATTCCATTAACTTTATATTTTAGCACAAGTTTGTGGCCTTATGTAAGTATGCCTTTTCTTGTACAATCTCAAAAGCTGTGTTTTGGCAGAGCTACATCTATAACCAGCCCTTGCTGAGAAAGTACATTTCTAATATATCAGGGTTCTGCACAGCACTTTCCAAAGGTGCCTACTATTCTGACTGTCATCACATTGGTCCTCTTATGTAGGTGAAATTTCAGAGTGTGTATCTTCCTGTCTGTACTGTCTGTTGCTCTCTGTGACTATAACTCGCCCATTTTTATGAACAATGGAATGCGTAATATTTCATCTTATGGATGTTTGAACTGTTTCTACTTTTAACCTAATGTGAATGAGATTTCATCTTTAAACAATCTTATTTGGTATAATAAAACAGAGGGAAACATTCTTATATCAGCTAAGCATTATTTATCTTTCTTCTCTCTCTCCCTCTCCAACCCTCCCTCCTCTCTCCCCAGTTAAAGTACCCCCATGTTCCCCATTTTATCTTGATAATACCTGTCTTCTATAGTCCCCCCTCTCTTGAGCTCCTTCTTCCCTTTTACCCCCATAGTTCCTTGTATGACCTTCCTTCTTCTCTCCCATTTAAATACCCACATTTTAGGTTAATAACCACAACAATGACCAACAGAGCAGTATAATGGGGCAGTACTGGCTCTTTTATCTGGAGGATAATCAATAGCTCCCTAATTGGACCTAAAGCCCAGTCAATGGGAGGGAACTCATGTGTGGTACTCTAAAGATAGCTAAATATATATGACTGGAGAGGTCATAGATCTCAGGGAAAACCACAAGGGTGTCACATCCCTAGACAAATGTAATTTCTTATTATGTGCTAAATATGAATCCTTATATTACAGACAAGTATGCCAGTCACCATTAATCAGAAAAGCTTCTTTTGCAACAGATGGAGGCTTTTGCAGAGTTCCACAACTAGTCATCCACAAAGATTAAGTGTCTATGAGATGCCAACCCTAAGTGACATGCCTCAAATGGAACCTCTGTACCTAAGACTCATGGAACATAGTGGAATAAGGGGTAGAGAGAATAGTAACACATCTCTTAACTGTCAGCAACGAAGCTCCCTCATTGCCCTCTGGCAACAAACCCATGGCTCAGGGACCATTGTAGAAGAGGGCCAGAAAGATTGTAAGAGCCAGGGGAGGAGGTGCATTATCATATCGGAAATAGAGCCTTTCAGGCTCCTGGGACTCTGATCATATGAGCTTATAGCAATAGTGACAGCATGCACAAGAGAATGGGATTCCAGTGGATCTCATTACTTGGGAGTTAATAAGGATTTAGTGGAGGGAGGATGGGAAGGGGAGATGAGCTGTTCAGTCCTGTTCTCATTCCAGATGTCCAGGCAGGGTAGAGGACAGGTCATCCTCAGAACTCTTGCACCATGTGGTGTAGGCATGCATAGTGTCCAAGCACCTGTCCTTTAGAAGAGTCTATAAACATATTCACACCCCTCAATAAACAAGCTTTCTGCTTAAGCTATCTGGAATAGATTCTTTTATTTTCAGCTAAGAAGGTGAATAGGACAAGGTAACTTTCACTCTTGTTCTTATGGTTGCATTGAAGTATCAGAGTCTGGTGAGATAGCAAACTTAGTTCCTTGCTCATGAAGGGGCCTCATAGTTATCCTTTGTGTCCACAGGAAGGTTTTACACTGAGAATACTCATGAACTCAAGGCATTGAAATAATTATACTTGTTTTTTATTTATTGACTTATTTTTTTGAGACAGGGTCTCACTATGTAGTCCTGGTTGACCTGAAACTCCTTATATAGACCAGGTTAGTCTAGCACTCACAGAGATCCACCTGCTTCTGCCTCCCAAGTGCTGGAATTAAAGGCATGTGCCACCATGCCTGACTTTATATTTGTTATTTGAAAGATTTTTATTTTATTTTAAGTGTGTGTGTGTGTGTGTGTGTGTGTGTGTGTGTGTGTGTATTCATGTATATGCAGTGCTTGCAATGGCCAGAAGAGGGTATCATATCCCCTGGATCTGGAGTATAGGCAGTTGTGAGCTGCCTCACATGGGTGATGGGAATCAAACTCAGGACCTTTCTGCAAGGGCAGAAAGTTCTCAAACCACTGAGCCAAGTCTCCATCTCAAGTTACACTTATTTTTAATTCATAAACTATAATTCTAATGTGGACACAAGTCTTATGAGTTTGCCTTATTATACATTTATTCTGAGAGAGGGATGCATTCACTACATGAGGATAAAATGAGGCTGCTAAACTTGAAAGCTAGGATCAGAAACTCAGCCTTTTTGTATTATTTAGTTAGTTGATCCCTTGTAAAGTCACAGCTAGGTCATTTCTTGGTGACACTTTGATACTCCATGAAATTTTCCTTTGAGCAATTACAGCTGGTAATACAGCTTCAAGAGAATTTACCCTTATGACTCTTCTAGGACATGCTGAGTATATAATAAAAAAATTTAGAAAAAAAGATAAAGTAGCTCATTTCCTCCAAAATTTATTTTTCTACCTAATGTTGTAAAGTTTCAATATGATTCAAATGATTGCTCTCTTTTCATGAGCCCATTCGAGTTAAATGAAAGATGAAAGAATCAGGTTGTTTTTGGAGTCAAATTCAGATTTATAGACAACCTGCAGGATAGAAACAGCAAGTCAGATTTGGACATGGATTAGGTAATCTCTCTCAGATAACAGGTTAGATCTTCCTTCTGAAGAACTCTTTTTTACAGAGACGGTTCCCCTTTAATACTTTAAAAATTCTTTTTAAAAATATTGTATTATTTATTCTTATTTTATGGATATGGGTGTTTTGCCTACATCTATGTAAGGGCACCCATGTTGTGCAATGCCCACTGAGGTCAGAAGAGGGCGTAGGATCCCCTGGAACTAGAATTATGGACAGTTGTCAGCTACCATGTGGATGCTGGAAACCGAACTGGGGTCTTCTCTAAGAACAGCCAGTGTTCTTAACTGATGAGTCATCTTTCCAGTCCCATATTTTAAAATTTCTATTGAATATTTATTGCAGGGTTCTTCAGAGCTGAGTTACATCCTTTCCTTTGGTCAATATATTACAATTTCTCTGAATTCTTTCAAGTAATTGAATCAATCTAAAAATTTGCCTCAGTGACCATGTAAATAGAAATTGCTTGTTGAGAAATAATGAATTTTACTTGGTGTGAGTCAGATTTAAAAAGCTATTCTATGACAAGCACAAAATAAAAGTGTTCAAGGATACTTTGGGGGATTAATAGAAAAATTGAAAAATGGCTTTAGAAAGAGTAGAAAGAGCCAGAACCCAGAAGAAGCCCAAAGATCATATCAGAAGTTTGGGAAGTAACTTCAGCTGCCAGAGAGTGAAAGGTGCCTTTATGGTAAGGTATCCTGTCACAGTCCTTAAAAGCAGGAAATTTCAGTCAGTTGGTCATAATTTATATTTGATAAAGCAATGTCAATTGGTAGACTAATTTTGAAATACATGGATACAGAAATAAGAGTATAACAGTAACATTTTAAAAATCGTTTCATAGTATTTACTAAAATTGCATGCCTATTGTAATTCTATTACCCAACTACCTACGTGCTCTTAGAGATGTGGTTGTGAGAAATGAGTGCATACCCTCAATGATGCATGTGAACAGGGTTGCAGAAGCTTAACTCTGATGTCCCCCAGCTGGACACATCAATTTCTTCATCAAGAGATATGGATAAATGTGGCATTACTACTCTGACATTATAATTACCTGAGCAAATAGTCTAATTCTTAAATTGGGTTTTTAAGAATGGATCTGAACTTTAAGGACTCTCCTCTGTCTCCTGGGACTGTGCTGATGGAACTGTCTTGCAGGGACTCTGTCTCTGGAGCTGCTTCCAGTTTTACATGTAATTTCATTCAAAATGGTTTCTTCAGCTTCATTTGGGAAGTACGAGCTTAGTTCTATCCTAATCTTAACAGACCATCCTGGCTTTCCTTCCCTAGTTCTAGAATATCTCATTCACCCAAGGTCACATGTCCTTCCTGATCTCACTATGTGCAATAGAGATGGGTGTGCCACCTTTTCATGCTTTGAGGTGTTAATTCTCAAGCATACCCACATTCATTAATTATCTTTTTGGGTGGAGTACCAAACTGAGATCACCAAGAGAATAGGTTAGGTGCCCAGGTCATAAGACACAGAGACTATGGTTTTGCTGGGGCTAATTAAAAGTCATTAGTGTAGATTATGTCCATTTATAAAAGTCATTCCCACAAATAAATAAGTTCTGGCATATTCAGGAGGCAGAGGCAGGCAGATCTCTGTGAGACTGAGGTCAGCCTGGTCTCCATAGTGAGCTCCAGGCCAGCTGGGGCTATAGGGAAACCCTGTCTCAAAAAGACAAAAAAATTTCTGGCATATTTATATGTTATATAATGGAATATTAATGGAAAAGTAATAAATGAGAGCTACAACTACATATAATAAAGTGGATGAATTTCACAGATTGAAAGTAAAAGATGATGGAAATAAAAACAATTAAGTTGTATGATTATACTTTCATGATGTTCAAGAATATGTAAACTAAGCTTTAGACTTAGAAGTCAGAACAGTGGTTTCCTCTGAGTGAAAAGGGCTCTGTGGCAATGTTCTGGGCTCTGGGCATGTTTTGTATTTTGACAGGACGGCAGTTGCACTGAGTTTTACAACTGGAGTACTTCAGTATAGATTATACCACAATGTAACAATGTTTTGAAGTGCACAATAAACAGTATTTGGAGGAGAAAACAATATTAAGTGCATCATTCTTTTTTCTCCACTTCTCAACTTGCAGCTTAGTTAGAAAATAATATTATGAAACAGATACTATTGACCAAAGACTAACTGGTCCTCTAACTACAGCTAGTTTTTGTGAAAAAATCTCTTGTTGCCATTGTATTTTGTAGACCTTAAAACCAGTTTTCTTTAAAGCCTTTCACAATGGATCCTCACCCTTTTCCTATATGGTATTTATCATAGTCAAAAACAATAAACACCTTTTTTTTCTGAGATATTTTTCTAATAGTTTGACTATCACTGTCCTTACATGAGTATGTCACTCATGTGTGACATCAATGACTTTGTTCATCCAACCATGTTCTTATCTCTAAAAGGAACTGCTGTGCACCGAGCTGGCACTGTTTAAAATGATTTCCAGTTCCATTAAAAAAGAAATTATGTGTTTTATCTGAAAAATAGATCAAAGCAAAAACAAAATCAGAATCCTATCAAGCAAAACTGAAAGATTAAAATTAAAAATAAACCTCTTGCATACTAAACAAAAAATAATCCATGAAAGGTACTGATCAACTTAAATAGGGCTTTGCTCACAGAATTCCATAATCACTGGCTTGACTTATGTGCTTTTTTCACAGCTAACTCTGGACTATGATGCTAAGGTATTCTCATGTACTGATTCAGGAACACATAGAATAAAACATAGAGTTGAAACTTGGGTATCATATTTGAAGATATGAAAACACTTTGCATTGATGAAATCAAGCAAGGGTCTTATAATTCATTAACCTAGGGCACATTTTGTAAAAAAAAGAATGAATCTTTAATACAACTCTCAGATGTGAGATCTGAAGTCTATGGATGTGATTCTAAATGACCAAAGATGTGATACTAGTTCTGAGTGAAATCAAAGTATCTGTTGAACGACATGCTTCACCAGTTACTATCCTTAAAATTTTGGAAAAATAGCCTGGTTTCTGTGTTTTAATTTATACATCAATTAAAGGAAGGGAAAAGCAGAGTTTCCAGGTAAATATCTAAGGAAATTGAATATATGTGGGTCTAAGTCACTGAGTATACATAATAACAAATAAAAGCATGAATTCACAAAGACAAAGAAAGTGAGAGTATAGCAAGAAAGAAGCCAGAAAACATACAGAAAGAGGAGTTGAACAATGGTCTCCACTTCAGCAGAGTAGAGTCAGTTAACACCTAAATGGGCACGTGGGCACTAGTAGGATGCAAGTACATTCCATCACGTGGAAATCAGAGGTATCAGTTCCTGTAAGGTGGAAGGGAATGATGGAGGTAAAACTAAGGGAATGGTTGTAGTTGTAGAAGCAGCAGCTGGATCTTTCCAACCCCCACACATAAACCACATCATCAGGTAACGATTTCTTTTCCATCCTGGCAGAAGGTGGGTTTATGTGAAGGAAAAAACAATTTCTTTTTTTTTTTTTTTTTAGTTAGAGGACCTGCAAGCTTGGAACACCGAGAACACTAAAGGGTGGGAGGAAAGGGACACTGAGGACACAGTGGGTCTTAATAGGGATGACAGAGTATATGGGCTCCAGTGGGGTGGGGGCTATAGAGGGTGCCAGTGGGTATGGGGGTATAAAGATGATTAAGATTGTTTGAGATGTTCTGTATGAAATACACAAAAAATTGAATAAAAGAAAATTTAAAAGTATTAAGGGTTAAATAAAATCTATGAACTATGTGTTCAATTCAGTTTTTCTTCAGTGGATAAAGAGAAAAAGCTAGAAAATATGATCATTCAAGTGGGCTTCCATCACCTCCTGATTTACCCTAAATCAGTAGAAAGAGAAGCAATTGTTAAATTTTCAGCCTGGTAGACATGAAGAAAATATTTCAACATTAAAAAAACCTAAAAAGAAAACAAAACACAAGAGAAATGGGGTAATGATTAAAAAAAAAAAACCCAGAAAGCCACAGTCATTCAAAAACCAGAGGAAATATTATTTCCAACAACTGAGAAGAGAGTAATATGGAAAAGAGTAGTGAGAACAAGAAAGAGCTCCTAAGGAAGTGTCAGTGTTCTTCGGGGATGCGGGCCCTAAGAGACAGCTTCAGTGATGGCCTTATGCCCACGCACATACTGCAGCATTAAGTGGACTCAGTGGTTTAAATAAAAAATGAACACATGGAATTGGGAGGGAACAGTTGGTTGGGAGGATAACAGAGGAATTGAAGGGGTGGGAATGGCATGTAGACTCAGTCAAAACACATTATATATATATATATATATGAAAGTCTCAGACAACAACAACAAAAAAGACATGTCTCCCACAAAAAAATTGTGTGTGATGACAAAGATTTCAGAGATCCATAGACACTTGGACTTTGAGTTGATCATATCTTCCCCAAAGGAGAGCTAAGATAAAAAGATGGAAATGCAAGACAGAGAAAAATATTAGAGGCAAAAGGAGACACGATATATGCTTATGAGTAAGAGTAATTAAAAAAAATAATGATGAATAGTTTTCATCATTGGATGCGGCTGCCAGAGCAAGAATGTGGGCTGGCATCTCAATGTACCCCATGCACCATGAGCATAGAAGGACTCCCGTCATCACAAGAGTTCTGAATGTGGCCGAGGAGGCAGGAAAGTCAGTCTGACAAAGCACTGTGCATCAGCTGACAGTGGACTTTTCAACAATGCCTTGGACACTAGGAGATAATGGAACAATGGCTTCGAAGGCTAAGAGGCAATTCTTTCTGAGTGGGAAATTATAACCTAGACAAGCTGGAAATGGAAAAGGAATTCATTTTCATGCAGGAAGAGCTAAAAAAAACTGCACTGCTCACATACCTTTTCTCAAGTGAAAAGAATAATAAATAAATAACCAAAAGGAAGCCACATATAAAATATATTGCTAACTTGTCATATGCTGTGTAAGCTTACTGGGAAGCTGATTCCTAGAAATGATATAGACCCCCCAGCCCAATTTCAGACTCAAATATCTTTGTCTCAAAGTGTCTGTCCTCCAAGACCCATTGTCTAGGGCCAGCTGACCTTCTGACCTTGTGACAAGGATAAAGGAATAGCAAGCAGCTAAGGTTGTTAAAAGAGGAGTTGTGTCCTTGGGAACAACTACTTGTGTCATTTTCAACACAAGTTACTATTATTTATCCCATGGTATAAAATGCCTACAGTGGGAATGGAAGCCAGAAGTCTTTTCCATGGAAAGATTGGAATTTCAATCAGAAACTCCAGCATGACTGCTTCTTTCCCAGTTAATGTCTGCTGTATTTCCTAAGTCCTAATTTGATGGTTACCTTTGCTTGCACCCTTAATGAGGCTACCCCAGTCATCTCTGGTAGATGTTTTAAGGGCCTGACTTGAACATTTGATGATGTCTTGAGATCTATCTGCTTCTTTCTATCTGTTCTTTTACTTTTGCTTGCTACTTCTTAATAAACTACTTGCTTGAAACTGAAAGCATGGCTATTGTAGATAGTACAGAACACCACATGTTCGTAAAACAGATGAATCAACACAAGAGGAAGAGCTGATGAGCAGAAGAAAGAAATTCCAAAGACAGCTGTCAATTCAGAAGAAAGCAGTTGGCTCAAGTAGGACACATTGGATTGAGAGGAAAAAGGCTCCAGGACAATCTCTGAAAAGAAAATTACAGGCAGCTGGGTTTTCTAGCATGTATGGCTCCTCTGAGTGATGATATTTTTTATACTGCTGTATGTCCTTTGAAGAATATTCAGCAATAGGAACATGGGAGTTAAATAAAAACAGAAGGGAAAAAGGGAGAGAAGGAAGACAGGAAGGAGGTAAGGAAGGAGTTTAATCATTAACTTCCAGAAAAATAAATTGCATTAAAATTGATATGCTATTCATTGGACATTACATGGCTCAGGTGTAGAAAACGCATCATAGTTAAGTAAGCACTGAATGTTGTGAAGATAGAGAAGGGAGAATGTGGACGTGAGCCTGCAATAAGGTGGGTGTAGCAGATTGTATTTCACAATCATGATCCTATCAATCAGTGCTTCCCATCTGTATGATCTTTGGCTGTTTGCCTTGCAGGTTTCCCATCAAGAAAAAGAATTCACTCCTGTTGTGTCTGACTAAATCCGGACCTAACTGTGAGTCACAGTGTGTAGTGGAAGTCACTTCTAAGGCTAGTTTGGAAAAGACCATGCAATAAAAAAAATTAAATCAAAACTGCATTGTGATTCCATCTCTCCCGGTCAGTGTGACTATCATCAAGAGAACAAACAAAAGCTGGCTGAGTAGAGCAGGGAAAACATACACATTGTTGGTGGGAATGTTGATTAGTGCAGACACTGTGGAAATCACTGTGGAGGCTCCTCAAAAACTATAAATAGAGCTACGATGTGATGCAGCTATACCACTCCTGGGTAGCTACATGAAGGAATCTAGTTCCAAATACAGTAGACATACCCGCACACCCTGTGTATTATAACACTATTCGCAATACCCAAGTTATGGAATCAACTTAGCTATCTACTCACAGATGAATGGGTAAAAAATGTACTATATATACACAATGGAGTTTTATTCAGCCATAAAGAAGAAAAAAAATACTATGTGATTTTCAGGAAAATAGATGGAAGTGGAGATCATCTATTAAGTAAAATAAAACAAACCCAGAAAGACAAATATTGTATGGCTTATCTCATATCAGAATATAGATTTTAAAAAAAAAAGAAGTGGAAGTAGAAGGGGCTGTACTTTCCAAGGAGGAGCACTACCTAGAGGGGGAGGAAAAGAAGAGAGTGTAAATGTGATCAGGGTGCTCACAATTCCCTTTACTTATAGGTCTAGGGGATCCAATACTCTCTTTTGGCCTCCATGAGCAGTTTCATCCACACAGCACACACACATAGAAGTTACAAAATTTAAAAAATTTTAAGAAAAAGAAATAAAAAGCCATGCAAATGGCTGTCTATCTGTGTCTTTGAGAGTCTTGCTATTTGAACTTCTGCCCTATAAGAAATCTGCTTCCCAGAGACCTCAACACTGCAGAGAGCATGTGGATAGAGAGGGACCACATAAAGGCCTCCGTATTCCAGCTTCCCACTTCTCAGTCACTGCAGCCTAGGCATTTGATTTGTAAGTGCAGAAGTCTTCAAGAGGCTCCAAACTCAGCCTCAATATGAACATGGCCTCACAAGGACCCCACTGAGATGACTAGTGAAACCAAGAACTGTGAAGAGCAGCTTTGATTATTTCTTTAAGCTTTTATGTTTGGGGGTAGAATTTTATAGCTCAATAGGTGAGCCAAACTAGTGCTAAATAGTGGGAGGTGAGACATGAACTTATAAGTAAACAAAAACTAGATGTATATGTAAAATAAAGTTTAAAGATTATTTGACTGGGGACTGGAGAGATGGCTCAGCTGTTAAGAGCACTGGATGTACTTGCAGAGGACCTGGGTTTGATTTCCAGCACCCACATAGCAGCTAACAACTGTCTTTAACTCCAGTTCCAGGGGACTCTGACTCTTTCTGACCTTTGAGGGCATTGCACACACAGGTGGACTTACATACATGCAGGCAATACACTCATATACATAAAATTACGAAATATATTTTTGATTGATTTATCTTTATTTATATGTATGAGTGTTTTGCCTGCATGTATGTAAGTGTACCACATGTGTGTAATGCCCATGGAGGCTAGAAAAGGTCATCAGATCCCCCAGAACTGGAGTTACAGATGGTTATTAGCAGCCATGTGGATACTGGGAATGGAACCCTGGTCCTCTGGAAGAGCACCCAATGCTCTTATCTATAGAGTCATCTCTCCAATCCAAGAACATAAAAAGCAGTTGCTTCTAGAGACTAAGATTTGTAGGGTAAGGATGGATGAATCAGGGGCCACTGTTCTTGGCTGTAAGCCTGTAGTATTTAGACTTTAAAGCTAAGTGCTTGAACTTCAATGAGCTCAACAGGCATTACAGTGTGATGGTTAAGGAGCTTTCCTCTGAAATCAGGATGTATGGATTCAAATTTAGCTTCTGATCATCCTCAGATGGGGCAACTTGCAAGTGAGTCTTCTTGCATCATGAGGGCTCCATGAATCATTCTCCAGAGGCATTTAGGATAGTGACTGGTGCATAGTCAGGGCATCTGTAAAATAAGACAAACTTCTTCCAAGGGAAAGGAAAAAGCCAAACTGCTTCCACATGAAAGCTGACCATAGACAGTGAGTTTGTGCTGCCTCTAAGGTTCATCAAGCACTGGTCACATAATCTCAGGAAATTATTCAAGTAGTTTTTCTGAGACTCTGTCCTTTACTAGGAAGTGGTAAGTCTCAATGCTTTCTGTGAAACTATTTTAGAAAAGGTTAAGTGCTTTGCTGTCGTTCATGTGTAGGGATGTTTGTATTCTTACCTGCAGGGTGATGTACCGCATAGAAATGTGTTCTGATTTTGAGAGCTGTAGGTATGTGTCCTCATTCTTCTGGATCCTCTTTGGCTTTGCAAATCAGAAACGCAACTATGGGAATGCTCTGCCTCTTGGCATTCTAATTTCTGTTTTCTGTGCAGTGTTTCCTTTCCAAAAGTGACCTCATTTGCCAGCTTTTGAATGTCTGATTTGGCTTTCACATCATGTAACATTTACTGAATTTATTAGTCCCCTGGGGCTCTCTAGTACAGAAGGCAGGGGAGAAAGAGGGAGACAGCTTGGAAATGCCATTATGATTGCAATTATTTACTAAGACAGAGCATTATGTTTTCTGCTTTTTATTTTTTTTGCCTGTTTGTTTGTTTTTGTTTTTTACTATTACACTCAAAGCTTTGCAGGGAGGAGGAAGGAGAAGAGACCAGACTCTGGGCCTCTTGGCTACTGAATGCATTGGCCTGGGATGTCCCAGCCATGTTGGAAAGATGAAAAGATGAGAGGCTGTGGGAAGACTGATCCCCTTCCATCAGCATCAACTAAGGGAGAGGAAGCAGAGATAGGAACCAAACCTTCAGTCTAAGAACAGGGCTAACATCAGACTCACAGGGATGGCTAGCAGTGGATTCGCCCACACAAACTGAGACCAGGTTCTTTGATAACTTGCTATAATCCCAGATTTTGAAAAGGTCAAGGACCACCTCTTTCTTTATACCTCTAGCCCCTCTCAGGGCACCCACTAGTTTCTGTGACTCCTCAAGAAAATCTGGTCATTTTATTTTGGTCTATTTGCATCATTCCAACTTAAAGTCCCTAGGCTGTTTATTCATAAGTATTGGGTTGGCATGCCCATCTTTGCTCCAGACAGTACTCTCCCTGAAATGCCCACATCTCTGCAGCCTTGAGAACATGCGTTGTTCACAATGGAATATCAGTAAATGCTTGTAGAGTGAATGCATGGAAAACATGGCAGGGCTGCTACATGCCTGAGGTTTTGCTGTAGGGAAAATAAGCTAAACTTTTCCCAATACCTTCCTTTCTGGATCCCTGGCGAATCAACTGTAAAGTGGCTGAAAGTCAGAGAACAGGTGATGGCAATGTTCATTCACTGGAGTCCTAGCATTGTCTCAGCTTAACGCTCTTTACACGAGGACAAAAATATTGCCTGAATGGCTGTGAGCATTGAGTGGAAACACGAAAAATTCTTTCAGAGATGCCTGATGTAAAGGAAATATCTCATTAGTGATTGTGTAAAGCTACTGGCATGTAGCAAAATCTCATCCTGTGTTAGCCCCTTTCCCCTGCAAAGTGTTGGAATGGGACCATCAGATCAACTGGGCCTTATCAGAGTGATCAGTTATTTTTATAATGGTTGGTCAAATCATCACATGGAAATATGACCTCCTCCCAGCTCCTCCATTTCCTTCTCTTGTGCTCCCCTTCCTCCCATGACCCCTCTTTTTCCATCCTCCTCCTCTCCCTTCTGTCTTCCTTCCTTGTCAAGAGCTGTTACCACCACACAGGATCTGGCCCTTTTGAAACCTGTACTGGTTTTTGCCCAGCCTGGGCACTGTTCCCCTTTGGTGGTGCTTTTCCTGTGCAGCCTGAGGGTAAAGAAAACAGGTGAAAGTTCTGTGCTGAAGGGTGTCCACTTTAGGAACTCTTGCCACCACCTCCCTGTGACTGTGACTGTTGGTAAACCAGGAATGTATCTCCCTCTACTCTGGTGCCTGGGAGAAAAACACATTAGAGCTGACAGAACACGATTTAACTAAAAATAGAATTACAAGCTTTGAAACTATATTGAAAAAGGACGTGGCAGGAATGACTGGGCCCTGGAGTTTTCCAGAAGAGAGGAGCCAATGTTCTAGCTGAGCTGATGCTCCCACCTCTTTTCCAACTAGCTCTGTAGTGCTGGGGCCTGAGCCTTGTCTGGAGAGGGCCACCTGTAGCTGTGGGGCTCAGGTGGAGTCTCAGCTTTATCTAAATCCAAATGAATACCTCTCCCCTGGAGCCTGTGAATGGCAGAAAGGACCCCTCTTCTGTGCTGAGGGAGGGCTGCAGGGTTCAGGGTATTAGCATCAGGCTAAGCAGTTTCTCCCTCTGTACTTTGGATACAGGTAGGCAGAGATGTTTCAGGGAGGCCTGTACCCTATTTAATGGCTTAGGAGATGAGTGTGGATAACTGCTGTGTTCCATGGACACATTTAAAAAATAGTCCCCCCTAAAAGATTTCTCTTATAAAAATATTTTAAAACTTATTCATTGTTATTTTATGTATTTGAGTGTTTTGCCCACATGTATGTAATGGTACCACGTCTGTGCAACGCCCACAGAAGTCAGAAAAGGATGTCAAATCCTCTGGAACTGGAGTTACTAAAGGTTGTCAGCTACCATGTGGGTGTTGGGAACCAAACCCTGGTCCTCTACAAGAGCAGCCAGTGCTCTTAACTGCTGAGCCATCTCTCCAGACCCCCAAAAGATTACTCTTGGTTCTTTTGTTTTTCTTTTCGGGTGTGTGGTATATGTGTATGTGATTGAATATGTGTGTATGGGTGGGTGCATGTGCACATGTGTATGGAGGCCAGAGGTTCAAAATGGGTGTCTTTTTTAACTTTTTCCCCACCTATTTTTTTGAGACAGTTTCTTCCTGATAAGTAGTCAGAGAGATCCAGAAATATGCTTATCTCTCCAGCACTGGGATTATAGTCACATGTAGCCATATCTAGCATTAATTAATTGTGTGTGTGCGTGTGTGCACATATGAAGGTCAGAGGACAACTTGCAGGAATTAGGACTCTCCTTCTGCCATGTGGGTTCTGGGGATCAAACTCAGGTTTGCAGGCTTGCTGGGAAACTCCTTTTTCTCACAAGGTTATCTTACTGGGCCCAGCACCCGGATTTTTACATGGGTTCTGGAGATCTGAACTCACTCAGGTACTCGTGTTTGCTTAGCAAGCAAATAAAGCAAGTCACTGACAGAGTTATCTACCCTGCCCTATATCTTTGATTCTCTACTATGATGCTGTAAGTCCATATATTCACTCCAAATTCTTGAAAACATCCACATGGGAGAATTGCTCAATTATAAATTATTATAGGTATATAAAGGTGCATAAAGATCCACTGAGATTTGGGAGTAATTTCAATTTTGTATAGGCTTATCCAGTTTGTCAGAACTGGGACCACTGTGTATCTTAGGATAATTTCCATAGGGATCAATAAGATTAAGATCTGCAAAGGCATGTGCTTCTGCTCAGATGAAAACCAGTTGTGTGGTCTTACTAGTTTATCATATCGGACCATACATGCCATTTTTCTATTAAAATACTTTTATTGATTTAAGAATTTCATACAATTTATTTTGTTCATATTTAGACCCCTTCCCTCATCTCCACCTCCACCTTCCTAACCCCCTCCTTGACTTTATGATCTCTCATTATTTGTCCTTTTAAAAGGACTACTGAGTCTAATCTGCATTCCTAAATGCTCTTGGGTGTGGGGTTCTATGGCTTGGAGTCTGACGAATCTACCAGGCTTCACACCTGTAAGGAAAACTGACTCTTCTCTTCCAGCATCCATCAATTGCAAATAGAACCTCAGCTAGGCTTCCTGCGCACCTTCCACATCCACATTGGGTTACTGTCTGGTTTGGTTTTGTGTAAGTCTTGTACATGCTTTCATAAGTGCTATGGGTTCAATATGTGTAATTACCCTATGATATCCAGACAACAGTTTCCTTGTATTCATGTACCACATCTGGTTATTACAATCTTTCTGTACTTATGTGATCCTTGATCCTTGGGTGGAGCAGATGTGATACAGGTGTCCCACTTAGGGTTGAACACTCCTCTGTCTCTTATTCTCTGCATGTCGATCACTTGTAGGTCTCTGTGTTAATCATCATTTGCTGCAAGAAGGACCATTTCTGCTGAGGGTTGAGAGCTGCACTAATCTATGGGTATAACAATGTCTTTATGAGTCAATTTAATACTATATCTATTTAGCAGAATGATAGTAGTAAGTTCTTCCCTATGAGCTGTGACCTGTCTAGCCACATGTTCTTGGTCCTGATAACAGTGTCAGGTATAGACTCCATCTTGTGAAGTGGGCCTTAAATCCAATTAGAAGGTGGTTAGTCACTCCCATAACATTTGTGCCAGTATTGCACAAGTGGGAATATTTTGCCAAGCCAGTTGTTATTATAGCTGGCAGAGTTTGCAGCTAGTTAAGGTTGATGATTACCTTTCTCTGCTAGCAATGCACATAACACCTTCTAGCACTATGAAAGCTAGTCAGCAGAGATAACACTATTAGGTCAGTACCTGCTTGATTTGCTCTTGTTTTTCTGAAACTCAAATGTGTAGTATCATCAGCAATAGGATCATCTTTACTGTCCAGTTCTGGTGAGTAACCAAGTGCAATGGCAATAGCCAGTATTGTTTGAGTCTATGCAATCTCTCTAGTCAACAACTCCAAAAAGCAAATCCATTCCTGGAACTTAGTTTTTTATTCACTAGCCTGGATTGTCTATACGGGCCCCTGAATCCTTGTTATAGAGTAACTACATTTAAACTCTTCGTATTATATATTTATATATTTAAAAATGGAGTAGAAGTAACCATATGACTCAAAAGGGCGTTTGTGTTAGTAATCCCTTCTCTTACTCTCTCTTCTGCCTTAACTTCCCATCCCCCCATTAAACCTGAACAGTTTGTCATTCCCCTTTCCCATTTATACCACTGCATTCCATCTCCCATTCCATAAACCACTCCCCATGGCACCTTATTCATTTACTGATCTCTAAGAAGTTTTCCAATTGAAACAAACTTATCAATGAGAGAGAACCTGTGACGCTTTTCTTTCTGGGTCTGGATTACTTCACTTAGGATGATTGTTTCTAGTTGTATTCATTTCCCTGTGAATTTCATAATTTCATATTTCTTAATGGAATAATATTCCATTGTGTAAATGTACCATACTTTCATTATCCATTCAGCAGTTGATGGACTTCTAAGTTGTTTCCATTTCTTGGCTATTGTGAATATGGCAGCAATGATCATGGATTATCAGGTTCTTCATGGTAGGATACAGAGTCCTTTGGGTATGTGCTCAAGAGTGGTATGGCTGGATCATGTGGACAATCTATTTTTAATGTTTGAGAAACCTCCACACTTATTCCCATAACAGCTTACCAATTTGTACTCCTACCAGCAATGAATAAGTGTATTCCTTTCCCCACATCCTCTCACCCTTTGTTTATTTGGATTTTACACATTCTGACTGGGATACAATGAAAGTTTAAATTTGCATTTCCCTGATGACTAATATGGTGGAATGCGTTTAGTTTTTCTCCATTTAGTATGATATTAGCCTTGGGCTTGTTGTGTATAGCTTTTATTCTTTGATGATATGTCCCTTATAGTCCTAGAGTCTCCATGACTTTTGTTATGAATGGATGTTGGATTTTGTCAAAGTCCTCTTCTGCATCTAATGAGATTATCATGTGGTTTCTGTTCTTGAGTCTGCTTATGTGATGGATTACATTTATTGATTTATGAATGTTGGTTCATCTCTGCATCTCTGGAATGAAGCTGACTTGCTCATGGTGAATAATCGTTTTGGTGTGCTCTTGGATTCAGTTTGTGAGTATTTTATGGAGAATTTTTGTGTCTATGTTCATCAGAGATTGGCCTATAATTTTATTTTATTTATTGGGCCTTTGACTGGTTTTGGTGGCAGAGTAATACTAGCTTCATGGAAAGAATTTGGGAGTATTCCCTTCTTTCATAGTTTATGGAATAATTTGAGGAGTATTGGTAGTCTTTGAAGATTTGGTAAAATTCTGAACTGAATTCATTTGGTCCCAAATTCTTTTTAGTTGGAAGATTTTTAAATTACTTCATGTATTTCATTGATTATTACGAATCTATTTAAATTACTTATGTTATTTTGATTTAACTTTGGTAGGTTATTTGTACATGTCTAGAAATTTATCCAATTCTTTTGATTTTCCAGTTTAGTGTAATACAAAAATTTAAAGTATGTCCTTATGGTTTTCTGAATTTCCTCAGGATCTGTAATGTTTCCCTTTTCATCTCTGAGTTATTAATTTGAGTTCGTTCTCTTTTTCTTTTGGTTAATTTGGCTAAAGTTTTGTCAATTTTGTTAATCTTTTCAAAGAACCAACTTTTCATTGATTCTTTGCATTGTTTTCTTCATTTCTATTTCATTAATTTCAACCTTGATTTTATTTCTCTCTTCCCATCTACTCTTGTTAGGTGTTGTTTGTTCTTCGTTTTCCAAGACCTCCAGGTACATCATTAGGTTATTTATATGAGATGTCTGTAATTTTCTGATGTAAGCACTTAATGCTATAAATTTTCCTCTTAAGATTGTCTTTATAGATTTTTTATGTTGTATTTTCTCTTTCATTCAATTCTAGACATTTTAAACATTCTTTTTTGATTTCTCTTTTGATCCAAATTTCATTCAGTCATGTGTCATTTAGTTTCTGAGAATTCTTGTACTTTTTCCCATTTCTTTTGTTGCTGATATATAGCTGTATTCCTTTGTGATCAGATAGAACACAGGATGTTATTTATTGAATTTTGTTACATACTTATTTTCCTAAATTTGTGGAGATGTGCTTTGTGTCCTAATATGTGGTCAATTTTGGAGATAGTTCCATGAGCTCCCGAGAAAAAAGTGTATACTTTGGTGTTTGGGTGGAATGTTCTGTTAATGTCTGTTAGGTCCATTTGATTTATGATGTCACTTACTTTCATTATCCATTCAGCAGTTGATGGACTTCTTTATTTAGTTTTTGTCAGGATGATCTGTCTATTGTTGTAGTGGGATATTGAAGCAACCCACTGTCACTGCATTAGAAGCAACATGCGATTTTCGATCTAATATAGTTTCTTTTATGAAATTTGATAGGCCTGTGTTTGATGCATATATGTTTAAAATTGTAATATTCTCTTGATGTATTTTTTCCTTTAGTGAGTTTAAAGTGACTTTTCCTATAATTTCTGACTAGTTTTAGTTTGAAGTCTATTTTGTCTAATATTGCACATTTGTGTGGAGTATCTATTTCCATCCTTTTACCCTAAGGTGGTGTCAGTCATTGATGGTAATGTATGTTGCTTGGGGGCAGCAAATGGATGGATCCTGTTTTCTAGTCCAATTAGTTACTTTGTGTCTCTTTATCAGGGTATTGAGACCATTAATATTGAGAGCTATTGTTTACCAATGTTTATTAGTTCCTGTTTATTGGGGCAGTAGTGTTGTTTTCTTAGACCTCTTTTGGTTAACAGTTCTGAAGTAGTTTATTCTTTGTGCCCTCTTGAGAGTGTTTAATCTCTTCAGACTGAATTATTCCGTCAAGTATTCTCTGTATAGCTGGTTTCATGGACATAAATTCCTTAAATCTTTTTTTTTTTTTATCATGGAAAAATTTTCCTTCCCCTTCTATTGCAACAAATAGTTTTGCTAGGTATAGTACTCTGGACCGGACTCTGTTCTTTCATGACTTGTAGGACATCAACCCAAGTGCTTCTGACTTTCATAGTCTTCATTGAAAAATCACCTGTTATTTAAATGGGCCTGCCTTTACATGTGACTTGATCTTTCTCTCTTGAAGCTTTTAATGTCTTTTCTTGGATCTGTATGTCTAGAATTTTGATTATTATATGACATGGAGAGTTTCTTTTCTGGTCTTTTCTACTTGGTGTTCTCTATGCCTCTTGTACCTTGACAGGTATCTCTTTCCTGAAATTTGGGAAGTTTTCTTCTATGATTTAAAAAAATTATTTTCAGTGTTTTTTAACCTCACTTTCTTCTCTTTCTTTTATACCCATGAGTCATTGGTTTGGTTAGTGTCTCAGGGTCCTGCATATTCTGTTCTGCATATTTAGAGTTGACATTTTTTTTTTATTGAGCAATCCATTTCTCCACATTCCTCTTCAAGATCAGATATTTTCTGTTCTGTTTCCTTTGCTTCCATTTTGATCTTTTCCTCTGAGCTCTTTGAGTTCCTGAGGTTTTTTTTTTTTTTTTTTTTTTTTTTTCCTTCAGCTTACTTTTCTTCAGTGATTCTAGCTCTTCATTGAATTCTAATTTCATGTCTTGAATTGTTTAGTTATTTCATTCAACTGTTTGTGTTTTCATCATCTTCAATCTTTTGTTCACATCCTCTTTGAGTTCCTTGGACATATTTATAGTTGGTATTTTGAAAGCTTTGTCTCATACATCAACTAGGTTTCCAATCACAGGAAACATGATGGGGGTTCTAATTTCTGGAGGAGACATAGTGTGATTTTTCATGTTTGTGCTTTTCTGATGAGACCTAGGCTTCTAGGTTTGTGTGGGCAGTGATGTTTCTTGGTATGGGTAGGTGACCTTGTCTTTGTTTGCTTTTCCCCAACATGTCAGCTTGTGGTCCACCTGAGGGTGTTCAGTCTTGGCACCACTTTGTATTGATTTATGAATGGGGTATAAGAAGTGGTCTCAGCTAGAGATAAATGCAACATTTGCATTTGAGGTTCCAGGACAGACTCCAGGTGGTCCTGGAGCAACAGGGCCAGCTAGGTGGCTGCTGGGTTAGCAGACAGATCTGTACTAATTCTCTATTGGAGAGATGGGGAAGTTCCACTTCTATGGTAATCAAGAAAACATGCTAATGTAATTCTTGACTAGGCCTGTCTGAGCTGATGTACTGGCTGCACAACCCCAGCTAGCCTACAAATGCATGGATGGCTGCAAGGACTGGTGACGGCTCTCCAGAACTGACTAAGCTGGGCCAATGAGAAGGCTGTGTGACCCCAGCAAGACCTAGGGGAGTGGGGTGGTGGGAAAAGAACACTGGGGTTGGCATGACGGCTCTCCAGAACTGACTAAGCTGGGCCAATGAGAAGGCTGTGTGACCTCAGCTAGGACTAGGGGAGTGGGGTGGTGGGAAAAGAACACTGGGGTTGGCGTTCTCACAGGCCTGAGGGAACTCAAAGGTCTAGGCATACAGGAAGCTGTAGGAGCTGTGAAGCCTAGGCATTGGGAGAGTGGACAGGGAAGACTGGGATGGGGAACTTACAGGTGTGAGAGAATTCATAGGTGTGGTAAAACTCACAGGTGTGGCAGGCTTATGGAGTTCTGCAACTGGAGCAGGCAGAGGGATGCTGGGGATAGGGAACTCACAGGTCTAGGGGGTACATGACACAGAGCTGTGTGATCTGAGCAGGACTGGGAGTTGTGATGGTCGGACTGGGGTTAGGGAACTCATAGGATTTGGGGAATTTGCAGGTCTGGGATATGCACAGAGTTGCTTGATCTGAGCAGGCCTGAGAGCTGAGATGGTATGCATAGAATGCCATTTTCTTTTGATTTTATTTTTCATAGTGTCTTAGTTTCTTTTTCTTTTGCTGTTATAATACACTTGGCAAAAGCAACATAAGGATGAAAGGGTTTACTTTAGTTGATGGCTTAAGGTACATTCCATCATGGAGGCAAAGTCAAGGCAATAGGAGCTTGAAGCAGCTGGTAACATTGCATCCACATCAGAAAAGAGAAAGTGCTGAGTGCAAGTGCTCGGCTTGTTTCTCCTTTTACTCTGTCTAGTACCCCAGACCCACTTCACGGTCTCACCCACTTTTAGGCTGGGTCATTGCACCTCAATTAACCTAAATAAGATAATCTCTTACAGGTATGCTCAGAGACCCATTGTCCAGGCAATTTTAGATAGTCAAGTTGACAATTAACACTAACCATCACACACAGCAAGAAGTTCTTTACATTTGGGCAGATTTTGAAGTCCTTGTGCAAACAAATATATCCATGTGCTAGGAGAGTCTGTTGTCAGCAATTTGAAAGTTGAGCAGTCATAGCTAAAAGTTGAGAGCACTGCACAAGGTTGATTTATTCAATGAATAGGAATTCTTCAGTGTGTGTGTGAGGGGTCTCCCTTTAATTTGCAGAATAATCCTTATTTATTGTGCGTATGGTGGGGGTAGGAGTGGGGATGGACATGTGGAGGCTAGAGGACAATGCTTTGGGAGTTGGTTCTCTCCTACCTTGTTTTGAGGTGGGTGTCTCTCTTGTTGCTTCTGCTCCTCTGAGGGTATTCTTCAGTCTGTCTGGCCCATAGCTTCTGGGAAACTATCCTGTCTCCATCTGCCATAGGATTTCTAGGACTACAATTGCATACCACGGAAGCAGGCATTTTATGTGGGTTCCAGGGATCAAGCTCAGGTGGTCAGGCCTATATGGAAAGTGCTTTTACCAGAGGAAGTTGGGTGGAATGTTAACTGGAAATGTTCTCCATCCACTTTGCTGGCAAGCTATAGTCACACCTCCTTCCCACACTCATTAAGGAGTTGAGGAGGGAGTCAGTTACCCCTCACACCTAATCAGTTGGCCTTTGCTGCATGTGGGGGGAGGGGCAAAGGATATATAAGCCAAGAATGCCATAAGGCACCTCTCTTGCCATTTTGTGTGGCTGTTAGGAGGTCCAGGATCTGTATTTGAGTGTGGACTTTATAGCACAGCTGTAAATGTGGGGCACTCTCTCTTCTGTAAATAAACCCCTACCCTATGCTCTGTTAAAAAAATAAACAAAACATTTTTTAAAAAGAGAGTGCTTTTGTCCCCTGAGCTATATCTCCTTGGTTCCCAAACAAATTTTGAAAATCACAGATGATGACCTAAAATTCTCCCTTGACAACTTTAGTTTCACCAGGGTTCTAAAAGCAGTTCTGTAGCTACTTGTATAATCCTGTGAAAAAATTTTCCCCCTTTCTGGATTTAGTTTCTTCAGTGTGAAATTTGAGTTGGATCAAGGTTGGACTGGATAATTAATCAATTTTCCTCAGATTTAAAAACAAACAAACAAACAAACAAACAAACAAAATCTTTGTGAACAAGCTCAGTTTACGCTGAAGAGAATTTACCCTCAAATAATTAATAGAAAACAGTAAAAAGGGATCTGATTATTGAATCACAATATACTAAGTACTACCAAACTGGTTTAAGTAGGAAAAGAGATGGTGTTCTGCTAAGTACTTATAAGTCAGAGTCACAGTCTCAATACTGGCATGCTCAAATGAAATATTTAGGGGAACTCAGGTGGAACACTATTTCAGTATATGTGGGTGGGATTAAGGATATCCATGAGGTAAGTGAACTTCTCCAAACACATAGCATTAGGAACTGTTACTTTCTTTGGGGATGAAGAAAAAGAAAACAGAGTGGTCACTAGAACTCAGAGGGAATCAGTTACTCATATGAACTCACCCCAATGGTGACAGTATGCATAAGACCCACATATGCTCAAACTAGACAAAATGCAAGCATAGAGGTGGGGAAATAGAGGAGAATTCCAAGCCCTACCTGAGGAACTATTGGCAACCAATAGCTGCTGAGAGAGGGGCAGTCAATTTTCTTTAAGGATGTGACACTGGATAGGTTAACCAGGCTCTAGTGGATGGACCCACACCGAAGGCATTTGGGGACACAAATTTGGCTTGCTAGTCCTTACTATATACTATATGGTAATTATATGTTATATGTAAAATAGTGTACATAAAATTGGGTGGAGCATTAGGAGGTGCACGTGGGGAGTCTAAATATGATCAAAATATAGTGTATGAAATTTGCAAAAATTCAATAAAAATGAAAAAAACAGAATCAAGTAACAGGAAAGGGCCTCTGGAAGGTGCCATGGCCTTGGGTTGAAGAAACACAGGCATTCCCAATCTATGACTGCACAGTCATGGAGTCAGAGGATCATGTTATTGTATTCTTCTCTTGTGTCATTTGCCTGTGCCTCTTATTGGTCAAATCAAATTCAAAGTACAGCTTAAGTATAGGAAGCCTGTGGATGTGAATACAGTCTGAATTAGTCAGGGTTTTCAAGAGACACAGCGAATAGAACACACACACACACACACACACACACACACACACACACCTTTATCATCTGTCTATCTCTCTACCTGTTTATATCTCTAATGATCTAATGAGAGATCTATTTTAAGGAATTGGCTCATATAATGAGAAGGGCTTGCAACACTGAATTCCACAGCTCAGATGCTGTCTATCCAGAGCAAAATCAATGTTTCAGTCTTAAAATCTGAAAGCAGTCCTATGGCAGAATTCCTTCCCTTTCAGTGTTGTGTAACTTTACCTAAGGAGATATGAATGACTGTCTGTTCATTGCTGATATAGCACTGATGACAGACCAAAGAAATGATTGCACCCAAATTTAACTTAGTGAACCAATGTGTTTATTGTGGTTACTAACAGGATTACAGAGCATAAGTGATTCAAAGGCAGCCATACACTGGAAAAGTCCACCCCCACCCACATGGGTGATTACTCATGAAATCTTCATTGCTAGATCTCTCTGCATGAGTTGTAGCAGCTGGGCCAGTTAGAAATCCTTCCGTGCCCAGTAATCTGCTTGTATAACTTTGAGGGAGTCTCAAGAGCCTCCTAGGACTTGAAAGTCTTGTTTACTTCCTGAACCTTAATGGAATGGATCGATTTGGAGGAAATAGCCAAACAATAATACTGGGGGAACCTCAGTCTTTGCTCTCAAGCTTTTATCTGGTTGGATGAAGCCACTCCATGGTATCAAAATCTACTCACTGAAATGTCAAATGTATCTAAAAATCATACCTTCATTGATCACAATGTCCATACTGGTGTTTAACCAAACAACTGTCTAGATCTTAGCCAAGTTGATACATAAAATTGACCAATAAAATATCCACATAGCCAGTCTTCAGAGGTATGGAGGATTGGGAGAATTGGAGAGAGGAACTGATGAGGGGGTAAATGGCCAGATACCTGGCACATGCTGTAGCAGAGTTCCCCAAAATACTGCCAGAATTGACTTGAATGTTACACAGACAAGTTCTCAGAAACAATTGTTGAATGAGCTGGCCCTGGGGATCAGCAGTATCTCAGGAGCAATTTTCAAGGAAAAGGTAAATGCCATAGCAATTTTCTGTCATCTGTTGAGTATAGGGCAATATACCATATCAAATTAATCAGAACTGATCATATCTGCTAAAGTTTAAGATCAGATGACATTTCCAAGCTTCAGTTTATGCCTTATTAATAAAATAAATGTAGTCATTGAACTGGATGATCTGTGCTGGCACAGACTTTAAATTGCTCCCATTGTAACCTGTAATTATATAAAGGACTGACTATATTGCTAAGGGACGATGGAAGTCATTTATCAAGTAAATAATCTTGGAAACAATCTAGTCTTAATGGCCCACACCTGCTAGGAATGTGACGCCAGATTTACTCCTATCAAAGAAATTGACTGGGACTTAGATTGCATGTTCTGAGCCTCATGGCAGTGAAGATAGAATGCAAATGGATAAAGGTGAAAGGGCCTGAATAAAGTATATCCTGGGGTATTTGACACAATCTTTTTGAAATCTCTAAAATGGTTGTTCCAAAAAGGCTACTGAAATATCACTTGAAAAATAACTCTTTTTTGACTGACTCATTTTCATTATCATAAAACCAAGATTAGGGCTGTAAAGCTGGAGAGGAGTGATAATGCTTATGGGCCATGCAGAACGGTACCACTAAGGCCACGGGCCAGCAAGAAGCACAAGTATTGATCAACATACCAGGTGAGTTTGGTGTGTCATTTGGCTCTGGTAAGAATGTTCTCTTGTTTTCTATTGCTGTCAGATTTTTTTTTTTAATGGAAAATTAGCAGTTGGGCATGTGAGAACAAGATTGGAAGAAATGTGTACATGCTTCATGTAGGCACACCGTATGTGGATAGTACTGCTTTCTTGTGACTGGGTATCAAAGAAGCCAGGTTACAGACACAGCTTGAACCAAAATTCTAAGTGGCTGCAAGTCGTCATCAGAACATTCTCTTTCTATACTGCTTCCACTCTTCTTCCAAAGTTTCTGTCACTACTACACAGTCCGGTCAACCCCAGCACACACACACACACACACACACACACACACACACACACACACACACACACACACACACACACACACACACTCCTCTCCTGCAACTTTCTTGTTTTTATTCACACAGAGCCTGTTTTAGCAATTTCTCAACCCGGCTGGGGCCATTGAATGTGTGTATCTGTGTCCTCAGGGCTTAGCAAGGCACTTGGAAAAGTGAACGTGCTCAATAAATCTTTCATGAGTGAATGAAGGTTCAGTAGGATGCCAGATAAAAGTGGCTTACTTATTTCTGAGGCAGAGTGTTTACAATTTAATAAGAAGCTCATAAAACTAGAATCTCTAATGACAGGATTTCTGCAATGTGATAGGTAGGGGACCACAAAGGTGAACAGGTAGCTTTGCCTAGCCAGGATGAAGTCATATGCTATGAAAATTGTTTGCAGGCAGAAGACTGTGCCTTGGCTACCTCGGTCAGAAGCAGCAAGTCACAAAAATCTGTCATGGCAAACACTCACCTCTCTTCTCTCCTAGAATAAACTGGCAGGCAAGGGTGTTCCTTTTTCCAGGCCTCTGAGGGAAGGAAATTCTGACCAAGATGGCTCAGTGGCTGTCTGCCCTTCATTGATGTTACCTCATCCGTAGTTATCTTTCTTTCTGAGAGAAATCTGATCCACCAAATTGATGGTTCCATGATGTTAGAATATGTCAGAACCTAGCCAAGGATTTTGTACTAAAAGTTAATTTCTATTTTTGCCTTATTGATTATTTTGCCTTATTGCTGGTTAGAACTATAAAGTTTTGAATCTCTGATTTCCCTAGGGAAATTACTTTTGTATTTTCCAATGCCTTCCTTTGTTCTTCTTAAGATATTGCATATGCAAGTTGATGGTAAGTGTACTCCTCAGTGATTTTTTTTTAATTCCACAGGGCAGTTCGCAACCAGTCTGCTGAGTTATGGGGATTAGTATTCTGAAATGAACACAGGCTCTCATCCCACCTGGATGTTTTGATAGGATGTGTTGGAGTAGCTCCAGTTTTTGGTCCTCTTTTCTCTGACCAGCAGCAGTACTTATGTTTAACTCACCTTGCTGTTCAAATATTATCATTTTCCTTATATTCTCATGTGTAGGGAAAAAATCGCTGGAAAGAATGGCTCATTTAGCAGGGGGTTATCAAGTTTTTCATGTAAAGGAACAGATGGTAAATATTTAGGTTTTGTGGACCTTGGGGTCTCTGACTCATCTAATCTCTGCCACTGTAGCTTAAAAGCAATAGTATACAATGCCGAGAAAATGGTATGGCAGTGCCAACTGACCTATTTCCAAAAAAGTAGGTTTGTAAGCAGAGGTTTGGTTTGGGGCCTTAGTTTCCTGACCTCTGCTCTGTGGAATGAATTTTCTGGTCCTTGGGGCAGTTGATTTCCTCCTTGTCTTATCCAGCCTATCTCTTTGAAGATAGATATTGTCTATGGAGCCTGGCTACTGTGCTTTACTCTGGGGAAGCAGTCCAGCTTGTCCCCAAGCAGAGTTGGGTAGCCTGCATCTGGTGTTCTGTTTTTTCAGCTTTATATAATAGCATCTTGGAAAATGTGTCTTCTCCATCAAAAAGGGACCTATCAAAGTTGTATCTGTTCTGTTAGACATAGCACAGTATCTGAGTATCTGTCACATTACTGATTTTCAGCGCTCACTGTATGGATGATAAAGGAGGAAGGGAGGGCAGAGCCCCACTCTGGTTGTACATTTTAAGTTACATTTCGTTATTTCCAAAGAGTTTGGGCTTCAGGTAAAGAGAAAGGCGAAGAAAAGCAGAAGTTTTAATGAACATGAGTGAATTTAGGGGAAAATGGGGCTAAAGGCAGTAGAAAGCTGTTCAAATTCTAGAATGTTCATCGAGAGCTACTATGCCCGCATTACATTGGAATTACTTGGTGTTACCTCAGATAAACCAGCTTCGTAAAATATATGCTTTAAGCAGTGAAATAAAAGGTTATTGTGGCAAAAACCAATTCAGCAATGCATTTGTAGCACCTCCAGGGCTCTAGAATTTATGATAAGCAAATGAACCAGAAGTAAATGAATCAAAAGCCATAGTAAGGAGTGACTGCAAATTATAATTTAGTTAATAACATTCCTCATTAAGAAATATATCCAGCAACCTTATGAATTTATTCTCTCTCTCCTCTCTCACTGTCTCTCTCATGATCATTATCAAATCTTTGCTGTGGTATAAATAACCACATAATGATATTTTTTATGTGATTTCATTTCATCATGACTAAGAGCTAGAGTGAAAAATTCTCATTCTAGGAAAAGTGTGCAGCTTCATGGGTTAATCCCAAATATTAGTGATGGGTAACATCAAAAAGTAGAATAGTATTCCTGTATTCATGTCATATTTTTATCTTAAACTGATTTCCATGTACGTCACTTCTATGTGTTCTTAAGATATGACTGTCATAGGAGCTCAGTGTCTGGATGCTGAAACTCATAATCACCTTTCAATATTGAGTTCCCAGGGCTTTTCAAAAAAAATTATGTGTATGAATGTATTGCCTGAATATGTGTAAGTACACTCATGTTGTGGAATGCCAGTGGAAGTCAGAAGAAGGCGTCAGATCCCCTGGAGCTGGAGTTACAGACAGTTGTTAGCTGCCATGTGGGTGCTGGGA
The DNA here is from genome assembly GCF_000622305.1 of Nannospalax galili. Lineage (NCBI taxonomy): Eukaryota > Metazoa > Chordata > Mammalia > Rodentia > Spalacidae > Nannospalax > Nannospalax galili. Next base: position 3,952,709 of record NW_008341187.1, on the reverse strand, counting down.
CTCAAACCCAGGTCCTCTGCAGGAGCAGTCAGTGCTCTTAACTGCTGTGCCATCTCTCCAACCCTATACTTCCCAGGACTTTCTTATCATCTCTGATGGGACAGGCAAAGCAGAATTTTGCCATCACCCACCAAATATCAGGATCTTAGTAGCATGTAGCATTGTATGTGTCTGAGGAAGCCAATGTTTTTACTATTAATCTTTTTGCTTATATTATTAAATGCTCTATGAAGAGTACTATGATTTGATTTGATGCTAAATAAGGTGTAGTTACATGTTTTATTTGATGACGAGTTGCTTTCTATATTTATTCTTAGGGTTACTATTAAGCTCTTTTACTTATTCCAGAGTAATCAAGACTCTAACATCCAGAAAGAAAACGTATTGGGTAATAAAGACCCATGATTACTATAAGAAGAAAGCTGAAGGGTCGAATGAAATATGCATGCTTGTTCTTGGGTACTGCACTGAGATCTACAGGCATGAGGCTGTTTCCTTCTCTTCAGTGATCATGGCCTCTCTTAAGAGAATTTCTCATGTTAATCATAAAGATAGGAAGGGGTCCTCAGATAAGAAATGAAGACTCTAAAGATAAGTGTTTGAATGAAAGGGAAAATTACTGTCTTTGTCTCCCCAAGTCTTGCTTCTTTGCCCTAAGCAGAGGACTTTAAGTCTCTGGCTGTATATTCCCAGGAAATAAAGGAATATGATGATCCCCATTGCAAGGTAGTACACCCAGAAAAAGAAGCAGGAAGCATTAGACACTGTGAGTACTGGTGTTTGGTGCCTGTTAAGTAGGAAAATCTGAGCCATACTACCTACAATGAGATGAATGTAAATGTCCCCTGCAGACGCATATGTTTGAATACTTCATTCCCAGTTGGTGGTACTGTTTTTGAAGGCTGTGGAATGTATGTTTTTCTTGGCCAAGACTTTGAACAAATGTGACCTAAGTGTCTTAGCCTTCTGTTAGTAATAGTACTAGGTGCACAAGGTCAGGTCTAGGGTGATGTCTCTGTCAGATACTTGCCTCTGCCAGGTGTTACAAATTTTGATGTCTGTAGGAAGTTCTGGAACTACTGACACCCTCTCTCCTAGATATTTGTATTTATTGTTACTCAAAACTTCTACTTAAAAAATGTTCTTAAAGGGGCTAGAGAGATGGCTCAGTGGTTAAGAGTACTGGCTGCTCTTGCAGAAGACCTGAGTTCAGTTCTCAGCACCCACATGGTGGCTATGAACTATCTCTAACTCCAGTTCCAGGGCATCCAAAGCTCTCTTCTGACCTCTGCTGGCATTGCAGACACTGACACATACATACAGGCAATATGCTAATACACATAAATAAAAATAACAAAAAAATAATGTTCTTAAAGCCAGCGAGATGGCCCAGTGGGTAAAGGTCCTTGACAGCCCCAGTTTGATTCCTAGGATCCATTGACTCCTGAAAGTTGTCTGACTTCCACAACCTGCTGTGGCATATGTTACGGTACTTGTGTACACACACACACACACACACACACACACACACACACACACACCAAATAAGTACATGTAAAATTTTAAATAAAAACATTCTTAATGTATACTATGTTGTTGGAAGTCAAGCTGAGCTACTACATAAACACAAAAGCTTTCTTGTGGCTGTTCTGAATCAGTTAATACTGGACATTTCCATCAGTGCCAAAAAGAAAATATTTCTGTTTTTTTAACTCATGGTTAACCACACTTTACCATAGCTTCGACCAAATTCTCAAGTTTCAAAATAATTGGAATACTAATTAAATCATTCACTGATCACCAGGTAGTGTGCTTATGAAACTCAGTTTTTCAATTCTTTTTTCTGCTGTCAGGTATGCTCCTAGAATGGGTTGGATTTCAGCAGAAGCAACATCTGGATAATAAACCTTCCTGGAGTCCTCTGAGAAAGCAGTATTTCGCCAGCCAAGCTGGAGTCTCTCTTCAACCAGCAGCGTAGTGGAATCCAATATTTTCTGTATCAGGATTTCCATCAACCTAATCTGTTTGAATGTTCTAGAAGCTTAAATTATTTTAATGGCCTTATGTTTTTCAAAACAAATAAATAAAATGGCAAGAAAGTTTTTCTACATTGTTTTTCTTTTCAATGCATGTTTGGGGAGAAAAAGAAAAACAATTGAGACCCCTCAAAGTATCTCTGAAATCACATCAAAAGACATTTATTATTAGTTAGTAAGATCACACCATTAACATTTAACATTTACTATATGACAAAATTGGCTAAAAACTATTTGAATCCTTTTCACAAAGGATCTATGAACATGATGCTTTAATTAATTAATTATATATTTTGAAGCACCATCTCATGTGACCCATGCTGGCCTCGATGTAGTCCAGGATGACCTGAACTTCTGCCTCCACCTCCCAAGTACTGGGATCACTGGTGTGCACAACCACACCTGGTCTCAATGCTTTATTTTCATCATCCCCTTTCACTGATGAAAAAGCAAGGCCCTACCACCATTAAGTAGCAGAGGGCTTATACAGACTTGGGTACTTGGGAGCCCATCATCTCAACCAGGAGGCTCTGTTGTGTCTGCCGACCCACTGTATAAGGAAAGGCAGCAGTCTAGCCCACTGGGAAACAAACAGGGCCACTGTGAAATCCACCTGATCGCCCCCTAACTTCTCCCAGGTGTTTACCTTCCCTAATGCAAATCCTTTCCCTTTGTCTTGTTGCTTCTTTAAAACTCATTGTTCTTAGAGAGTTCTCAAAGGAAGAAATAAAAATGTCTAAGAAACATCTCAAAAAGTGTTCAACATTGTTAGTAATTTGGGAAATGCAAATTAAAACCACCCTAAGGTATCATCTTACCCCAATCAGACTGGCTAGGATCAAGAGAACAAATGATACCAAAGGCTGGCAAGGATGTGGAAAAAAGGGAATACTCATTCACTGCTGGTGGGATTGCAAACTCGAGCAACCTCCATGGAAAGCAGTGTGGAGAACTCTTAAAAAACTAAAAATGAACCTACCATGTGACCTGGTTATACCACTCCTTGGCATATACCCAAAGAACTCATCCTATTGCGGAGACACTTGTACAACCATGCTTGTTGCTGCTCTTTTCACAATAGCTAAGAGATGGAAGCAACTGAGTGTCCCTCAACTGATGGGTGGTTAATGAAAATGTGGTGCATTTACACTGGAGTTCTGTTCACCAGAAAAGAAAGATGAAATAATGAAATTTGCAGGTAAATGGATGGATCTAGAAATTGTTATACTAAGTGAAGTAACACAGACTCAGAAAAACAAACGATGTTATGTTCTCCCTCATGTGTGGATCCTAGTACCAAATCCTTTTAAATTCCAGGTCCTTTTAATAAGATGATTCTGTACAGCAGTCCCTTTTGCATGAAATAACTACCATCATCATGACTTCAGCTGAGCCTGATTGCTAAACACTGTCACAACTGGGCTTGTGGACGGGTGTGCTCATTCATTAAAGGGCCAAGCATAGTCATTGGACCCTCACAGGTTTATCCACTCTTCCCAGCAAACTGTATGTAATTTGACTGTAATCAATCATGGCCTCCTGGATTTGGGGAGGGCTAAAGTATACAATCTGGGGAAGGCTAGGAAGAGAAGGCATGACCTATGCTGAGTAAAGACTTTCCAGTGTGCATACCCTCAGGTCATACATACACCTCAGCAACTCCTCAGTTATCTCCGTAAGTAAGCTCAATAAATTCACTGGTTCCCCAGTAAAACTTTAATCAAACATTAGCTTGACACCAGAACTTTAAAAGAGAATAAGCATTGCTTAGCATTCCCAGGAAAAGAAGCCTTACAACAGATAGAAAATGTATTTGTTAATGCTATTATGTCAAAATTATTTTTTAAAAAGAATATAAAAGATGTTAAAAAGATATGGGATTGGAGATATTTTCCAAAATAGAAAAAAATGAGAAAGCCTAAGCAAGTGATGAACGTCTGTTTAGGTTTGTTATACAAAGGCCACACGCCTGTAGTCCTAGCATTTGGGAGGCAGAGGCAGGCGGATCTCTGTGAGTTCAAGGCCAGCCTGGTCTACATAGTGAGTTCAGGACAGCTGGGGCTACAGGGAGACCCTGGTTCAAAAAGACAAAAATAATAATAATAATAATAATCATCATCATCTTAAATTTTCTATGGTCATAGTTTAATCAACTAGTTTAAGGAACAAAATATAAATCTAGTCAAGGTTTATCTGAGTATTTGGTTTTTTATGGAAGCCTTATCTACATAGCACATGATAATTAAAAGTACCAGAATGGTGGAACTAACCTTATTGAATGTTTAACAGGCATAGTTTGAGGCCTGTACTAATGTGGTCAGAGGGACTTAAACGACAGTTTTTGCCTCTTGCTTCCCAAGGTTGACTAAGTACCAGGGGACTATGGAACATTTCTCAAAATATCCTGTAACTGTGGTGAGTCACCTGTCCTATTGTTCAGGGAAGACATGGAGACCCCATGAAATGGACTTGATCCAGTGGCCAGTCTACAAAGAGGAGGGTCAACTCAGAGGAAACAATTCTTTCATGCTTCTAAGTGAAGCCAGTCATGGTCAAGCAGGAACTTTGACTTATCTTGACATAGATGGAACTGGTAAAATAAAGGAACCAGGGCCTCCCAAGTCCATGTGACTCCTGAGGAACAGATCCTCAAATGATCTTAAGTGTAAAAATAAATTGATTTATTTGGGCCAACTGTGTGGTCTTAAACACTCAAAAGGAAAGTATAACCAAAGAGTACAGTCTTCAGTATATGTTTTTAAGATTTCAAGGGATTATACTTCCCAGACATTGGGCTTAGTCTATATAAAAAGTTATTTAGGCAATTATTTCTCATTGATGATTTTATGCCTAACCAGAAAGTGCTGCTCAGAGGCAAGGCTTCAAATCTTGGTCTCCAGTACTGTAGTGCCCACCTGTAGCTAAGGGAGACAACCAGCTATTGTTCTAAAATGATGGATAAATTTGTTTTCTCCCCCTGTCTAGAAGCCTTTGAGAGGGAACTGACACTGATTCTAACCACTCTAACAGCTATCAAAATACCTGAACAGCAAATCCTGAATCCATCACTCTAGACTCCAGCCTTGGAAGGCAAAAGAAAAATGAGGAAGAACCCACTAGAGGGATGCTTTTGGAAGCCCTTGTCAAGAAATTCCAATGGACTCTCATATAACATTTGAAAATTTCCATGTTCTTTTTTCTAGTTCCCTGTCTAGAACTTTTAATGGCTATTTCCTTTTCCCTTACTTCTCCTTCACATCTCCTATTCACAATTCAAGGATTTTCTTTTCCCCTTAGAGATAAGAGTTATGCAATTTAGGAGTCTTTTAGATAGACTCACTGAAAGGATACTCCAATTGCCTCACCCTGCATCCCTGTTCAGCATGAAAGAAGACAGAGCAATCTGTGTCCCTATTCCCTGTTGGCAATTTGGGCAACCTCTTTACAGGATGGTGTGATGAGGAGGTAGGAATTGGCTAGGCAGTTAGGTAAAAAGACCCCAAGGAAATGTAGCCAGTGGCTAATAGCTAAAAGTCAAAATGTCCTTGGGCCTCTTAGCAACATATTCTGTTCCAAAGGCCAAAAATTTCAAAAGTATTTGAGAGCTTGTATCTAATCCTTAAAAGATTTTAGGGTTATATCTTGAGAGGAGGGACTGTTAGAAAAGCAAAAAGTCCCATTAAAAAAAATTAAAGAAGAAAGAGTACATGAAGTTGTCAGAAAAAAGTGATGGGGAGATATGGGAGGAGCTGGAGGGGAGGGAGTGGGCATAGATTTGATCAAAACACCTTGTATGCATGTATGAAATTCTGAATAAATTATTTATTTAAAAAAGACTGATTGTTCTTTTTTCAAGGTGCTGTACAAGCTGACCTTTGTCTGAGTGCTTGATGGTGAGGTAGGTGTCACACTTTCCATTTTATAGCTGACTGTGGGCTCACTCTGACCAAAGAACTTACCAGATCTCACATGTAAGTTTGTTCTACATATCTGTGGTTCCACAGCTGCTGATTCAACTGATTGATATAAAAAATATCATTGTTTTAAAATTTTATCTGGACAGATAATATATATGCATTTTCTTGTAACTATTTACTAAACAATGTAGTACGAGATTTACATATCTTCTATACTATATTTGACATCATAAATCAATTAGAGGTAATTGAAAGTACATAGGTTGCACCCAGTACTTAACACCATTTCACACAAGAGACTGAGGCATCCACAGATTTGGTATGACTGCGGTAGACAGGATCCTGAGTCCCAGGAACTCAAAGAAGCATGTGCAGAAAGTCTGCTTCATGAACTTTGCTGTTTTATTATAGACTTCATTCTTCTAAACAATACTTTCATCAGTTTAATGTTACTAAGATGTTTAAAGGTTTCATTGTGCATCCTAAGACCTGTTTTAGAGTGAGGAATAATTTAAGAACTAATCCTAGGGCTTCCAAAGAAACTTTCCAAGGCACTTCGCATTTCACCAAGGAAATTACTAATTAAATTTAGGACCGGGCTCCCAGGATTCCTGTAACTGTGAATTGTAACTCAGAGGCAAGCCCTGAGCTGAGGGTCAGCCTGGACTGGCTTTTTGCAAAGGCTACTGGTAATGGTGTGTGTGGAGGTGTTGGAAAAGCGTTTAGGGTCAGATTGGGGCCTGGGGAGGCTGTGTTCTGGTTTTGGAAAATGATTTGAAAACAGGTCAGGAAACTACAAGCACAATTAGATAAAATGTGCCTGAGTATATTAAAAATATTTGATTTCTTGGCATAAGATTTAGAATAGTGAATTATAAAGTCTACTAATGTATTCCAATATTTTTATTTAGAGTTGAAATACTAATAATGAGTGTTAGGTTATTGTTGAAATATCTAGACTAATACTGTTTTTTCTAAAACAGCTTAGGGAACGCAATGACTATGAATGGGAAAAATCAGGGACTTTTTCATAGAAACATTACGCTATTCAGGGATTCATCCTTTCTTCAGCTGTATTTTCAGTGTCCATCCAAATATGGCTCTAAAACACAAGTAAGAGAAAAAAGACAGTTAGTTCAAATCTCTACCAGGAAGGACAAGAACAGTAGGAAGTCCTTGTCCCACAACCAGATCACAAGTGAAAAGCAATAGCTGAGACTTTCCACCCTGCAGGGCAGCACACTGTGTAAGGACATTGTCCTTTGAGCAGCTAAGAGAGGAGGACTATGATCTGGAAGAACACAGATAAGCCCCAGGCAGACTTTGTCTTGACATAGTGAGCCCTCTGTTCAGTCAGGTGCAGAATACCTTTACCATAGTGAGCCCTCCTCTCTACCAGGTGCAGAATGCCTCTCCCTGGCATGGGGGAGGGTCTTAGGCAAAGCTGTGGAGACCGTGAAGATAACACTGGGCACTGCATATCTCCTTTTGTGGTGTTTTCTCCTTATCTGAGAGCATGAGACCATGTGAGTGTGCAAATACATGAGTGCCTGTGAGTGTGCATTAGTGGTTGAGTGTGAGTGAGGGTGTGCATGTGAGCATGAGTGCTGAGTGTGCATTGATAATATGTAATATGTGAGTGAATTTGAGTGTGTATGGATGTGATATAGCATATTTGGGTGTGTGAGAGAGAGTTTGGGAGTGTGTGTGAATAAATGAGCATGAGTGTGTGAGAGTGAGTGAATAGGTTAGTGTGAATATGTAAGTGCATATGTGAATATATGAATGTAGGAGAACCTGTGAGTGTGAGTGTTGGTGGATGAATGTGTGTATTATTGATGTGTAAGTATGTGAGTTTTGAGTGTGTGTGAGTGAGTGTTTGGTTTGTGAGTGTGCCTGAGGGTGTTTGGTCTGTAAAAATAAGTATAGGAATGTATGTGTGGGAGTGTACGTAAACATATGTAAACAAGTATATATGGGTGTGGATACATGAGCCAATGTACTTGTGTGTGTGATGTATGAGTGTGTATGTGAGTGTGTGAATGTAAGAAGGTGTGTGATTTTTTTTGAACATGTGAGCGCATGCTTTTTGAGTATGTGCTTGTGTGTTGGTCTGTGAATGTGGGTGAGGAGTGAATCAGAATGAACATGAGAGTGAGTATGTTCACATATGATGTAGAATTATTATTTTTAAACATGTGAATGAGCATTACTGAGTGTTAATGTGTTAGCATGGTGTGTGTGTGTGTGTGTGTGTGTGTGTGTGTTTGTGTGTGTGGGGAAGAGTGTTCCTGTGTGCTTGGGTATATGTGAGTGTGATTGCTATGAACTGTGTTACAGCATATGAGTTGTGTGAGTGCATGAGTATGTGACTAAATGTGTGTTATAGGGACTATGTGGGGGTGATTGGATTGGTGTGTTTGTGTCTAAGTGTGTTAGTGTGTGTGGATGTGATTGTGTATGTTAGTATGTGTCTCAGTGTTAGAACATATGTGTTAGTGTGGGAGTGAAAAAGTATGAACATGTGTATGTGTGACTGTATACATGTGAGTGTGTGTGATGTGTATTGTACTGGTATGTGAATATATGAATTGTATGTGAGTGTGAGAGTGCATGTGTGGGTGGTTTAATGTGAATGAATTGAATGTGTGAGCATGAGTGTGTGCTGCGAATATGGTTTGTGATGGAATATGAGTGTGCATATGTGTGTGAACATGTGAGTATAGGTGTGAATGTGAATGCTAGTATCTGTGGTTGCCAGTTGTGTTTGTGTATTAGTTGCTTTTCTGTGGCTGGGATAAAGAACATGATCCAAAGCTACTGATGGAAGAGTTTATTTGGCTTACGGTTCCAGAAGGAGAGTCCATCATGGCAAGGAAGGCACACAGCAGGTGGCCAGAGCAGGAAGCTGAGAGATCACATCTTCCACCACAAACACAAAGCAGAGAGAGAAAACTGGAAGTGGGGCAAGGCTATAAACTCTCAAAGCCCACCTTCAATGACACGCTTCCTTCAGCAAGTCTCCACCTCCTAAAGTGAGCTCCTAAACAATGTCACCAACTGGGGACAAAGTGTTCACACTTGAACCTGTGAGGGACATTTCTGATTCAAACCACCACAGTATGTGGATGTTTGAGTGTGTGCAAATGTGTGTATAAGTAAGTGCTGAATGTGAAAGAAAGTGTGAATATGGGCATGTGAGTGTGCAAGTGTGAATGTGAGCATTTGTGAATGTGTGAGTGTATGTCAATGTGTGCATATGACAGTGTGGGTGTGTGCAAGCATGAGGGTGTGTTGGTTCATGCGTACATGTGTGTGTGAGCCTGTGAGTGTGTCTTGCATAAGAATGTGTCTATGCATGAGTGTTTGAATTTGTGAGTGTGTGAGACTGGGTGTGAGATTGCATGTGTGGATATGTGTGCATGTATGTGAATGTGCTTGTGTTTGTGTGAGCATGTGTGAGAGTATCATGTGTGTGCAAGAGTGTTTTGAGTTAGTGTTTTAGTATGTGTGAGTATATATGGGTATGGCATATTTATAAGTGTGTGTTACTGTGTGGATATGTGATCATGTGTATGAGAGACTGTGTGCTAGTATGGAATATGTGTATGTGTGTGTGTGTGTGGTTGCGTATGTGTAAGAATGTGTGTTTGAGCATGTAGGAATATATGTGTGTATTTGTATGTGAGATTGTGACTCTGAGTATGAATGAGTACGTGAATGTGATCATGTGAGTGTTTGAATGTCTGGGCAGGTGAGTGCATGAATTGAGTGTGTGTTTGTGTATAAATGTGTATGAGTGTGAGTTGTTTTATTGTGAGCTGTTTTAATCTGTATGTGTGAATATGTTTGAGTGGATTTGTGTGACCACATACGTGTGAGTGTGCCTGAGTTGGGTGTGTGTGTGAACAATTGTGTGCATGCGTATGAGTGCGTGTGTGACTGAATATATTCATGCATGTCTGAATCTTTACATATGTATGAATTTGTGTTGTGTGTATGAGTGTCAATGTGTACATATGTCTATTTGTGTGTGTGTATGTGCATGTGTGTTTGAGACTGAGAGACTAAGTATGCAAGTGTGTTTGAGTGTGTCAGCTTTTGAGTGTGTGAGGTTTTAAGTGTGTATGTGTATGTATGTCATTGCGGGTCTGTATGACTATGTATGTGAATATGTGTGATTGTGTATGTGATGTGTGTTATCGTATGAGTGAATGTGTGAGTATGTGAACATATACATGTGTCAGTGTGTCGATATGTGTGATTCTGTGAGTTGGTTATGAGTGTGATCATGCGTATGTGTGTTTTTTTTAATGGACTAGATAATGTAACTATTATCAAAAATGAGACAGAGCAAGGAGGATGGAGATTGAAACGGGATCAGGAGTTGTTTCAGTTGGGCTGAGCAGTGCAGGCTTCTCTGATAACTTGAGTTTGAGCAGAGATTGGATTGAAGAAGTTTAAGGTGACACACAGATATCTATGAAAGGCTCCTCCCTATAAGGGCTGCATAGGTGGAGGGTACTTGTTGTGTTACAGGAGCACAGGAGGCCTTGATAGGGACATTGGATTTTGTTCTTGGTGAGACAGTCATTGGAGTATTTGGACTGGAGGTGTGACTACTTTCAAAGAATTATTTGGGCAGAAAAGAAGGCTCAGCAGGTAAAAAAAAAAACAAAACTTTATGCACAAGCCCTGGAACCCAACCCATAAAGGTGAGGAGAGAACAGACTGACTCCACGAAGTTGTCCTCTGACCTCTGCACCCTGTACACACACACACACACACACACACACACACACACACATATACATAAAGTAAAAGAAACCTTTTATTTTTTAAAAAATATTTTATTATTATTTTTATTTTATGTGTATGAGTGTATTGCCTGCATGTATGTGAATACACCCATGTCATGCAATGCCGTGGAGGTCAGAAGACAGCTTCGGATTCCCCTGGAACTGGAGTTAAGGACAGTTTGTAGCCGCATGTGGATGCTGGGAATCGAACCCGGGTCCTCTGCAAGAACCCCTAAAAAATACTTTTAAAGAATCATTTTGGTTGTTGGGAGAAAACAGGAGGAGGAACACCCCAAGGTAGAAGACTAGAGTCTAGAGGACAGTGATTTCAGATACAGGGACATTAGTGGCACAGAGCGACATGTTGGAACCCTGGATGTCACTGGAGGAAGAGTTGGAATTTGTTGCGAAATTCAATTTGGAGGTATGAGAGAAAGACAGGTCTCAGAAACGGCCACTCTAATGGTTTATATACTTAAATGTAAGTGGCAGGAAACCCATTCAAACCAGGAAGTTAAAAAGGGAGAGACATACAGAGAGTTTGAAACCCAGTTGAAAAGAAGCAGCAGTGATTGGTCTCAGGATGCTTTCTTCAGTCTCTCCTATTTATTTATCTGTGCTCAGCTTCTTTTCTAGGCAAATCTCCCACATCTCCCCACGGGACATGACTGTGGGTATTTCTGAGGCTAACTTCCTATGACCCTGGAGTGGACAGAAAGTTCTAGGTCCTGTGAAGTCCAGATGATTCTGGAAGAAGGCTCATTCTGCTAACTGAGATTGGACACACTTCTCCAATGTTGGGCTGCCTGACGGATTCTGAGATACGTCTCTTCCCTTCTTATCCCCATACCAAACCCTCAATGAAAGTAGACTGGCTGAGAAATGTGTTACTCAGACTTTTTCATCACCGTGGAAGAAGTATCTTAAGGGAACAACGTGAGAGAGGAAGGATCATTTTGGCTCACAGTTTCAGAGATTCTGGGCCATGGTCAGTTGCTTCCATTGCTACGGGCCTGAGGTGAGACAAGAGATCATCTGGGGAGCATGTGGTGGACCAAATCCACTTGCTGAACTCATGATGAATATGAACCAGAGAATAAGACAAGAGAAAGCCAGGAACCAAGGTGGATCTTTCCAGGGCATGTTCAAAGGGACACACCTCCCCCACCATACCTCACCTTCCACAGCTCTACCACTTTCCAACAATATGTTCAAAATTTCAATCCATCATTAGATTAGGAGACTCTGTGGACTGCTCAGCCTTTGGGCAGGAATATCAGCTGCATGGAATTACTTGTAGCTCTTGTGATCCAATCACTTCCTTGTGCGAGCTCCATTTCTGTTGCTGTGATAAATACCCTGACAAAAAGAAACTTGGACAGAATGGGGTTTATTCAGCTTACAGTTCCAGGTTACAGTCCACTAAAGCAGGGAGAGGCAGGAGCTTGAAGCAGCAAGCTGCATCCACCAGAGCAGGGGGAGGTAGATGTCTGCATGCTTGTGTGCTTATGAGCAGCTTGTTTCTTAAATTTATACAGTGCAGGACCCCTTGCCTAGGGAATGGCTCTGTCCATAGTAAACTGGGTTTTCCCACACTGATTAGCTTAAGATAGTCCCCCACAGATATACCCACAGGCCAGCCTTATGTAAAAAATCCCCCATTGAGGTTCTCTTTCCAGGTGATTCTATGTCGTATCAAGGTGACCATTGAAACAAACCATCACACCCTCCAAAGCCTTATATCTGACCACTGCTGGTATTAAGGCCAGGCCTTCAATAGTTGAGTCATTTGTTGGCACACATAATACAGGAGCCATAGCAAGGCATTAAAAACTTAAACCAACCTCAGAGATTGGTAAGGCTTGCTTTTATTTTCAAGGTCATTCTATCATCAAGTTCACATTAGTGTCTGAAAGCATACGAGCAGGAGTGAAGCTCTCACCATTCCCCTCTCCTAGTCCCTCCCCCAAGTGTTTGAGGTAAACAAAGAGAAGATTCAGAGAGGGTAAGTTGTTAATCAAAGCCAGAAAGTGGCCCCTTCAGGGTTGGTTTCTTCAAGCTTATCACTGGAAGACAGGTGCCCTTTTAGTGGCACAGAAAACCTATCTGATAACCTGCCTATCTGCTGGAGTAAAATGCCGACCATACAGTAGCTTTTATTGTAAAGTTTCCCAGAACATGCAGGTGGTTTCCTTGACAAAGAAACTCAAAATACCAAGCAAAGAGAGAAAAAAAATCACAACCCTCAAGCTGAAAAATGTAAACTCCTGCTGACAATTATCACGGGAGATTATAAAATAGTTTGGACAAAAACATCCCCATCATATCTCAAGGAAGAAAATACTGTATAAAAACCCAATGAGAAAGCAAATAAACAAATGGCCACACCCCCAAATAATAAGCCTGTAAGGAATAGGAACCATGTGGGTGGCTCCTGCTCACCTGGGCGGCAACTCTCTCCACAGTGTGTCCACGGCACCACCTTTGTGTGTCAAGGGGAGCCATCCGACCTAGAGCGGTAAGTTTGTCAAGCGAACCAAATTTTTCATGATGAGAGTTTGTAAAGATTCTCCTTCAATTTTGTTCTGGGCACTTTTGGAACTGACAGACATGACAGACATGGCCTCTAAGGGTTTGTTTTTCTACAGTCTAGACAAAATATATGTGTTTTTATGTGCCACATGCCATTAGTCTTCCTGTTACTAATGTCTTAGTAGTCCTGAAGACACTCTGAATTTATTAATGGGGATGGTTTTTCTAAAGACATCAGACTTCATCTAAGCTCATCATTTCTTTCTTAATTCATTTACACCTTCATTATCTTCCTATTCCCACTTTATTTTCATTCCTAGTAAGGTAAGTGCCCACCATGAACAAGGCTCCAGGCTACATTGAAGGTGTTCCAACTGTTTAAACAGACGTGTTATTCTTCCCACAGTGGGACTGGAGAATCAGTACATGTGCAGAGGACATCCTTAATCTTTATCCTAGCCTACTAGATATGTAAACTAAGTACTTATCTCTAGATAGATTCAGAAATATAGAAAAAGTCAATACACTCCATATTTAAGATAGAAGATTGACTTAATTATCTTAAAAAGAAATGAATTGTCTTGAAACGCTTCATTGTTTTGACACAGAAAGGATTTTTACTGCTGACCCCTCCATTGAAATCATGCTTATCAATAGGATTATTGCTCATTTCACATTTTTAACATGAGCAAGAAATGCAATGTAGCTCATCCCTGACCTTCTTCTCATCAAAATGGTTTAATGTTATGACTCCATGGCCCTGTTTACCCATGCTGCAATTACACTACAAGCCAGGACAAAATTCTGTCTTTCTGAAATATTGGCTCACTTGACATGTCTAAGCAACCTATCAATTTGAGTCTGTTGCTAAAATTCCTTCTGGGAGGTTGTCTCCAGAGTTCTCTCGGGGTCTCTTGCATGACCAGACAAACCATACAACATATTTTTATGTGAATTTATTATGGTTTATGCCCTTGGGTACGGAGGGGGTAAATGGGGGACTTACATAGAAACGCATACCTGGCACCCAGCTCTGGCCTACTGTTCCAGATTACTTCTGCGCCCGCCCACAGTCTCCATTAACTTTCACCCACGCATCTTGGGCCTGCAGTCTCGCCCCAGGTCTGTAAATGCCCCCTCTCACATCCATGCAGGTGAGATGCCAGGGCCATCTTTTTCTCCACACCCACTGCTGCACAACCATGGTGGCTCGCTGCTTCCATCCCAAGATGGTTCCCAGCAGCCCCTCCGCAGTCAGTTCCCCACAGCAGACCCTGCCCCTTAGGAGGAAACAGGCAGTTTGGGACACATTCCACCCCTTTCCTCTGCTTTTACAATCTTCCCGTCAATCTTCCACTAAGGTCCCTGAGCCTTGGAGGTGGTGACAGATGTAGGGTGATCTTCTTGTATCACAAGATAGTGACTTCTTGGGCCTCCCATTATCGTCTTTAGGCCATGGCCATTGATCTATCTCAGTGGTGTTTCTTCTACTATAAGGACAAATGGAAGGAAGTAGATACATTTAAACAAACATGAATGTAAATACAAATGCCTAGACGATATCCCAGTAGGAGTACTCTATTCATTAAACAGTATACTTGTGATGGCTTCCCCACTAGGGCCTGTAGCCTTTCTAAACACAAGGTGTTGGCCTGGTCTACAGCACCAGATGTGTGTGCCAACCCTAAGAGTGGGCCTTATCCAATTAGAAATTTATCAGTTGTACGTATGTTGGTCGAGCCATTATTGCACTTGCAGAGATTGATTGGCATGTCCATAGTGTGCAACACGTGGGGTCCATTTTTGAGTAGAATCATAGGGGATCCTTTCCTTTCCAACCATCTGCAAAGTGCCTTCTGGCAATATGAACATCACCTATCCAGTGGCATGGAGTTTTTTGGCTTAGTCTCAGCTCCATCTTCTCTGCTCCTCTTGTGCTCACAACATGCAGCATCTTCAGCAACATGGTCTTACCAACCTTTCTAGTGTGCAACTGACATTAGTGGCAATAGCCTTGGTGAATTTGAGGACCTCTAGGATCGCTCTCTGACCAACGGCTCATAGGGGGGCAACCCACCCCTGGTATTGGAGATTTTCTTAACAGTTGTATAGTTTGGGAGTCTCTTTCTTCATCTTACCCAACCATAACACTCCCGAGAACCTTACAGCTACAGCTGGCCTTTGCTTCTTCAGGTATCTTTCAAATGGGTTTTACATCTGTAAAACACTTGAAGGAAGGTTAACATTATATATTATATCAAGGTCTCACATAGCATGGAAAGGTTTTGTCCATTCGTATTAATTGTTTTTGCTCTTTACCATTTTTAGTTATCCCTTTGGAGTCATTTTGCACTTGGGGAATTTTACATGGGGTCTCTTTGTATTCTTTTATTCTTGATACACTTACAGGTGTTGGGCCAGTTGCCTGACCCTGCACTGGGCTAAGGAGGCAGGGGGCTTCTCCTCTCCCTACTGCACTTGTTGGTCCCCTGAGTCAGGCAGGCTCTGGGTCTGGTTCCTGACTTGAGCTATATCTGTCATCTTCCCATTGACAACTCCAGGTTGATGAGGGAGAACTTGGTGTGGAAATTGTTTCTACCCCTAGTATAGTCCTTATCAGAAGAGAAATGCATCTTATTTAATCCTTGGGGATTCTTAACTACCCCTTGTACAGTTTTTATCTTTGCATGTGTTTTGTAAACTGTTCTTCTGGTTTTAAAACCTTCCATAAACACCTTAGTATGAATTTTGTTTTCTACCAATCTTTTCCTCTGGGGATTTGGGCTTGACATAGGTCTTGCTACATTTGTCTTTGAGTAACCTGAGTGGACCATTTCTTCGGTCTGGTCTTTTTTATATCTCTTAAATGGTGTTCTGTTATTTTACAGAAACATTTTACATGCTGTACA
>NW_008341187.1:3931674-3936233 GCF_000622305.1 Nannospalax galili | reverse complement strand
CATACCTAGTTCTCTCAGTAATGCCTGCCCCTCCTTTAGAGTCCTCCAGACCCTGCTAATCATGTTAGTCTCCCTTGGTGATGGCCATGTATCTTTAATGCCTTCAACCAGCCACCCCATTAAGGACTGCTCCCCCTGTATTGGCCTAGGTTGAACAGCCTATATCACAAGGAGGGATGGATGGTTATATAACTCAGCTGTGAAGCTTCTGAAGGACTTAGACTGATGTCATTTGCTCCCATATCCCATACTCTGACAAGCCACATGGCTAGGGGCGCTCTGATTGCTTGCTTGCAAGTTTTTCCTAGTTTTAACAGTTCCAGCATGAAGTATTTCCTAGCTACAGCACTATTAGCTTTTTTCCTTTTGTATCAATGGTTGACTCTGAGGGGCAGCCTTAGCTACTTTTATTTTTAGGTCATTTTCTTTTTTACTGTTATCTGCTTTTTCCTCTGAGTCCTTGGACCTTACACAACTTAAAGTGTCCTGCTTTATTTCTCTCTTAAGCTCTGCAATTGGATATGCTAGGACCTCCCTGGCCTTTTCAGCTTCCCCTGCTTGGGACACATTTTTTACTATGCAAAGTGGCCACGCTCCCTCTCTGGGCACTCCATTTGGGTGCAAAGCCAGTAAAAGTGTTTCTAGCCTCTGGATAACCTTTAACAAATCTTCACCCACAACATATCCCACATTTACAACATAGCTGTGGCCCATGCTTCTGTGTGGCTGGCCCCTTTTTAGTTACAGATTTTATAATCCATTGTAAAAACCACATTAGCACCACCATCAGCTCTCTAGCTTTTTCCAAACTTCTGCAGTTTGTCATTTTTAATGACATCTTGCTGAGTAAGCCACTTTTGTCTCCAGAGTTCTCTTAGGGTCACTTGTGCGATCAGACAAACCATATAACATTTTTATGTGAACTTATTATAGTTTATGCCCTTGGGTAGGGAGGGGGTAAATGGGGGGACTTATCTAGATACTCACACCCAAAACCCAGCTCTGTGAGGCTTGGCCTGCCACTCCAGATCACTTCCGCACCCGGCCACAGCCTCCATTAACCTTTGCCCATGCATCTTGGGACTGCAGTCTCACCCCGGTCTGTAAATGCCCCCTCTCACCTTCACGTGGGTGAGAGGCCGGGACCATTTTTTTTTCTCCACACCCGCTGCCACATGTTTGTGGTGGCTCCCAGCAGCCTCTCCGAAGTCAGTTCCCCACAGCAGGCCCTGCCCTTTGGAGGAAACAGGCAGTTTGGGACACAGAGGTGTGCACAGTGTCTGGCCTCCTCCTCCTTTATGACAAAACAAGGTATACTCTCTCCAAACTACAGTTTGGAGAACTAAAGAATTTATTGGACTTACCTACAGATCAATGGATGAGGGAGTTACTTAGAGAAGTATGGGCATGGGTGGACTCCCCTCTACATTATGGCAGGGACTCTGTGACAGCCAGTGGCTGCCCAAGATGGCAAAGCCCCCCCCCCTTTTTCCCTATCCATAGTCCCTCCCCCACATACCTCTCGGGCCAGCTGTTTGAATGGAAAGCATGACTGACTCTCTCTGCCCCTTCCCTCCTATGGAGCAACCATAGTCAAGTTTGTTTGTGGTAATCAAAGCAGTGGATCCAAGCTTGAGAAGAAGGCATCTGTCCACAGCTTACCAGTTTAGCTTACCATGCAGAGGACAAGTCCATACAACAGAGCCTTACTAAGTTCACACAGAGCTTTTATTGCATACTTGAGTCTACTTAAAACCCTTTCTCCCATTATTCTTTTCCTTCCCTCAATAACAATTTATCTTGAACTTGTCTATAAATGCTGCTGTATAGGCCTGCTTAAACTGTTAATGGTGACGTGTCTACTAAAAAGCCTAGGATGATGGGGGAGGGGGGAGCAAGGTGGAAAGAGAGAACCTGGAAAGAGAGAAGAAAAGACAGAGGAAGAAAGGAAGGGAAGAAAGAAGGAAAGACCAGTGTATTGGGGATAGCAAGTAGTCAGGCAAAATGTCTTCTAGACATCAGAAATAAGTTGAAATTTAATGCTTAGATAGAGATACCTAGCTAGTTTTCTATATCAGATGTGACTCTGAAAACCAAAGAACAATTTTATTTTATCAGGTAACAGCATGGGTGAGGTCTGTGTCAACCAGTCAGTGGTCTCTGAGCACTCAAGGAACTGCTGAACAGTCTTTTCTTCTAAAAAATATTTTCTTTATTATTTTTATTTTATGTGTATGAGTGTATTGCCTGCATGTATGTAAGCACACCTGTGCTGTGCAGTGCCTGTCAGAGGTGGGCGTTGGATTCCCCTGGAACTGAAGTTAAGGACCACTGTTAGCTGCCATGTGGGTGCTGGGATTCAAACCCGGGTACACTGAAAGAGCAAGTGCTCTTAATCACTGAGTCATCTCTCCAGCCCCTCTCAGCCTTCTTTTTTGTAAGTAGACACATCAATATATATGAATTGCTCCGAAGAACATGAAGAAAGCAGTTCTTTTGATTTTTTCAGTTGTATATGTAGGTTCTCAAATACACTCCAAAATTCAAGCTGTAGCATTTACTCTGAACCACGGGACTATCTGTCAGTGATTAGCTACAGCACATACCATGCCAGCTCTGGCTGCATTCCTTTTGGGTATTCTGTTCTGCATCTGCAACTGGTTCAGTCTTGTCAAGCTACATGACATCACCTTTCTGAGATGACGTCAAGGGCACTTGTTTGGAGACTCTTGGGATTTGGTTTGCTTATCTTTTATTTTGTATCATATAACAAGATAAATTCTTCAAAATAATTTAAGACACAGGTTTAACAGGAAGAGCTATTTATTTACATGATTTAAGTATACTCATGTGTAATATGAGTAATGAATTCCTGGGGGGAAAAGTAAGTATAATAAATCAAATGAAAAAGTTAGAGATGCAGTGAGGTCTGAGATAAAGTCTGGTAAAGAGGGAGGGGATATGACCATGTATGCATATCTAAATAAAGAGGGAGGGATAGACTTGTATATGAATATTTAAATAAATATGCTACTGGCAAGATTCTCAGCAAAGAAAAGGGGGGGCATTTTTTGCCTTTTCTTTTCCATCTTTTCTCCAAATATAATCGGGGGAAAATCAACATCTGTTTTTAAAAGAATTTCTCTAGGAGCCTATTTTGAAAAAATGTCAAACCTACGGAAAATTTGCAAGAATAGTACAATCAACACCCGTGTGTCATTTACTTAGATTCACCAATTGTTAGCATTTTGCTACATTTGCTTTCTCATTTTCTTTCTATATGATGATCTATTTTAATGCTACTTGTAAGTAATCATGAACTTCTTTCCTCCATATTTCAACAAGCATCTTCTAAGAACAAGAATATTTTCTTACAAAATTGTAAAGCTATTAACAATTTGATGAATTTAATACAACTTACCAAGTAACCTCAGTATCATTCTTGTGATTATTAGCTTCAGTTCTCAACTTGACCCAACTTAGAATTATCTGGGAAGAGAAACTTAATGAGAAATTTTCTAGATCAGACTGGCCTGTGGACATGTCTGTGGGGTATCATAGTTTCAGCTATCAATGTGACTAGGAGGTGGAAATCTCAGTTGAGGTACTGACTTTATCAGATTGGCCTGTGGTCATATCTCTGGGACATTTTCTTAGTTACTAATTAATGGAGGAGGACCCAAATCACTGTGGGTCTGGACTGAATAAGAAAGGTACCTGAGCAAGCCGGGGGGCAAGCCAGTAAGCAGCCTTCCTCCCCGGCCTCTGCTTCAGTTCCTGCCTCCTGTCTTGAGGCCTTGCCAATGCCTTCCCTTGATGATGGCCTGTATCTTATAAACTAAAATAAACCCTTTCCTCCCCAGTTTGCTTTTAGTTATGGTGTTTGCCACAGCAACAAGAAGCAAATTAGAACAGGGGATATTCTTGATGATTATTTGATATAGGTAGAACCAGCCCACTGTGAGGGGCACCATTCCCTAAGCACTGGGTTCTGAGCAGGACAGAGGAGAAGAAAACTGCTCAAAGTAAATGAATGGGCAGGGTGTGTATATTCTCTCTTTGTTCTGCACTGGGGATGTGATGTGACCAGCTGCTTTTGCCTTGATTTTCCTGACATGAGGGACTGTAACATTGAATTGTAGTCCAAATAAACCCTTTTATCGCTCATGTTGTTTTTTTGTCAGGTACATTTTGTCACAGCAACTGAAAAGGAAAGTAGAGCAGCTCTTTAGATTATTTTTAAATTACAAGATCCCATAAAGATTACATGTTTCATCTACTTCTCACATTCAACATATCATTTAAAGTATTAGAGGAAACCATACTGTATTAGTTACTTTTTCATTGTTATAACCAAATACCTGAAAAGAAATAAATTAAAGGAAAAAGAGGTTACCTGGGCTCATAGTTTGAAGGGACAGTGGATCATGGTTGAGGAAGGTGTGGTGGCAGGGACTTGAGGCAGCTGACCACTTTGTGTCTGTAGTCAGGAAGCTGAGAGATAAATGCTGCTTCTCTGCTGGCTTTATCCCTCCTTCTCTTCCTCCTCCTCTTCCCCC
>NW_008341187.1:3902378-3931642 GCF_000622305.1 Nannospalax galili | reverse complement strand
TCCTCCTCCTCCTCCTCCTCCTCCTCCTCCTCCTTTTTAGTCTGGAATTCACATCCATGGGATGGTGCTGTACACATCCAGAATAAGATTTCCTTTTCAGTTAAACCTCTCTGGAAGTACTCTCAGATATACCCAGAGGTGTATCTTCTAGTGATTTTAAATCTAGTCAAGTTGAAACTGAAGATTGCACCATACATACACTTTGGAAGAATCTCTCCCACAATACCATTGAAATCTGTAGAGTAACTTCTATTCTTCCTAATCAAACAAGGCTTCTGGGCTAATGTGATGTTCATATGAACAGTGCCCTTTCTGTGGTGATTAGTCTATCTAGACATTATTGAAAGCTCTCTATCATCAACTTTGTGAAATCTGCCTTTGTTTGTACAGGACATTTTTTCTCTCCTAAAAAAAGTGATATGGATTGAAAAATATTTTATAAAGAGGCAGATAGTATTTTTGGCTCTGAGGATTCAAAATGTTATTTGTCATGACTACTCGATTCGGCTATCATATAGTTGGAAAATAGCCAATAGATGACAATATATAAAGAAACAGACATGGCTGTTTGCTAATAAAATTTTATTTACAAAAGCAGGTATTGACCAGAATCTGGTCCTTGGACTAATTTTCTTGACCTCTCATCGATGCTAATCTAGGCTTATCTAGGTTTATAATGGATGTTAATAGTTAAGGAATTATTCTTTTTTGGTGGAATATTTTATATTAGCTGCAGAATTCTGCAGAAAGTTCTTTTATATGTACAAAACTTGGTCTGGGTCTTAGAGAAATGGTAGCTTGAACTCAAGACATGAATAAACCTTAATCTAAAAATTATTTTTCTTAGTTTTTTGCAAAAGAGAAATTTGCTTCATAATAGCAAGCTTCATAGACTGTCATCCAAACAAACAAATCACAACTGGAAAGTTTGGCTGCATACGTCAGACCTACATCTCACACCTGTGACCTTGACCTGCTGGCATGTACTTTGGGGATAAAGCAGGTCATTGGGCAACAGCCATCACCCAGGTGGGCAGTAGTTTTAGGGAAGCCCCAATGAACCCCCCAAATGGCTTCTGTCTACCCTGGAGCCTTTCTGGCTACTCTCTGTCCATTTACTCAAATATACAATTGCATGAATGTGCAGAGACTATGCTGGCCGGTCACTAGGACTAGAGTTACTTGTTACTGGGAGCCACGTCAATGAATTCAACAGTGGAATGCATGAGTCACTATCCTTATTTTTCTGTCTCAAGTGCTGTCCTTTGCTGTACTATTAAAAAGAAAATTGGTATCGTATCATTTTGAAGTATAATTTTTTATTTGAAATTCAACATTCATCTAGGTAAAAAAACACAGATCCAAAGCTGTGCTATCTCAGTGGATTTTGCTGAGTAAAGGCATCTACACAAGTACTACTGAGAACAATATAAATCACAGTGAACATTCACCAGCCCATCTGACCTGCTGCTCTCTTTCACCAAAGGAATCACTAGGCTTAATTCTGTACCATGGATTCATTTTGGCTCTTTTTGAAATTTCTAACATTATAGTTATATCATGATTATTTTTAGTGTTTTGCTTTGTAGGATTCTAACATTGTTAGTGTTGCAGTAATTTATTATCATTTTCCATAATTATTCCATTATATGAATATTTCATATATAATATCACTTGCTTCTTCTGTGTTAATAGGAATAAGCTATTTTAAAAAATATTTTATATATTTTTATTTTATATGAGTGCTATGCCTGCATGTATGTAAGTGTACCCATGTTGCTCAGTGCCAATGGAGGTCAGAAGAGAGTGTCAAATCCCCTGGAACTGGAATTAAAGATAGTTGCTAGCTACCACATGGGTGCTGGAAATCAAACCTGGGTCTTCTGCAAGAGCAGCCAGTGCTCTTAGCTGCTGAGCCATCTCTCCAGCACCAGAAATGGGCTATTTTTAAGTGTTGATTGACACGATAAATGGTTCTGTGAACATACTCACTTGTCTCTCTTGCTCTTTTGGAGCACAGACTACCCAGAAATGAATCTGCTATGTCAGAGGCTGTATTTAAATTCACCCTTAATAAGTGATGCCAGTTTTTCAAAATGATTACACCAATTTACATCCCATTTCAACAATCTTTGTGTGAAATTAGGTTGTCTGTTGTTTTTCCGAGAAATTGATTGGTAGGAATTCACATATATTTTAGACTCAAGCCCTGTTAAGGATGCCCATCTTATAAACATTCTCCCTTTTATGACAAGCTATTTTTTTTCTCTCAATTCTGTCTTCAGTGGACAGATGACCTTGGTTTCAGTAGAATTCAATCTCTCTCTCTCTCTCGCTCTCTCTCTCTCTCTCTCTCTCTCATCTCATCTCAAATTCACTGCAATTCTGCTCAACTTCCCAAGTGCTGGAATTACAGGTATGAGCCACAGGCCCAGTTTCACTCCTTTATGGTGTTATTTCTTGTGCTTTGTTATGAAAAGGCAGCTTATCTCAAAATAAAGAAGATGGTTCTCCATGCTTATTGACATTTTATTGTTTTTCTTTTCGTATTTCATTTTTCAAGTTATTTAAAAATACTGTTCCTGCATGAGAGCAAACAGAAGTGAAGATTTTGATTTTACAATGTGGATATCCAATTGACCCTTCCCTTCCAATTATCTCATAAATAAATAAATTACCATATATAGTTATGCACTTGTTCAGTTGGTTTATTTACCTATATTTGTTCAGAAATCACATTAAAGAACTAAAAATTTATGTAATTCATTTTTTATAGCTTCAAAACACACCATTTTATATCATTTTTCTACCAATGCACATGAGGTGTTGTTTGACCCATTGATGACATTTTCATTAATGTATTATTATTTTCTGCTAAGGTATTTGTGTATCTTCCATTAGGTTTATTTCTAATCATCTGATTTCTAAGTACTAGCTTTGTTTTTAACAAATAGAAATTGCTTTTTGTGTTTTGACAGTTTCCCATGTCATTTCTTATTAAATATAATGTGGTGCTTATTAATTCTAATGGCTTAGTTCCCTAAAATGTGCCCACTATTCTGAACTCTGTCATCACAGATGGATTTTGTATTAACTTACTGCTTTTAATCAGTAGAGTCCCTTGATATTTTCACAGACACTGAATGTTTACACACTGTGAATGCTGCCTTTCTCTCATGTCAATCACTGTATTATTTTCTTGTCTCTGTGGCTGTGGTACTCACTGGGATTTCTCATTAACACGGTTATAAGCAAGTGTGAGGGACACCTTTGTCTCTTTTTCTGATCCCTCACATAAGAAGCTTCTGTATAGTGAGTTCTAGGGGGTGCGGAGTAAGGCCTTTTTAAAAAAAAAAATCAAAGGAAAAAAATGTGTAAACTTTTTGATCAAGTGCTTTTCTTTTCCTGAAGGTACTGACATGATCATGGGCATTCCTATTCAAATGAATTGGTGGCTTGAGTTAATTTGGTTTTAAATGTTGAGGTAACTTTGCATTCTTTTTTCCAACATATATTTGCATTGATTTTTGTGCATTTCATACAATACATCTTAATCATATTTAGTCCTCGCTCCCTTATGTGTGGCCCCTTAAAGCCCCCCCTTTACTGGATTTTCTGCATTCTGTCTTATATGTTAAGTCCCATTGAGTCAAATTTGTGTCTCTAGATGTCCCTTGGTGTGAGTTCATCCACTGGACCCTGCTCAGCCTATCTAGCATCACTCCCTTAAAGAAAACCAACTATCCCTCACCCAGCAGTGATCAGCTGCTGATAGCTCCTCAGCTAAGGTTGGGGCCTCCTGCCCATTTTCCTAGTTCTATGCTGGGTTATGTATGGTTTGAGTTTGCATGGGTCTTGTGTATGCTGTCACCACAGCTGTTAAGTTCATATGAGCAAACTGTATTCTTGAAATGACATGTATTTAGTCATAGTGTATTTTCTTTTCATATATCATTAGATGAAATGTCTTAATATTACATTTAGAAAATTTACTTCAGATTTAATTTGTCATTTCTTTCCTAACTGCTCGAGATAGCTATATAATGTCAGATTTTCTTCTTTTGTAACATATGAATTTAAGGTTACAGCCTTTCTTCCAAGTATGGATTTGGTATGCTCCATAGCATATCATGAACTATCATGTCATAATTTCTATTTTCTTTACATTAAAGTATTATTGGTTTCTATCATTGTCACCTATAGGTCCAAAATAATCAAGTACTACGTAAATGTTTATTGCAACATCATCTACACTAACCGTGATTTAGAACCAGCCTAGATGGCCATCTAGATGAATAGATAAAGAAAATGTAGCATACATACAATACATCTTGTTCAGCCATAATGAAGAATGAAATTGCATCATTTGAAGGAAAATGGATGAAACTGGAGATCATCATATTAAGTTAAATAAGCCAGAAGCAGACAAATATGTTTCTCCCATATGCATTATAATAAAGAAATATGTGTAATACGGGAACAGGAGGGGAGAACTCTGTGGGAGGAGGAAGGAGTCTAAAGTGAGGGGAAGTAGGGAATAGGAAGGGGGTGGGGCAGAAAGAAAACCCTGAAAGTTTTTTCTCATATATAAAAACAGCTGTGCAAAAAACAGAGTATGAAAGCATGTGTTTGGGGAAATGCTAAGGTTTCACTCTTTCCCGTCTTTGCTGAACCTAAAATGGAGATCTAGGAAAGAGTGAGAGAAGATGGGTCATGAAAAGAAGGCTCAGGCAATAGAAGCTGAGCTGGGCAATGTGTCTCATGGAACGGGCAGCAGGAATGCTCAGCCAACTGTCAAATTACCCCTTGGGGTTGAAGGAAATAAGGACTAAAGTGAATCTAATGTACCTGGCAATTTGGATTTGTTGATGCCCTTAGCAAGGAAAATAGAAAGGGGTTAGTGTCATTGCAAAAGTAACATCTAAAGCCAGACTGCAATGTGTTGAGGCGTGAAGGGACCAGAGGATATATAGATGCATCATATAATTTTAAAAAATCAATGCTGGGATTGAACCGAGGGCCTTGCCAGAAAACACTGAGTTATACCAGTCCTTGTAAATATTTGTGTGTGTGTGGTACATGTGTGTAATGTATGTGTATGTGTCTGTGTGGGCCAGGTGTATGTGACTGTGCATGCTTATGCAGTGGCCAGAGGAGGATGTTGGATATTTCTTCTGTCACTCTCTACTTTATTCATTGAGACAAAGTCTCTCACTAAGCCTGAAATTAGGAAGGTAAAGAGACAGCCCCAGAAATCTTCATGTTTCTGTCTCCCAGTCCCTGTGCTGGTAATACAGGCACATGTGTGACTACCTCCAGCTTTTGATTTTTAAACAAGCATGCTGAGATCTGAACTTAGGTCCTCATGCTTGCACAGCAAGCACTTTTACTCATTGTGCCATCTCTACAGCCCCCCTTAAATTTTAACAGGTATAAAAGGAAAAATAAATAAATAATAAAATAACTATAAAATCAATTTAAATATCATAAGTAATATAAATCAGCATAGACCTTAGATCTCAGAATTTAATATTAAGAAGTTGAGTAAGACTATTTGGGATCAAAGTAACTTGCTAGAAATGCTTTTCACAGAACACAGGCCCAACTTCCTCATGCCTTTGTGCACAGCAGCTCCTCTGTTCATTCACTCAACAGGAGACAAGCATGCCTCAAAGATCTGTCGTATACCAGCCTCATTTGTGGTGCTGTGGTTAAAAGGAAGAGCAAAGTAGATTTAGACCATGTCTTGCACAATCCCCAAAACATAACTAAGGGCTGTGAAGATAAGATAGAGTGTTATGCCATTGTTTAATAGGGAAACGTGGGTTCATTTGAGGGGTTAGGAAATAACAGGAGAGACATTCCCAAGGAAATAGAGCCTGACGTGAAGTCTGAAGCAAGGGAGGGAGTGATGAGACAAGATGAGAAAATACATATTGTAGAGGGGAAGCACTGACACAGACGGGCAAGGCATTGATGGACTGAGGCGTGAGAACACTGAGGTCGAGGAGCCTGTGCTGAAAGAGGTCGGCTTAGGCTGCAAGGCTGAAGTCCTGTGGCTTGTCTCTATGGCTTCGGAAAACTATGGGAAAGTTTTCAGCAGAGGAGAGACATCAGCCAATTTTAATTTTGAAAAGTTCCGTCTGAAAGAAGAAGACTGGATTGAAGAGGGCGTGGTGGTGATGCGGAGGTAGAAAGAAGATGAACTAAAGGAAAATGAATGGAGTCAAGACTTGGAAGATGAGTAATGTGTGTTACGGATTATGGCATACTAGGCATATGAAACAAGAGTATTTGAAATACTGGCTCTGTTGTTTCGCAGATCAAAGGTCCATTGATAGTTGGGGTGTTTGACATTCAGGTGTTTAAGTCATCATTTGGGGATGAGGCCAAGCCAACACGGGAATGCCAGAGCCTAAGGTTCTGAGTCTATCATGATCCTGTCACGGTATCTACACCCAAAACCAACTCTGCTGAATGTTCGGTTGTTTTCAGATAAACATAAAATTTTGCAGTAGTGGAGCGGTGTCACGGCATAGCAATTGTCTATTGGCGTGGGATGCCTTAATAAAAAACAGCAGTTGGCCACGTACTTTCTTTCCATGCTTATAAACTGCTACTGGCTCTATAATGATAGAATCCAAAGTTGTTTGGGTTTTAGTTATTTGGCTCTAGTTAACTTCAGCAGCATCAACTCCCACTACTTCCTTCTGATAGGGATGTTAGCCAGAGGAAGGGGAATGAAAGGGGCCATGCAGCCATCTCCTGCCAGGCACCATTTGAAACACAGGAGTACCAATGTGTCAGCTTCCTCTGAGACAAATGGCATAATGGGTGGTAGGTAATATTCTGTATGTAAGGAATTGAAAAATTAGAAAGAGGCAGATTTCAAGCATGACAATGAAAAATCTCCAAGATGTTCATAACTCACTTTCAAGTACTGGCTTTCTGTTGCTAGGTTAAAAATAAACCAGCATGTTTTATGGGTGAGATGGCTCAGTGGTTAAGGTGCTGGCTGCCAAGCCTGATGACTTGAGTTCAATCCCTGGGACACTCATGGTGGAAGGAAAGAACTGACTCCTGCTCTGACCACCATACATATGCCCTGGCATGTACACACATGCACACATACCTATGCATGCACGCATACAATAAACAAATAAATGAAATTAAAAACTTAAAAATAGATGAACCAGTACAGAGCTTTCAGTAAGTGATAAAGATTCACAGGCTGCTTGAAACAAATGGCAAAGTGAAAGATGTGCCAATGTTAGGTCCTGTTAACTAGGCCAATGCTAAGAGTAAACTGATGACAGTAAAATAATTAGCTCTTCTTTCTTGGCTCAAAATGAACAGAAGTGAAAAGTAAATGGACAGAGAGAGCAACAAAAGATGTTACTTATTCCTTCCTTGCCCAAAGCTAACAAAAGTAAAAAAAAAAAAAAATAGTGCACTGTTAACAATAAATTCATTGTTTCTTCCTTTCTTAACCCATTCCAAGTTCTAGACCACACAAAGCAAATTTTAGCTGACTATAAGGTCAAATCAAATGATATTTAGTTTGAATATTTCCTATTTTGGTTGACCCCAAAGGGTGAATCATTGTTTTCATGCCCAATCTCCTGGGGAAAAGGCAGTTTTAAAGCCTTCAAAACCTACATGAAACAAAGGTCCTGGGCATCTAATTATTTCTTTCTCCAATGTGCCCACTCTAAGGGCACGAGGTGTGGTTTTTCATTTATACTTTATTAAAAGTATAACTTTCTCTCTCCTCTTTCCACTTCTTTCTCTTGGCACCTGTCAAGGTCTCTAGCTTGTCTGCCCTGTTGTTTTCTTCTCTCTAAAGTCAACAAACTATCTTCAAATTTCCTTCTCAGTTCTTTAAAAAAAAATTCCTTTACTGATGCTGAGTGTAGTGGCACACACTTTTAATCCCAGCCCACAGGAGGCAGAGGCAGACAGATCTCTGCAAGATCAAGATCGAGGCCAGCTTGGTCCACATAGTGACTTCTACATGGGCTGGGACTAGGAAAACCCTGCAAAAAAAAAACAAAAAACAAAAAACAAATAAAAAAAAAAAAAAAAAAAAAAAAAAAAAAAAAACCCAAAAAAACAAAAAAACAAACAAGGAGCTGGAAAGATGGCTCAGTGCTTAAGAACACTGACTGCTCTTGCAGAGGACCCGGGTTCAATTCCCAGCACCCACATGGTGGCTAACAACTGTCTGTAACTCCAGTTCTAGAGACTCTGATGCCCTCTTCTGACCGCCACCGACGTTGTACAACATGGATGCACTTACATGCATGCAGGCAATACACTCAGACACATACAATAAAAATAATAAAAAGAAACAAAAAATCCTTCACTAACACACAAAGGACCATCAGAGGGGTCGTACTCCCTACCGTCTAAGTTCTCTCAAGCTCCTGAACTTAGAATTTCTGAACACGTCAGTCTAGTTCACATCTCTGTGGCTTTACATGGTTCTGCCAAGAATTTGGTTTCCTCACTCATCAGTATATGCTTGTTTTCACCAGATACTTGTTTTCAAGACCCACTATTTTGCTCACCAATACTTTTCATTCCAGTCTCTTTCTGGGCACATATAAGACTCCTTGATTCCCTTGAATTTAGGCATGACTGTGACTTGCCTTGATCAGTACAGTAGGGCAAGTTTATTCATCATTTCCATATGGAACCACTGAGGAGCCTGGGCAGGACTCTCTGTTCTTTCTTCTCTTGATAAACTAAGTTTCATTTCTATGTCTGGTCAAGCAGCCTGACAAAAAGCAACTTCAGGGAGAAAGGGATTTTGTTTTTTGTTTTTTAGCTTATAATTCTAGGTTATAGTCGATCAGTGTGAGGGAGTCACAGTGGCAGGAGCTTGGAGCAGCTAGTCACAACACATCCACAGTCAAGCGTAGGGAGAAATAAATGTAAGCATGCTTGCTCCTGGACTAGCTTTCCCTATTATACAGTCCAGTGTCTCAAATCCTGGAATGATGCTGGCCACTTTCAGACTGAGTCTTCTCACATCAATTAGAACAATCAAAACAATACCCCACAGAGACACCCACAGGCCAATATGATATAGATAATTGTCATTGAGATTCCCTTTCCAGGTATGTCAAGATTTCCCTTTCCAGCATGTCAGGTTGGCAATTAAAATAAGCCATTACAGAGGTCATGCAATCAAGATGATGAGATGATGATAGCCAGTCTTCCCTCTCCTGTGGACCATTATGTCACTCTATAGAGAACAGTTGCCTAGGTAACTGGGTCACACACATTAAAATTTATATAAATGAGAAGTAATTTCCCATTCTTATTAAGACCACAGGGATTTGGAGTTGTTTCCTCAGTGCACCCATTTTGATTGATAACACATCTTTTCCCCAGGAAGATTTACCTGCTAATTCTTTATTCCCACAGTTTTGCTAAGTATCTGTTCAAGTCAGTGCCACATTATAGTTGAAACACATCTTTTCCCCTTGGTATCATGCGACTTCCTGTCTTACTAATTCCATAGCTTCCAACTACACACAGCTTCTGGACTAGAGATTGTCATAATTTATTTTTGAGACACCGGTTCTCACCCTTCTCTGATAAGCAATCCATTTAGTGTTTTTATGCAAATGAGAATCATCAGCCCATCCTCTCAAGGTCAAGTAAGTTAATAAAAGTAAAAACACTTTAAAAATAAAAGGATAGGGTTGGAGAGATGGTTCACCTGTTAAGAACACTGGCTGCCCTTGCAGAGGACTAGGATTCGATTCCTAGCACCCACATGGTGGCTAACAACCATCCCTAACTCCAAGTCCAGGGGATCCAGTGTACTCTGCTGACTTCCTCAGGTATTGCATGACACTGGTGCATCCACCTATATGCAGGCAATACACTCACACGCATAAAATAAAAATAATAAATAAAATTATTTTAAAAATAAAAGGATAGAAAAGAATAAATTACTGTTATTTTGGGTATTGGGAAATAAACAGAATTAGGTGTTGCCTGCTGAACACAAAAGAAAATGTTTTTGCATGTCTCTTATGGGCCAGGAAATGATCAAATCTTTTTTGTTGTTGTTTATGGAAAACGCAATTATTGTGGAAGTCCGAGGATGAGCGTCTTCCGTCTCGTTCTAGGCCTCAGAACGCACTGACCACATTCTAATCCTTCATTTCTTCTAGTTTCCTGATAATGTACGTATGAAAATGATTCTACACAGAAGTTGGAAGCAGCGCCTCAGAGCAGATGCTGCCGGTGCTCCGCCCATCTTTCCCCAGCGCTCCTGGCTTCTACACGTGCAGAGGCTTCGCGCACCCAGCACCTCTTAACTTTCTGCTTTTTGCTGTTGTACCCACAGGCGTGTTCTCAGTCTTACCTGAGATTCTTAGTGCTAATACCCCGTCAGCACCCCTTCCAATGATGAGCTAGATGTTGGTGAGCAAATATCCTATCTCCCTCCCTACCTTTTGGATGGGAGAACTCTGAGCCATGGTTTTCAAAGTGGCTTAGATGCTTGCAGAGGAGATGGAGCAGAGCTATTGTGTGGTTCCTGCTCATTAACCTGTCCCAGTTGTCTTTCTCGAGTCCTTTGCCCAGACTTCCTAGTTTCTTCCTGAAGATGAGCAATTTATAGTTGAATATATGTCTCTGGCTGTGTACCTTCAGAGTCCAATACAAAAACCTCACCTTTCCGAAATGACTTCTAAAAAAATATGAATATATTAATAAATACGTATTTATGAAATAGCAGTCACCTAAGTGACAAATAAGGATAATTTAAACAGGACATGTCAATAAATACAATAACAAAAGCAAGTTATTACTAACATAAATGTTAATAAATACAGATTTATTAAATAACCATAACAAATAAAATTGAATTCAATGAGATAAGTATATGATTTCAAACATATGAGACAAATCAGTACGGAAAATAATGGCAGGGGCTGGAGAGATGCTTCAGCAGTTAAGAGCATTGGTTGCTGTTGCAGAGGATCTAGGTTTGGTTCCCAGGACCCACATGACAGCAGAAAACCATCCATAACTCCAGTTCCAGGGGCTCTGGCATTGACTACACAGATGCACTTACATACATATAGGCAATACTCACACACATAAAATAAGGATAAAAATAAAATATTTAAAACAAACAAACAAATAATTGGAAAGAGCTAGTATGAATCCCTGAACAAATAGGCATTTCTCAGGATCATAGAGACTCTTCAGTGCAATGCTGTTTTATTAAAAGTAATAATGTGTAAAACAACATGCTCCAAGTGTTGGGACATCATATGGAAATTTGAGAATAGCATCTGTTCTCTGCTTCCAATGAAGTCAATAGGTCCTTAAATAAATCCCAGGGAGATTGTGGAATGCTGGAGGACTGCACAGGGTTCCTGAGGGATGTTCACCTCAGGACTTTGCCCTCGGCTCCTGGGTAGATGCTCATCCTTAGGACTTCAGCCTAACACTGATCACAAATGACACAGGTAGATTCATCCTTGGCACCAAAGCCTCAAACTGTCTTTTTCTGAGAGTCTCCTTTCAGTCATTGGGGAAGCAACAAGAGAAGACCAGTACCTTGGTTTTATTTTTAATTTTAATTTTTTTTTCCTGCATCCAACTGAAATAGATGACTAAAATGAAGGGAGGCTGTCTTGATTCGCATCCTGACAGCTGTGGCAGAATTGTTTTTCCAAATCTCATTGCCTTTTGATTTCTAGCTTCTTCCCCAATATTGTTTTCTATATTACAGACAATAAATTGGATGTGAATTTTCAGTATGACTTGAATATACACTGTGGATGTCTGGGTTAAAGCTTTCCTCCTTACCAGAAAAGGAGGCTTCAGAGAAATAAGACACAGCAGAAACTATTTAGCCCCAGAACCAGGGTAAGGAGAGGGAAAATGGCATGGAGAGTGTATTAGAAATTCAAAATCTTGTGCTTATTTTAACAAATCGAATAAATTCTTTTTTCTCACACGAAATCTCCCAGGTTTCAATAAGGCTAATTATTAATAATGAAGATGATTGAAGGGGCAGGTTGAAAGGGAAAATATCTGCAGACTTGGACTGAATATATGTGTGAGTATCCTGGTTATTTCAGCAACTTTTCCAATCAGCACTGATGGTGGAGAGTAATCTTCATCAATTGCCAAAGAGCTGATGTGGTTGTGTTCCTTGCTGTAAGGCAGTTCAGGCACTTGGGGGTGAGAGTCTTCTTGCTGTGTGTGTGAAGTTTGTATGGGCAAACTTTCAGAAATCTGAGATAAATTTGGAAAACGGGCTTGGGAACAACAACAATGCAAGCCAAACAAACTCAATAATTGGTGAAAAAACTGGAGGGAGCCTGGTTTTGGAAGGAAAACGTTTTCGAATGAGAACATTAACTGTCTCTGTCCATCTTCATCCGCTCTTGAATTTTTCTGTTTAATAAACTGTTTTCTCAAATGGTGGCACACTATGAGGAGACCCTTTCTCAACTGTTTCTGTTGTTCACATTTCATGTGTTTGTTCCTTCACTCATTCTACAAAATATTTACTGAGGATGTACTATGTTTAAAGACATTGCCTAAAGTTTACCTAAATAGGGGCTGGAGAGAAGGCTCAGCAGTTAAGAACACTGGCTGCTCTTTCTGAGGACCAGGATTCGATTCCTAGCACTCACATGGTGGCTAACAGCTATTTGTAACTCAAGTTCCAGGGGACCCAGTGCCCTCTTCTGATCTCCACGGGCATTGCACAACACAGATGCACTTATGTACATGCAGGCACTACACTCGCACACAAAAAATAAAAATAAAATAAAATATTTTTTACCTAAATAGAGAAGAAAATTATTAGGAACATGGGGCTATGTCATGTGTCGTACATGAAAGGGATGGACTAAATTAACAATGAAAAGTAGATCCTGCTGATCTGGGCATGTACCACCTCCCATCCTCATACACAAAGACACAGACACACTTTCAGGATCTCAACTGTTTTAATATAAAAATAGGACTTATAGAAATAAGACTCTTCTAAGGGAAAAATGTAAGTAGTAAAACTATAAAACTGGAAAAATATCCCCATGATTTCTGGTAGTTAGGTGTCCTGCGAGGCTAGTGTGACTCTACCAGAGACTTTCAATTTGACCTTCAGCAAATAAATTCGCTTCTCTCCACCTCTATTTCATGTAAGTCCAAATATTTTCTCTGCTAGTTTTAATACTTTATTTGTGGTTCCTAGAATAGACCCTTGTACAGATAGAACTCAATAAAATATCTCTTAAAAGAATGAATAAAATGGTTTGGTCTCAAGTGGCTAGGGTCCAGGCTAGGGCACAAATGAACTACAGAAGGGTTATTGACAGCCCTGATTTTTGGCTTATTCTAAAAACATTTTAGTGACCTCCTTGGCTCCTTCCTTGAGTTCCTAAAGCTAATCAAAGAGTCATCTAGCCACATTGATGGTGATGCTGGTAAGCCAAGGGTAAAGAAAGGGTAGAGGACAATGTACTTAATGTCTACTATAGACCTGGCCTAGGTGTTGGGTGTAGGAAAGGTACAGTGGGTGGGTCTAAGGAGCTGGCTTAGTGGTGGCAGCATATTCACAAATATAAGTTCATGTCAGTCTAAGCTGTTTGTCTGGGTGTCATACGGAAAATAAAAAACAAAAAAGCACTGAATAAAACCCCCAGCAACATCTTTTATTGAATACTTTGGGCAACTTTAAACTACATTTGCCTCATGTATTCTCCTTTCTGTTACCCACAGCGTAGCTTATCACCAGCATTTGTGTATCTCTTGCAATGGTATATGTTCACAGGGCCTGAAGTGCCTAGCACGCAGTATGTACTCAAGAAATGTTCTAAAGATAAACTGGTGTCTTTAGCAATAGGGTCTGTCATCATGTTCTGAAGAGTAACCAAGAACAGTAGCCTGTAATGTTTGGGGGTCTACAGGGCCTCACTTGCCAACAACTCCAAAGAGGTAACCCATTCCTGACACTGGGATTTTTAGTTATTCACCTATAGTGCCTAAAAGTAGTATTTTTTCCCACTATAGGATAACTCCTTTTAATATCTTTTTGTATGTGTGTATTACATATTTTAGGAAGTTTCTACAGCAGTAGGTTTCCACAGGAGCTTTTCTGATGGTGTTTAGTGTTAATTATCCCTCTCCATGTTCCCTCCTTTACCCTGTCTTCCTTCCCTCAGCCCCATTTAGCCCTTGTATGATTATTTTTCCTTTCCATTTTTGTATATTACTATATTCTAGCTTCTCTTCCTTGAAAGCCTGCCCCATACCCCCTTACTAATTTCTTGACCTCTATAGGTATTCCAAATAAAGCTTACATATCTGACGATTCAAGGCTAACATCCACAAGTGAGAGAAAACGTGATATTTGTATTTCTGGGTCTAGGTTACCTTACTCAGAAAGATTGTTTCCAGCTCCATTCATTTACCTGTGAAATTTATAATTTCATTTTTTCATAACAGCTGAAAAACATTCCATTATGCAAATACACCACATTTTCGTTATCCTTTTTGTCACTTGATGGGCATCCAGGCTGTTTCCATTTCCTGGTTATTGTGAATAGAGCAGAAATGAACACGGATGAGCAGGTGTCTATGTGGTAGCATGTACAGTCCTTTGGGCATATGACCAAGCATGGTAGAGCTTGGTCACATGATTTATCTATTTTTAGCTTTTTGAGAAACTTCTGCACTGATTTCCATAGTGGCCACCAGTTTGCACTCCCACAAGCAGTCAGTAATTGTTCCTTCCCATTCCCTCTACCCATTTCCTGGCTATTGTAATAGAACAAAAATGAACTCACTGTTATTTGTTTTTAGATCATAGTCATTCTGACTGGAGGAACATGAAATCTCAAAGTAGTTTTTAATTTGTATTTCCCTAATGGCTGAGGATGTTGAACATTTAAAAAAATGTTTCTCAGATACCACATACTCAAAACTTAGAACATGGAGAAATCAAGCTCGTACCTAGTAGCTTCATCTTTACTGGTTAGCTTTCATAGGTTGAAAGTGATATTCATACTACCAATGGAGAAAATTAATCATCAGTCTTACTTAGCTGTGAATCCTGTGAGCTGCAATAATGACCAGCTTGGCAAAGACATGCCGGCGAGTACAATAGTGACCTGAAAGTTATGGGAGTAAGCAATCACTTTCTGATTGAATTTATGCTGACTCCACAAGGTGAAATCCACACCTGGAGCCATTACTGGGACCAAGAACCAATGACTACCCAATGCATAGGCCCTGGGGGAGAAACTGACTAGTGTTAAACTGACTCCTGATGACTTATCATTATACCCATAGATGAGTGCATTTCTAACCCCTCATCAGAGAAACTTCTTATTTGATGGTGACTAACACAGAGAACCACAATAGATCAAGGTGCAGAGATTAAGAAACAGTGAAATGCTCAACCCTAAATGGGACACCTGCATCATACCCTTTCCTCTCAGTGTTCAGAGATGATTGCAGAATAGGGGGTGGGAAGATTGTTAGAGACAGATGTGGTGGGCGATTACAAGGGAACAGTGTTTTCTAGACATAATGGGGCAGGTACATATGTGAAGTCACAGCAGTTGTGACAGAAGGCATAAGACCAGCTCAAAACCAAATCAGACAAAATCCAAGCATGGAGAGGGGAGATGGGCAAGATGTCTCATCCTTGGATGAGGAGATTTTGGCAATTGGTAGCTACTGGGAGAGGGAGAGTCAGTCTTCTTTAGGAAGTCTGACCCCTGGTAGGTTCACTACACTCCAGTAGATACCCACACATTCAACACTATATGGGCAGCACAAATTGAACTCAATGGGTTAAAAAAAGAGTGAGAGAACTCAACATTGGGTAAGCAGGGATGCGGGGTGGACTTGGCAGGAGTTGGGAAGGGGGATGAATATGATCAGAATAAACTGTATGTGTCTTACAGGAATGGAACTCTTGGATATGTATAATGTATATTACATTAATACATTAAATTGGATGGGAAGCAGTGGGGGAGGACCTGATAAGGGAGGGGATCCAAATATCATAAAATTATATTGTATGAAAAAAATCTCAAAAAATCAGTTAAACTGTACAAAATTCCCAAGTAACAAAAAATTTTAAAGGCAAATGACTATTCCTAGGCATAAACACTCAAATACCATATTACTGTCTCCTTTTTTGCACATTCAGAGTTACATTTTATATTTGAAATCCTTCCTTGTCTATCAAGAAATAAAGATGTTAGTGCAGTGTATTCTAAAGTAAGGGAAGATACAGCCCCACAGCCCTCCTCTGAGATGTTTCTCAATTTCACTTCTTCCTTAGAAATGGTTAATCACTTCTCTTCTCTCCAACATCTGGTTCTTTGGGTCATCTGTAAAATGCACACCACAACCTCTTGAAAACTCAGAGATAGACTTGCCACAGAGGGAAATTGGATGCATTTATTTCTGTTGTGATAATATTATATTTGCAATAAATAAAGTCAAGAGAAGGAAGGAAAAACTGTCTTCATTACAGAAAGTGATTCAGAATCAGGATGTGGTCACTATCCTGCTTTTTTGGGAACTGTCATTGAACAAAGCAGGGAAGCAAGTCTGCTGCATAATTGCAATTGTTCATGTGCTGGATGCCAGAGAAGTACTACAAATTTTACCCAAATACATTTAAAAATATTCATTTATTATTTTTATTTTATGTGTATAAGTGTATTGACTGCATGTGTGTAAGTGCACCCATGTCATGCAATGCCTGTGGAGGTCCGAAGAGGGTGTTGGATTACCTAGAATTGGAGTTACAGATGGTTGTTGGCCATTATGTGGGTCTTGGGAATCGAACCTTGGTCCTCTGCAAAAGCAACTGATGCTCTTAACTGCTGAACCATCTCTCTAGTCCCTCTAAATGCATTTTAATCTGTCATTTCACATTGTAATTTAGGAGTCTCCAAGAATGACCTGTTCATTCATTTATTTGACAGACACATTATTATCATGTAATAGTCAGCTCCAGAAAAAAAAAAAAATCGATGCCTAAGAAGTGTGGTTCCCTAGGTAAGGATTTCACTTGGTTGGGAACCACAGTCTCAAGTGAAAAGACAGGCACTATTTATTCACCAGCTGCTCAGTCTCCTAACCTCCATCTGGTTCGTCTCAGTTCCCTGGGGACTTTTCCAACCCATCTTCTCTTTATTGAGAACAACTGACTCCTCCAGTTTCATGCCACTAAGAATAGCTTGGGAAAATCCTCTCTTAAGAGAGTGGTGATCTCTGAAGACGGAGCACATGGAGTCTTTTCTTAGGGCTTTGAACTTGACTGAAACACTAAATGACTTACAGGTGACATTTTCCCCTTTGACTAAGTGGAGCATGGCATACCCAGAAGGAATGACTTCTTTCACCTTTTTAGATGAGTGGACTCATCATGTTAATTTCAACAGCAAAATGTTGAAACCTTTAGATTTTTTTAGAAAAATCTAATAAGGGACAGAAAGAATGCTTTTACTTATTTTTTTCCAGTAATATTAGAAAAGGGATAGTAATGAAATGGTGGGGAGTCATTCTATTCATTTAAGAAGTTTATATTAAAAGACTTGATAAGATGCATTCTGTGATGGGTTCTTTAAATGAAAATATCTTGGCCTTAAAATAATTGGGATCTACTGAAGGAAATACAAATATAAAAGCATAGTTCAAAGTAATTTGTTTATTGGGACATGTGGGAGCACTGAGAGGCCCCTTCACTCAATTTCACCACAGCTTATACACATGTCATGCTCTCTTGGATATTTTCTCTAGGCTAGCTCACTGCTAATGTCACCAAGGAGTCATTGAGGAAAGCAGTATCTGTTTAAAAAATAGTGAAGACCTAAGAAAGACATTTTCCTATTTGTACATATTTTCAATTCTTTCATAGTAATTGTAGATATTTATGTTGTTTAGTTTGGTATTTCAATACCATGAATGATGTACAGTGATTAGATAAGGGTAATTGATACATCTGTCACACTGAACATTTGTCATTTATTGTGTTGGGGATATATAAAATACTTTCTAGTAGCTGTTTGTGAATAATCAAATAATTATTGTCAACTATAGCTCCCTTACTGTGCTATAGAACATTGGAAACTATTTCTCCCTTTCTAACTGCAGCTCTGCACTGATTAACAGCCTCCCCTCTTTCTGCAACATTGCCAGCCTCTGGTCATCACAGTTCTACTCTCCATTTCTATGAGATCAACTTTTTAAGCTTTCACATATAAGTGAGAACATACGGCATTTGTCCATCTGTGCCCATGTACTTTACTTAAAATAGTTTCCCAGCACTTCATCCACATTCCTGCAAATGCCAGGATTTCAGTCTTTTATGGCTGAATAATATTCCATTGTATGTATACATTTCGTACATATTTATACATGTATATATGTACATATTTTTAGACTTTCATCTATTGATGAACACTTCATCTCCTATGAAATAGTGAATAGTGATGCAATAAACTTTAGAGGGCATATATCATTTTTGTGATATACATATATATTACTAGGATTGCTGAATTATATAGTAACTGTATATATACTTTCTAGGCTGGCGTTGAACTCACTATGTAGCGAATGATGACCTTGAACCTTTATCCTTCCTGCTTCCACCTCCTGAGTGCCAACATTGTAGGCATGAATCACCAAGTCTGGTTTATGTGGCACTGAGGATTCAACTCACAGCCTTGTGCGTTTAGGGAAGAACTGTACAGACTGAGCTACATCCTCATTCCCCCCAAATCGTTTCATTGTACTCACATGAAACATGCACAAACACTTAGTAATGGGTGACCCACATGAGGACAAATTCATGTCTATTATCCAAATAGACGAACAATAATTAATAGGAAGGGGAATAGAGGGAAACAGAGCTAGAGACAAATAATTTAGCAAAAGGACTGTTGAGAACTCAGGTTAAAATAATAGCTGCGGTGGTTTCATATCTTCGTTGGTTCATTGCCCAAGCATGCGTGGCCTTACAAAGCTTCTTTTTTAAAAAGTCTTATTTATGTATATATTTTATGTGTATGAATGTTTTGCCTACACGTATGTGAGTTCACCCATGTCATGTAATGCCTGTAGAGGCCAGAAGAGGGCATTGGATTCCCTGGATCTGGAGTTACATTATGTGTATGAATGTTTTGCCTACACGTATGTGAGTTCACCCATGTCATGCAATGCCTGTAGAGGCCAGAAGAGGGCATTGGATTCCCTGGATCTGGAGTTATGGAAGATTGTTAGTCACCATGTGAGTGGTGGGAACTAAACCCTGATTCTGTGCAAGAACAGCCAGTGCTTTCAACCACTGAGCCATCTCTCCAGCAGCATCACTCATTTTTTAAAAGCAGCAAGAACAGGACTAAGAGGAGACTAGTTAATAATTGTTTATTTTCTATGGAAATTTGGGGAATTAACAGAAGTAGGTAAATTTAAGGGAAAATTCACTTCAACTTTCAGACTTTTATTACCACTATCTCCCATCTGTTGGGCCCTAACTTCATATGAGGTATTAAAGCTAGCTGTATTGAGTACACTCACTGGATTCTACACCACACTCAAGTAGGTGTTGCTAGTCCTTCTTACAAATGAGGGCGCTGGGCTTCTAAATGCTAAAGTATTTGCTAACCTTTGGTGGTAGAGCTGGAGTATGAACTCAGGTCTGTCTGATCCCACAACCTGCACTGTCACTCCTAATTTAGCCTCAGAGAGTAGATGCAAAAGAATTAATTTTCCAAATCCAGGATTATGCAAGGAAACATAAAGCTGTCCTGAAAAAAAAAATAGAGCAAAATAATACTCAACTGCTTCAGGAGTTGAACAGTAAAATCTCACTTGCTTATCTCTGCATTGCTCTTGCATGCTTATTTTTTGGAATATATTTTGGAAATAGAAGAGCTACTAATGCAGGGCTGGGGATGCTCAGTGAGTAAAGTATCTGCTGCTCAAGCATGAGACCTGAGCTTGGATCCTTAGCACCTGTGTAGAAAGCCAGGCACACCTGTGCACATGCGTAATCCTCACACTGGGTGGGGATGGAGACACATGGGTCCCCAGAGCTTGTTGGTCAACCATTCTAGCAAATCAATGGGCTCCGAGTTCAATGAGAGACCCTGTCTCTCCCACCAGAAGGAGGTGCAGAGCAACCACAGACACCCGAATTCAACCTCCACGATCCTTCATGAGCACACAAGTGCCTATCCATCTGCATTCGTGTGTGCACACACCCACGTACATGCATACAGCACACACCCACATACATACTATTGCTGCTGTGACATAGAGCTAGTTACATTTAAGTGAAGAATGTAAACAATTAGAGCTAGGTTTCACATAATACTATCATGTGAAAGTATAAAACAAAGTGGCATGTCATTTATAGCAGAGCTATTGAAATAAGCAAAAGAAAAAAATATCATGTAGATAATAGCGAAATTGTCCTTTATGAATAATCATGTAAATGAAAAAAAGCACATTTGTCCCTTTCCTCCCCATCTCACTATCTCTTACACTGATTTTACAGTGTCTTCTGAATTGCTAGTTACTCTAAGTGGCTAGTGAAATAATTAGCAGACACAGGTGTACAGTGACACGCTTTAAAATTAACTCTCCTCTCTTGGCAACAATACTGTGTCAATTCAGTCTTCTAGTTTTTTCAGAAGTATTGGCACAGAAATACCCCTTGCTTTGTAAAATTTGTCAATAAAATCATTACTGACTTTAATGTTTTTTCAAAAAATAATTAGTGTCCTACAAAGCATCTCTAAAAATCAGTTATTTGGTCTTAAGATTATTTTTAAGATTCCTGCAAAACATACAATTTTTGTTTTCTGTTGCATTTTTTCCAGTTTTCCATTCAAAATGAGATGTCCTTATAGATAATCAAAGTCAAATTTGTAATAGGGGCTGGAGGTGAGCTCAGTGTAAAATTCTTGCCTAGCTGGGACCTGGCTTCAACCTTCCCACAATAAAAATGTCATTATGATTGTAATGTAATTTCAGAGCCACAGCTGTGCTGGTTGCAATGGTGAAATGTGTGGAGAGAAAACGCAACAGAAATCTGGCTACTTGCTTCCAAGATCAGCATTCTATATCTCAAGAAAAACCTTGACCCATCTGTGGGAATAGATGACTAAACTCACTTTTTCAAGTAGTCATGCTAGCAATGTTATTACAAAGACTAGAGGTACTATAGTGCAGCCTTAAAGCAAAACTCAATTTTTCTTTTGACTTGGTTGATTTCTAGAATGTTCCTGGCTCTAGCACACGTTTTGCCAGGTGGGTGCCTCTGAGAGAGACCATCCAGTTTAAATCAGG
Organism: Nannospalax galili; assembly: GCF_000622305.1. Taxonomy (NCBI): domain Eukaryota; kingdom Metazoa; phylum Chordata; class Mammalia; order Rodentia; family Spalacidae; genus Nannospalax; species Nannospalax galili. The sequence goes on along the minus strand of NW_008341187.1, from coordinate 3,910,276 downwards.
ATAGGTGTTGTGCTGTTGAGCTGGAATGCTCAAGTGTCAAGGTCAATGACACAGAGTGCAAGACTGTGGCAAGACCAAGGGGTGGGGGCATGGGGGAACAAGACCTTTTATCAATCTCCAAAGTAAGAGAGTGGAAATTTAGCAGGGTATAATATCTAATGTACCTATAAAGAAAGTGCAGTGACTCGGCTCAGGCAGTGAGTGCCCCATTCCTCTGCAGTGAGGGGACACTGGATCTCCAAGGGGCCCTGTGCTATGGGCATAACCTGAGGTGAGCTGAGGGTCACAAGAGTGGTTGTACCGTGAATATTTGGGCTATTTTACTAAGGTGAACGTTTCTTCACCGAACATTTTTCTACATCAGATGCCACTTTGTTTTCAGATAAGACTCCTGTTTCTAGGGGGAGTTCAGTGAGAGCAGCCACTGAGGGCTGCAGGGGGGATGCAGGGGATGGCACAGATCGTAGTATACTTCTAAAATAAAAAAGAGGGAGCTGAGCAAAAATAGGTAGAGGACACATAATCAAAGAAACTAATTTAAGGCGAGTTTCATGGGCGGCGGGGATGCAAATGAAACCAACACAGCTCTGATCTCCTGGGGGGCAGATGGAAAAGGAAACAAGAAACTGTGACTGTTAGCGCCCTATGTCAACACAACTTTAAAGGCAGTGACAAAGGGAGCCTGTTTGTGAAACAGGAGCATTTTCCTAACACCTGATTCTCAGCAAGCTAATTTAATAAACTAGCAACTTATATTAGGAGTTTTGATCTTTATAAATAGCCTTTAAAGACATGAGGCTAACCATTTATTGAGATGCACAGCTTGGGGGGCGAAACAAAGATTAAGTCATCTTGTTGAAAGGTAGAGAATGAATGGCATTTCCTTTATCTAACTTCCAGCTGCTTGAGTTTCCAATTAATTTTGACAACTGAAAATGGTCAGTATATGCATAATGGCATAGTGATTTAGTTAGTTGCATTTTGATTTATCAAACATTATCAGTGAACACTTTAGTAATTAAGAGCTTGCGATTTCTGTATTTGTCAATAAATCATATGGAATTCTACTGGCTCAAAATTTTAATATATTTGGAGGCTAAGAGTGAGTATAAATGTGTGTGTATATGCCTGTATGTATGTTTATGACCATGCATCTGAGAGATTGAATAATTACAAAATTTTAAATGCAGGTAGGCACAAAGGCAAAAAAGTAAGGGTTGAATGCATTCACACTGCATAACTGCCTATTCTAACTTCAGGTACTTAAGACAATCTGGGAAACCTGCCAGGAAGAAATAGTGAACCTATTTTCAACTTTATTTTTCTTTTTTTCTTAAAGGTTAAATTGAGGCTCATAACAAAATATCCTGATAGAACGGGGATAAAAATCAATCCATTGTATGGATGTTGTGTCTTCAGGAAGCAGAAGCATCCAGGCATGGCCGAATGACTAATTCTTATACTTCCCACACAAAACAGTTTACCTAGGATCCAGAGTGGTGCAGATAGGACCAAAACAGAATCGAGAGAGTGCCCTTGAAATCATTTTGAAAATTGCAAATGGAAACATAAAGTATTGTTTTTAATTAACGATCCTCTTAAGAACTCTAACTATAAATAATAGGCTAGAAGCTGGGTAACAGTAGTACTGGGAGTTTTCTAATTGATTCTGTTCCTTTGTTCTGTCCTTACCTGCTGAGCCCATGGAAAGAGGGATGAGCTAGCATTCTAGGGGACAAGACTCTAAGGCTATTCTTTTCCAAAAGAACCCCTGAATTTCTTCAACAGCAGCTTAGGCAAAATGTTTCCTTTGTGCTAAGTTTATTGAATAGCTTTGGAGAGCAATGATTAAAAACCAGAGGTTTGGAATCAAGGAAACAAAACAGCCTCTTATTGGAAATGAGACCCAGAACAAGCTATGAGTGCTGGGTGTCTGTTTCTTCACTTGTAAAAGGTGGGCATAACAGTAGTTACACTTATTTACTTTCTGTACACAGTGCTGTTGCTTTCTTTCTTTCTTTCTTTTTTTTTTTTTTGACTTTTACAAAAACTTCATTGAGAATTTCATTGATGTATATAAGGTGATTTGATCAAATCCATGCCCACTCCCTCCTCTCCAACATTCCCCCCTCTGAAGAGGTAACTCTAAAATTTTTTAAGGATTAGATGCAAGCTCCCAAATACTTTTGACATTTTTGGCCTTTGGAACAGAGTATGTTGCTAATAGGCCCAAGGACATTTTGACTTTTAGCCAAGAAGCTGGCTATGTTCCTTTGGGGTCTTTTTACACTAATGGCCTAGCCAATTCCTATCTCCTATTCTTATCACACTATCCTCTGAAGGGGTTACCCAAATTGCCAATAGGGAATAGGGAAGCAGATCACTCTGGCTTCTTCTATGCTGAACAGGGGCACAGGGTGAGGCAATTGGAGTACCCCTTCAGTGGCTCTATCTAAAAGACTCCCAAATTGCATAATGCTTGTCTCTAAGGGGAAAAGAAAGTCCTTGAATCATGAATAGGAGATGTGAAGGAGAAGTAAAGGCAAGAGTAATTAGCATAACAAGTTCTAGACAGAGAACTAGAAAAAAGTCAGAACAGGGCAATTTTCAAATGTTCATATGAGAGTCCATTGGAGTTTCTTGACAAGGGCTTCCGAAAGCATCCCTCTATTACTAAGACTGACTCTTCAGTATTTATTTAAGCAGTGTTCAATAATAGTCTTAGCATCTTGGCAGCACATAGAATCTCTTTATCTCATAATAATGATGGTATTGTTCTTAAAAACGGAAGTAATAACTCCATTCAGTACATTTGTCATTCTTTAAAATATAATGAACTATGCACTATGTAACAAATCCTTAAGGAAGATATTTGTTTTCTCCTTTCAGACTCATCTGTCTAACAATTCAGGATAAAGACAAGCATATATGAAGAGGAATATGAAATAAAGTGAACAAAATTCTTATGTCTAGTCTTTAAAGCATCCACCTGCAAGACGTCAAGACCTCAGTGTTCTGAGACTCCTTGATGCATTACCATGAGCATACATCTCCATCTCCTGCCCATCCATTCCTCAGGGCTGGGTCTCTTTACTTACATTATTGTCATTTGATCTATTTTCCCACTTCAAGACTAACTGTAGCTTTAAAATCTTATCTCCCCAAACTGCAGTTATTCACAGGATGCCTTTAACATGCTCTCAGCTTCTGGGGGGAAAAAGCCACCTCTTTATCCACTCTGTCCTTGGACTCCACTCCTATCTCCAAGAAATGGTACATGGCATAGACTATCAGTACAATTTTCTTGAGTATTCACATACATATTTTGCCCAACAGAAGTATGTGAATATCCTCTAATTATGTGATTATAAGATATTTGGAGCCCTTTATAAAGAAAGAAGACTTGCTCTGATATAACTTGCAATCTGAATTGGCAGCTACGTTTTAACATAAAGTTCAATGTGTGTGTTTCCAGAACCAAGGTAAGTAAGTAGCTAAGTAGGCGGAGGAAATAGTTGTTGGAAAATAGAGTCAGACCTGTGCAGGTTGAATGTAGGACTATGCATCTGTGCTATGGTCATGACGACAGAGAAAGTTATCGGTTAAGAAGGCCCCACTATATATAAGGGTTGGAAGTTCTCTAGACTCCCAAGAAACTGGATTTGTCACTCAGAATTTTGAAGTATTGCTGTAATCAGAACTAAAACCATGACTGAGGATGAATTAACTGTTCATGTATAGAAGGCATTTGAGTGATCATGAACAAGGATAATGTGGTAAAGAAAACGTTTACTATGAAAAATCTTTACGACCGGCCAATACAGCCTGATGTAATTTTCTTTGTATTAAGGATAATTATATCCCAAGGACATCTTTGCTAAAGAGGCAAAATGTGATGCATCATTTTAGCTCCAGGATACCCTATGGGATGAAAGTGTGACACTGGGCAGGCATCATAGTTTAACATTTTCTTTACCATGTGGCTCTTACATAAACTAGAACTGGCATCAGGCATTCATATGTGCTTCCCTTTTTATTTGGTGTATTTAATATTTAATTTCAAGCCTTTCTGCTTTCTCTGAAGCTTTGACTTTGAAAACTATTACTACTAAAACATGAAAGATCAAAATTCATCACTTAAAAATTAGTCTTGGGGCTGGAGAGACGGTTCGGTAGAAAAGAGTACTGATTCTCTTGCATAGGACCTGGGTTTGATTCCCAGAACCCACAGAGTGGCTAACAACCATCCTAACTCCAGTTCTAGGGACTCTGATGCCCTCTTCTGACCTCCACAGGCACTGCACAACACAGGTGCACTTACAATACATGCAGGCAATACACTTACACACATAAAAAATTTTAAAAATAGCTAAAATATGAATTTTTTTAAAAAATCAGTCTTCCCAGAAAGTTTTATCATGGTAGTTTGGAATCAATTATAATTGTGATAATAAATCTGACTTGTGCGTCTACTTTAATTTCACAGATTCGGACTTAAGATGCTTTGAACTTGGTGTACAAAACTGGGTAAAGCATTTGAATGTGTTCTTTTCATTTTTATTAGAATATGAGCACATGCTGAAAAATAGTGCTATAATGATGGCCCCTCAGAAAGAAGAAAATAAACCCAGTTCAAGAGAAGAGAAATTCTAAAAACAAAAGGAAGTTAAGGACTTCTTCAAGGTCAGAAGCCGCATTTGTTGTAGAGCTGGGAATAGGATGTCACCTAACTCCTTGGACAACATCCTACAAAAGATCTTTCTGGTCAATATGTCTTATCTTGTCATGAAGGACAGTAGACACATCTGTTTAACATAACAAATGTAGACCCTGGTGCTTTGGCTGTTTATTGAATTTACTGCATCCTTAAAAACCTCCTTTTCAAGTCATTCTCTGGCTAATGCAGTCTTTAGGATTTTGCTATTTTTAGAAATTACATACAGGAAATTTCATGCAAATTACTTTGCAATCTCCAAGGCATATTTCCGATACTGAATAATCCTTGCTATTCTTACTCCAACGTGGACAATTTATTCTGCATTTCAAAATCCCATAATGCTTGTCATATTTATTTGAGTTGCCTGGGTACTCATTCAAATTTGATGCTCTTAATTTTGATTTATGCGGTTGATTTTTTTATTCATAACTGACTTTAGTGCTTAGTAGTAGTACTTAGAAGTTTCTTGGCATGTGGTATAAATAATCAATGCTGGGAGAAAAAAATGTTTATGCACACCTTGAATGATATTTTTGTTCTAGTTTTCAGTGCAGATGGTTCCCATCTGATGACTCACAAGTTTTGGACTTTATAATTTTGTGAAAGTGATATGCATTCAGTAGAAACTATACTTTATATTTTGAATTTTGATCTTTTCCTGGGCTGGCAATTTCCAGCATGATACTCATGTGATGCTGGGTAACAACATTAAGCCACAGCTCCCAGTGAGTTACACAAAAACACATGCTCTACAGTGAACTTTGTTGCTAATGTGTATATTTGTTTGATAGGTGTGCTGGATAGCTTTAGTGTCAACCTGACACACCTGGGTTGAGGGAACCTCAATTGAGGAATTGCTTCCTTTGGATTGGCCTGTGGCCAGGTCTGTGGAGCATTTTCTTGATTATTAAGTGATGTGGGAGGGCCCAGACCAATGTGGGTGGTGCCACCCCTGGGCAGGTGGGCCTATGTTGTATAAAAAAACCAGGCTGAGCCAGTAAGGGGAGCAAGCCAGTAAGCAGCATTCCTCCATGGCGTGAGCTCTAGCTCCTGCCTCCAGGTTCCTGGCCTGAGTTCCTACCTTGGGTTCCCTGATGAACTGTGACCTGGGAGATGTAAGCTGAATAAACCCTTTCCTTCCCAAGTTGGCGCTGGTCAGAGTGTTTTGTCACAGCAATGGAGAAACAAACTAGGACAATAGGCTAGGTATGTTAAATACCTTGTTGACTAAAGAGATATTCAACTTACAAAGGGTTTCCATTGTAAGTCAAGGAATATATATAGCAGAGATGAATGGGAATTCTATATGTAAACTGTAGTAGATGTTCAACATAGGACTTTTCTGATGTGCACTTCATTTCATACTTTGCCTTTGTCATTGTGCAGCAGGGCAAGAAATTGCCCTTGGCTCAGCCAGTGGTAGCATGGGGAGGGGAAAATCTGAGGTTCTTCTGTCCCTTGGCTATTTATGGGGAATTTTCTGGAATCATTTGTTCACTTGCTATCTATTACTTTCCCTGGGATACAGGAAATCTGTGGGGTATAGAGGAACACGAGTATTGGAGGGAATAGAAAGGGATTTAGGTGGACAGGAAAGGTGCAATGTTTTCAACTTAGTTTCAGGATTTACTAAGCAAACCCAGGGTTGTATGGATGGCACTGGTTGGTTTCTATGGTTCTACAGCTCTGAGAGAGTGATTATAGGGGCTAAACTATGATTCCTGTGTGATAAGGATGTTGGAATCAGCGGGCAGTATTTACAGCCAGGTTTAAGGTGTGTACTCAGGGCTAAGGAATAGGACAAATCGAGATGTCAAAACCAGGCTTCCAGCCTGAGCTACATGGAGGAGAACAATTTGGAGCAGAGAACCATGAAATTGAACAATGTTGGTTGCATAGTTTATTAGACATGACTATTCTGTAAATCTGTGTGGAAGGGTAGCTTATCAGGCTTACTATACCTCTAAGTATATATATTATGGCATTAGCTACTGTAGAGTTAGAGATTTGCCTTTGAAAAGCATGGTGTCTTATGAGTTTTGCTCATTTTCTGTTCATTTAATCTTTCTGGTTTTTAAAAAATCTTGAAAACAAAATTGCTCCAGGAAAAGATTTTGTCTCAATTATTCGAAGGGAACAGGAAATGGTATTTTGATTCAGTGGCTTCCAAACCAATGTGATTGTGTCATCATTTGATACACTGCTGGGCCTTACAATTTAAAAAAAGAGACACAACAAAGTCTAGTCACAAATAAAAAGAAAGAAATCAGTGTTGAGCCCCTGGGATGTAGACTTATAGAGGACCTGTGGTTTGGATAAACTCCCAGAACTAAGGAGAGTCTAAGAGACTAAGAGAGATAAGATCCCATCTCATCAGCCTTCACACTCCCTACCACCACAGAAAATAGCAGTTCCTAAGGGGAGGGGTGATGTGCCAATTTAATCAGTCTACTTCTGATATGAACTTTTAAAAGGCCTTTGAAACATTTCCAGGGTCATGGTTCACAGCATATCTTGAGAGCTTGAACCTGTCAACCAATTCTTCTCTAGCCTGACTGTCCTGACAAGTGGCTAAGGATGGCTGGTGAAGTTTCACTGATCCATTAGTGTGTGACAGAGCTCATGCTTAGGTTCAGCCTTGGCTCCCAGCATACTCTTAGTACCCATTCTTAGAATCCTCCTGTGTTAGCTTTATTGTTGCTGTGACCAACTACTTGACAGAAAGAGGGAGGATTTATTTTGGCTCACAATTTCAGAGACTTCAGTCCACATCTCTCAGCATTTCTGATTCTGAGTCCCAGAGAGGTGGAACTTTATGGTAGGGAGGGTGTGTGCTGGGGATCACTCAACACACGGCAAACAGGAAGTAGAGCAAAATGTACAGGATGCAGGACGAGTATAACCCTTAAAGGCACACCAGTGGCCTGCTTAATCCAACTAGACCTTATCCTCAAATGTTTCCACAGTCTCCCAGAATAATGCCACCAGAAGAGGACCAAGAATTCAAAACATGAACCTGGGGAGACAAAATTTAATACTCAAGCAGGAACATTTGCTCAAGATTTTAATCTTTCAATGGATTTCAGTCTCTATTGATGAAATACCCTTTCATTTCTGGAAAGGAATTTTTAAATGAAGAGAAGAAAAGCCCAGACCATTGGAAGCAGAGTTAAAACATTTT
>NW_008341187.1:3872374-3902366 GCF_000622305.1 Nannospalax galili | reverse complement strand
TTTATTTATTTATTTATTTATTTATTTGTGTGTGGGTGGGTGGCCATGTGAGCCATTGCCAGCATGTTGCAGTAAGGAAATAACCTACAGGAGTCAGTTCTCCTTCCACCATGTGGGTTTGGGAATTGAAATCAGAATACCAAGCTTGGCAGCAAGCTCCTTTACCCACTGAGCCATCTCGCTGACCCTGGAAACAGAGTTTTAAGGGTGGGGAGGAGCTCATCTGAGGCCCGATTTGGGTGAGAAAACCAGGACAGACCAGCAAGAGGACTGATGAAATCCTGTGTTCCATCCTACAACTCTATCTTTTCATAAGTTTGGGGGTTGCTTCTTTGTGTTAAAATGAGATTATTTTCTCTCCTCATCATTCTTTTAGTTTTCAGAAGTTTTGTTACTGTTGTTACGTAAAACCAATACCTTAAACTTTAAGCTTTTATTAAAATTCACTATGCATTTGGAACGTCCCCTTTCTTTTCTTGAAAAATCACAGGAACATCACAAGGAGAACAGGAAACAGAAGTGCAAATTCCAGACAAAACCTGGAACTGTGACATAAGAAGGCTGCCAAGGCAAGAGAAAATTGAGCAGTGAAGGTGAGAGAAGAGAGAGAGGGAGAGTCCCAGACAGTGCTGGCCCATCACGCATCAACATGCTCTGAAAGGAAGAACAGGTCCAACCTGGGTCCACCACAGGGGAAGCAGGCAGGTGCTAGCAGGTGCTGTGGGTGCTGTCCTGTGCAAGAAACACAGCATTTCCAAGAGAAGCCTTCTGGCCTTCAGAAGGGGACAGGCTACATTGTCCACAATCCCACAAGTGCTTATTCTCATTAAACACTAATTTATCCACAAATTCTTTCCTAGGTGACTTTTTTCATGACAAATGAAAAATAGACCTTTTTATCCTTTTGGAAAAGTTCTCTTCCTTTCATTGTTTTTTATTTCTTAAAATTTATTTTTAATTACTTTTTTTAAGTTTTGTTTTTCAGTTCTGGATATCGAATCCACAGCTCATACATGCTAGACAAGTGCTCTATCATAGAGTGACATCCCCAGCCCAGGTTCTGAATTTTTAGACAGTGTCACAGGCAGCGGTCTCAAGCTTTGTCTTCCTTCTTTGTTTATGTTTTTCTTTGCAGTCTATTGTCCACAACTGACCAATTCCTTCTAGGCTGCTGTTACCTTTTGTCATTTAAAAAATTCTAATTTGACTTTAATTTTTTTTTGCAAATATAGCAGTTTCTGGATTTAAAAGTCACACTTCTCAACCCAAGCCAGATCAATTTTTTAAAAGACAATTCATCTGAAAAATTGCTCTAATGATAATTTCTTCAATATACAGAAATAAGTTTTATATAAGACCTTTTCAAATAACTTTCTTAAATGTAGATAATGGATAGCTGTATATCCTTCTGAATGTTCATAAATATATTCATTTTGAATATGTTCAATAAAAATACAAGAATGCATTCTGTTCATCCAAATTTTGGGAAATATTTAATTAGCTAAATGTTGAGTAGTTTAACTTATGAGCATAATTGCCTGTACATATATTCATGAAAATACGTTTGAATATGTCAAAAATATCCCAGTTTTCAACATTTAATTTTGAAGCATTCAGTTTCAACCTATTCTTCTTGCAAACCTTTAAAGTCATTTTCTGTCCTATAAAATATCTTGATTGTCATTTTTAGTGTTCAGGTTTTATTGCGCATAAGTAAAACTAAATTATCAAACTAGCAAAAATTTATTGTTTTTAACTATATAAAATTTACAATTAATATGGCATGAGATATTTATATAATATTTCCATGGATTAGAGTATCTTTATCTTGAGGTATAATGTCAGCATCAAAAAATATATAAAAATGTAAAGTACAAACCAATGAATTTTAACATATGCATGTGCCTATTGAACTAAGAAAAGTTAAAGAAATTTCTAGGATGTGGGGCTGGAGAGATGGCTCAGTGGTTAAGAACACTGGCTGTTATTGCAGAAGACCTGGGTTCGAATCACACACCCACATGGTGGCTAACAACTGTTTGTAGCTCTAGTTCCAGGAGGTCTGACAGCCTCTTCTGTCCTCCGCAGGCATTGCATGACACAGGTGCACTTACCTACGTGAAGGCAACGCATGCATATACATACAATAAAAATAATAAAATATTAAAAAAAAATTTCTAGGATGCTGAAGATCCCTCTCTTGTGGTCCCCTTCTTGTGCATAACACCATAAAACTCTCTCTAACCTGTATCCTTGAATATTAACTTTGTTTACTCATCACAGCTTTTGAAAAAAATGTTCAGTTTACATCTGTGCTGGCTTCTGCTACCTTGACTGCTTGAAAATGAACAAAACCAAAAGAACTTCCTGCTAGAGGAAGAGACAGGATGCCAGTCCTAGGAAAGAGACCAAGAGCAGAAGAGAAAGTGAGACAGAAAGAGTGTGTGTGTGTGTGTGTGTGTGTGTGCATGTGTGCATGTTCTACAGAAAAGTATTATAAATATTATAGAGAATGAAAATAGCCAACAGAAAAGTAAATGTAGAAAATCATTTAATGAATTGATCTTTACTACATCACCTCTCAGTCAATTTTCTGTTGGCAACAGATTTCAGAGTGTGAGTCTGAATCCACTGTAGCCTCATTTTATTGTAACTGCCAAGTTATTATTCAAGACCATCATTGGAGCCAAGAAAGTAGCAGTGGATGAAATGCAGCAGTTTGGAGAACTGCCAGCCATGGCCTTTTTCCAGAGGTAATGGTGGCAGAGTGGACTGGGGGTTTATGGTTTGAATGTGAAAGGTTCCTACAAGATCAGGTGTCCAGCTGATGGTGCAGTTTGGGGAGTTTCTAGAAACTTTAGAAGATTCTCTGTAACTGGAGGAAGTAGGTCTTTGGGGCCCAAGGGGCCATATCATGCCCTGGTCCCTTCCTGTTACCCTCTCTCTGCTTCCTGGCTTCCCTTGGTGCTCTGCCATCCCCTTCTACCATTTTGATCTGCCTTACCACAGTCCAGAAACAATGAAGCTGGTAATGCCTTGACACAGTGAGCAAAAATAAATCTTTCCTCCTTTAGCTGTTCTCTCAGATATTTGTTACAGCATTGGAAAGTCTGACTCACACACACGGGAGTCATTGAGAGCAAAGTATGTGAATTTATGACAATGGTGAACAGATCTATCTTGACAGAGCTGGCTCTACTCATCTGTCCCAAAACACTGAAGAAAGCATGCTCCTTAGCAACTCCATCTAAAAAATTAAATTGGCATTAGAAATACATATTCACAATGATGTTGCTTTGCATCTCAAACCCTGCCACTTCCCTCACAGAACTGAGATGATCCAACTCAAGATTCCATGTGTGCTGCAGTGGGTAAGAAGAGGGGTACCAAAACAAATAAAAAGCAAGGACAGCCCAGTGTTTTCTGGTTTGATTGACTGGGTACATGGTAGTATAATTTGCAAACTGAGAGAAATAAAGATTTGTGAAATAAAGCATGAGATCATGCTTTATTTTCTTTCAAAATGGCAGGCAGGATGTCAGGTTCACAAGTCTGGAGTTGAGAAGAAAGAGATAATCATAGGAATTCTCAGCCAATATATGTGAGTTAAAGCCATGGGAGGAGCAGTGATTTTTAGAACTGTGAGTCACAAGCCATTGGTGTTATTACATCATTTTAGTGGGTTAAGACCCATGTTCAAATAAAACGAATTTGGTGAGTAGACAGAAACATTTCAGAGACTATCAGAGAGAACCATACAGCCCTAAAAAAGTGGGCTAATCCTGATGCATATATACATATATGACATAAACTATAAGCGTGTGCAAGTGTGTTTATATGTTTACATGTATATACTTGTATGCAACCCATGCTCATGTACATACATGTATGTATATACATGTATTTGATATTCACATGACATTAGGGAAGTGGAAGAAGTAAAGAGGGTCTAGGACTGAGCCCTTAGTGATACCAGTATTTTGAAAATGAGGAACTAGGCAATAATATTGAGATAAATTAGCTGGTGTGGTATGACACTTAATTCTATGTATCGACTTGACTCAGCCACAGGGTGCCCTTATAATTTGTTAAACATTATTGTTGGCATGTTTGCAAGAGCATTTCTACATGATATTAGCATTTAAAATCAGTAAACTTAATAAAGTAGATTCCCTTCCCATGTGGGTAGTTACTATTCTATGTACTGGAAGCCTGAACAGGGCAAAAGACTGAATAAGAAATGATTTACTTTCTCTCCTTGAGTGTCTTTGACCTAAAAAGCAGGTCTTCTCTGCCTTTAAACCTAGAGTGGAACTTATACACAAGTCTTCCTGACGCTTAGGCCCTCAGACTCAGAATTGCATCGTCAGCTTCCTGCATGGCCGTTGTATAGAACTGGAGCCTTCTTGGCCTCCATAAGTGCATAAGACAATTTCTTACAAACAATCACTGTATATATCTCTACATAGATCCACATATCTATGTGAACAGAATAGAATTCTATTTCTTTGGAGAATCCTAACTATATGTGCTATAACAGAAATAGAACTATACGTGCTATAACAGAAATAGAAAAGAGAGGTGTCGAAGTAAAAAAAACTAGCTCAAAATGTAGCAAATGTATCTCATCAAGGAAGAAAGTGAAAAGGGCAAGACTATGTCCATTGGATTAAGTTCATGGAGATTATTGGTGATCCTGAAAAGACTGAATAGATTAGCAAAGAAGTGAAATTGGTGTGGACTGAGAAAGGTGAGAAACTGGAAAGTGTAAACAGGATCTATACATGCGTGTGTGCATGTGTATGTGAGGAAGATTGATAATCAAGGGGTTGAAACTGAGTGGCACAGTATAATGCAAGTCAGTTTTACATGAAATACCAACCTAAAGCTCTTTTAAGAAGTGAGAGAAGTCAAAGAATATTTGCATCACTAGCTATTAATTCTAGCTCTGATGTTGGCTTCTTAGCTTAGATCAAGGATGGAGGTCTCAATGAACTAGAAGAGTCTGCACAGACAGGGATGGTAGTGGTGAGAGGACCACAAGGGTGACTGGCCGTGTCCTTGTTATCCTCACCTTAGATACAAGGCTGGAAAACAGTGAAGTGAAAGATGATTTTAAAGAGGGGCAATAACAATGACTAGATTTGGGTCAAATGTTTTATTTTTAAAAAGGGGAGACAAATCGCATGTATTGAGGAGCTGTGATCAGGAAATATCCTAGATATTATAGGAAACAAAGTGGAAAGATGATATTGTGTTAACAAGGAATTCCTAATATAGGAAACAAAGCTGAATGACCGTTAAATGCCTAAAAGGCTGGTGTAGGATTTCTACAAACTGAAGGCTTCTGTTCCCTCAGAGCATATGAATGAAAGTCTCAAGGTGATGCAATTTGGAAGTGAGGCTTTTATAAGAAAATTAAGTCATGACTGAGAATGTTGCACCCAAAAGAAGCCTGAAAAAGCTCATGTATCTCTCCCACTGTCTGAAGACCTGGACAGAAGTATGTCCTTACCCAACACCAAATCCGTGTACTACCTTAGGCTTGTAAGAATTGTAAGAAATCTTACAGCCTCTAGAATTGTAAGAAATCAGTTTTCTTGTTTATAGCTGCTACCCAGCCTATGGTATCATGGTATAGCAGTTCAAGCTTCTAAGAGCACTTACCTGATCATTGGTTACCATAGAAAGCTTACTGGGTAGTGCTGAAGATGTTTCCTTAGCCAGGCATGGTGGCACATGCCTGTAATCCTGCACTGAGCAAACAGGAGGATCACAAGTTTAAGGTCAGCCTGGTCTATATAGAGTTTCAGCACAGCCAGAGCTACATAGCAAGACCCTGTCTCAAAACAAAAACAAAACAAATAAAACAAAAAATTGCTTCCTTGTAGAGACCTGCCTTTGGAGGTGTGGTTGTACAATTAAGCTGGTTATACTCAGTAATGTTCAACTGTAAATTTTATGAAATTATTTTATTGTCCTTACAAAATCTCATCTGATCTCAAATTACTCTCTTGTAAGACCATTAAGTTTCCAGTCTTAGTTTCCATTACTTGTGCTTAAGACATTTATAGATCTAATTTTAAGTTAGAAATACTCTCAAAGAGGCATGAAGAAACCACCCTAAACACACTTTTAAAAATTGTGGGGTAGGTGTACGGCTCAGTACTGCAACACCTGCTTAGCATGTGTGAGGCCCAGGGTCCAGTCCCTAGCACCATTTTATTTTTAGTTTTTAGCATATGAAAGGTAAAAAATGCATATAAAACCATATGGCTCTTGTTATAAAAAGCCTTCTACCAACCAATTTATAAGCATCTGCCTGAGAAGCATGTAAAGTTAAAAAAAAATATTTCTGGGACTGGAAAGATGGCTTGGTGATTAAGATCACTTACTGCTCTTGCAGAAGACCTGGGTTCAATTCCCAACTCCCATATGGTAAATCATGACCGCTTATAACTCCAACTCCAGGGGATCCAATGCCCTCTTCTGACCTTGGAGGGCAACTTCACACATAGGGTGCACATACATACATGTAGACAACACACACACACACACATAAAAACAAAATTAAATCTTAAAAAAATTATTTCTGAGTTAGCTATCATACAGCAAGAAAATTGAACAAGAAAAAGTGAACATCTTTTGGAGGCTAAAAAATATTTCCAAGTCATAAATTTCTGGTGAAGAGCCAGTTTTGGAGGGAGTGCTTCCATATGTTGACTGATTTCATCCTCTAGAAAGGAGGAAACACTACCCATAGCCTCAAGATTAGTTTGGAATAACTCAGGCCTTTTGACTGTCAGTGTCCCTTTCCCATGCTCAGTCACCTCTCCATGGGAACAATGGGAACATAAGCATTTCAGGTACATATTGGTTGGTTCAGTAAACGGCTGGACTAAATCACTGAAATTTTATCGAGCCACTACTATACTACTATGGCCAGGGCATATTCTTTTTTTTTTTTTAAGCATGACTTGAGGGTAGGTGGTATTCAAGAAGTTGTTGTATGAACAGTATTTGGAGAACTAGGTGGCATTATAACATTTCACTCTCTCAGGCCAACAGTGCAATCTGACATGTACTGTGGCATCCCAATCTGAATTATGTTTATTATTGCCACATAATAGTAAAATTTTATCTTTTTTTTCACTCTTACTTCCTTCAGCCTACTTCACCTAATATCTTCAATATGAATCCACAAAACACACAGTAGGGCCTGGGAGATCACTCAGTTAATAAAGTGCTTAATGCATAAGCATTCTTGAGTTTAATCCCCAGAATCCACGTAAAAAATTGGCTATCATGTGCATGCTTGCAATCCCAGTGCTGGAGAAACAGAGCCAGTTGTATTCCAGTGTGCTCCAGGCCACTGAGTGATCCGTCATAAAATAAAAAAATAAAACCAAAGCAAAAACAGGGTAGAGGACTGGAGAGATGGCTCAGCAGTTCAAATACTTGACACACAAGCAAGAGGATTTGAGATTCCCAAGAATCCTTGTAAACACATGACAAGCATAGCACCCTGCCTGTAATTCCAGCTAGCCATATTGGCAAGTTCTGCGTTTGATTGAGAGACCCTGTCTTAATGAGTAAGGTAGAAGTGTAGTCCAAGATGATTCTTGGCATTACCCTCCGGTTTGCACATGTATCTTCACACATCCATGGACCCACACACATGCAAACATTCATATGTTTATACATACCACACATACATGCTGAAATGGAGAAAAAGAAAGGAGAAAATTAAACCAATAAGGTGGAAGACGGACACCTCCTGAGGAACAACACCCAAGGTTGACCTGTGGCCTCCACATGAACTTGAATGCATACACACGCACCCAACTCATATGCACACTCAAAGCACACACACACGTGAATACACATAAACACACATACATATACATACAGACACATGCTAACTAAAAGTGGAGAAAAATCATATCCTTTATAATAGCTGAAGCCCTTTGGTACCATTTTCAAGTGCCCTTGTGCTATTTAGTGTTGCAAGGGATACAGACACAGTTGAAAACTTATGGAGCTGAACTGCATACCCATCATCCCTCGGGCTTTTCAAACAACATTATTTAGGATTCTTCATAAGTTAAGTTGCTGCCAAAAATATAATTGACTTCATTTTATAGAAGTGTACATTCAGCTGCCATGGAAATGATGTCATCTCATAGAGACGCCTCTCTTAATACATATGTTCTCCCCATTTGCAGCTACTAACAGTGTGATGATAAAAAGCCTGCCAAAATGTCCCTGTGGCCAGGAGGACTTCTCAGATACAGTATACATAACAATATGTTGGGAATGAATTTTTCTTACAGTATGAAGCCTGGATTTTATTCCTGGGAAGTTGGGTAAAGGGTGGTATGTAAAAGGAATGTTTTGGAGACATGCTACCTGGCTCTGGAGCTCTTGCATGAGGCAAGAAGGAGAAATTCTTTAAATGTTTCTTTCATACAACCCCATTTCTAAATACCAGGGGTTAACCAAAGAGAATATTCTCCAGGAATTTGAGGGAAGACATTGGATTCATTAGGTGAGAAAAACCGAAATTGGGGAGTACAGAAGGCAGACTATGTGAAATGATTATTTTCTCAATGCAAAGATTACATTCCCATCAAGGTATTTTTCAGCCACCAAACTCTCAACTCTGGCAGGTTTTGTAGTTTCTGGATCTGCCTACCTGAGTTAAGAACTCTTATCAGGAGGGTTTCTGTGCTAATGCTATGATCTCTCTCTCATGTCAAAGGGAACTAGTTTTATTTAAATACTTGTATCAACATCACTGTTTGTAAAGTTGCTTATTTCTTTGCTCCAGACAGAAGCAAAATGAATTTTTTTCCTGATGACTTCGAATAATTCTCTGGAGGTCAAGCGCAGGTGACATAAGAGCTTCTTCTATGCCCATTATCAAATTGATAACCTTTCTTTCTTTTCCTCCTCAAGTTAGACTTCTTCCCCTTCCCCTGGGCTCTGATGGACCTTCTTCCTGCCCATGTCTCTCTTCCTTTCAGACATTTCTGGACTTTCTTCTTTGGTTTGTTTTCTCCTAAGATGTATGAACATAGATTTCCATAGCAGTCTTTACTCTGATCTTCTTCTGTCTTTTCTTGTCCTCTTTAGATGGTGACTTGGCTCTTCACTTCCATCTTTATTTCCAGCCTTAAGCTTTCATCATTCCTCATTTCATTTGAAAAATCTGCTTCAATGGGAGATTTTGTATGTACCTATAGTAGAGAGAATTAGGCATTCCCTTTACCACTTCCCTCACTTAGAAATGGTCAGTATCTTGACAGTACTTTTCTGTGTATCACAGGTCCTGTATCAATTTGGGGAGAAGAGTGTATCAGACCCAGGGGATGCTGAATATGTTCTCACCTAATTAGGTCCCTATTACCTGGTCTTGTGTCATTGAAGTTTATATTGGTCATTGTGTACTGTTGCTGTCAATCTGATCTGTGCATATACTTCAGGTTCCCGGTGACCCTAATGTCATTTGTATCTTTTGATAAAGGTTAGATCAAAGGATTACCCCTGGACGATGCTGATGACTCTAAGCAGCCAGATTCCACAGCCTAAGGAAATCAGGCCACATCCCTCCCGTAGCCCCCTACAGGTCTCTCTTGAGACCAAGAGTAAGAAGCATTGCTGTGCTGTGATATTACAGCTCCTAATTTATGGTCCTACCAGTAACTGGTTCCTCCGAGCTCTTTGTAATAGATGATGTAGAACTAAGTTACATGGTATGGAAGTTCCCACCACCTCAAAAGATAAAAGTCAGGTACTTTCCTTTGATGGGGGCTTTCCTGGAAGGCTCTTTCTCCACTGGGTCTGTTGCTGTTATCCTGTCTATGAAAGTTACCTCTCTTACCCTTTCTTTACACTGTCTCTCTTTTTTTTCTTATTTATTTTCTTATTGAATTTGCGTGTGTGTGTGTGTGTGTGTGTGTGTGTGTGTGTATGTGTGTGTGTGTGTATTTCATTCAGAACAGCTCAAACCATCTTAATAACCTTTATACCCCTGTCCCCACTGGCACCCTCCCATAGCCCACCCCTCCCCCACCACTAGAGCCCATATACTCGGTCATCCCTGTTAAGGCCCACTGGGTTGTCAATGTCCCCAGCCATTCCCCAGTGCAAGTCTGTCCACTAAGTCAAGTCAGTCTGTCTAGAGTACTTTGTTGCCTTGTTTTAGGAAGATCAGCTCTTCATCTAGCAACAATCAGTTGCCAACATTCCTTCAGGTAAGATTGAGGTCTGCTGTTCATTTTCCCAGTTCTGTGCTGGGTTATCGACTGACTGAGTTTGCATGGGACTTGTGTATGCTGACACCATTGCCATAGAATCATATGAGCAGTTTCCCAGAAGCTTGTAGGACTCTGTTTCAATATGGTCATGCACCTCTGGCCTGGCTCTTACAATTTTTCTGCCCCTCTTCTGTGACAGTCCCTGAGCCTTGGGTGGGAGAAGTTTAATAAAGGGATCCTGTCCAAGGACCAGCATTCAGCAGACTCTTGTTCTCTATACTTTGGCTATTTGTGAACTTTTGTGTTCCTGGCCCTGTGCTGCATGAGGGAGCTTCATTAATGAGAACTGAGAGATCCATTAGTGTCCTCTTCTTTACCCCTGTTCTATGTTCCTTGAGCCTTAGGTGTAGAGGTTGCATTGTAGATGTGTCATGTAGGCCTGGGCAATTCATTGACAATTCTATGTGTGACCAGTTGTGGTACTTGGTAATAGTCTCTGACTGGTACAGAATGAGCTTCTTTGATGACTGGTGACTGGGGTACTTGTCTGTAAATATAAGGATACATATTTTGCACATAGTAAGAAATCACATTAGTCTAGTGATGTAACAATCTTGGGGTTTTCTCTAAGATCTATGGCCACTCCAGTCATGTGTATTAGGTTATGTTTACATTAACGCACTTGAGTTTCCTCCCTTTGAGTGGGCCTTTAATCAAATTAGGTAGCTGCTGATTGTTCCCAAGACAAAAGTGCCACTAGGACACCAACGGAATATGCTGTGCTGTCCATTGATATGGTTATTTGGTTTTGAAGTTGGTGTTAAATCATTCAATGGTGTTTCCCCTTGGCACCTTCATAGCACTCTCCAAAGCTATGAGAGCTAGCCTTCAGGGGGAAGTCCTTGCAGGTCAGTTGAAGCTCTATGTTGCTCCAAATCCTGTCTGACGTATGTTCTGTCTTCGGTAGTAGGGTCTTACCTTCAAGTTCTGGGAGGCCATCGCGGACTGTGGCAATAGCCTGAGTTATTTTGGGAGTCTCTTGGACCACCCTGGCCAACAACTCAAAGGAAAGTATCTCCTGCCTGGCACTGTTTCTTGTTATGTAGCCTTTAGCTATACACATGGACTCATGTAGAGATAATGTATGTATAATTTGTCAGTTGGTTGTTGGATTAATATGATTCCCTCTGATTTTTTAAAACTAGGTAGGTATTATTTATTTCTCCTATCACTATCTAAGCTTTCAGTCCCGGTTTCCCCATTTAAAGTGCCCCCATTTTCCCCATTTCTCCCTTGATAATACCTGTCACCTATGGTCCCACCTCTCTTGAATGCTTTCTTTCCCTTTACACTGTCTCTCTTAATGAAAGGCCTCTCCAGATTTTAAGGGGAGATCTACTATCTTTTTCTTTAAGACCCAATCATGTTGTTTCTGATACAATGTGAATTCCCTTTGTAATGCTCTCCTACCTCAGGGCCTGATCACGGCAACATACAGTCTTAAGGCCCTTTCTCCTAGAAACCCTCACTGCTGAAAAGTCATTTATGTCAGCTGCCTTTCTGAACCACAGGTAGTCCTTCCTGAACCAGCCCACAGGTAGTTCTTCTCTAACAATAATCCTTGTTTAAATCAATCATTTCATTAAAAGTTGGAAAATCATAATTGTATCGTTTTCTCTTTTTCAGTTGGAATTCTTTTAAACTATCTAGTTACTTTATAAAAGAAAGACAGTCTGAATATTTGATTGGTTCCCTTTATTTATAAAGTTTCAGTTGAATTCTTAGCAACTCTCAGTGGCAATGTGTAAAGGTTTTTATTTTGTTCTTTTCAAAGACTCCAATTTCATTATAATCTCGTGACTTAAAAAAATCATGGTTTCCCTGCTCATGTTATTGCTGTTTGAGCTGTGGGGACTCCTTGAAATTGGGCTTGTGTGTCCCTTTGTGATGAATTCATTTGTTTTTGTTAGCTTTAGGATTTGCAAACATGCTAGCATACTAGGATAGGCCCCAGATTACCTGAGCTAAACCTGGAGGTAGCATCTCATTAAGAGGCTCTGTTTTTTTTGGAATCTGTCATCATGAGGGTGTCAGCAGGACCATTAACATAGTCACTGCTTTTATAATTCCATTCCAAGGCAAGGAGGTGGAAACACTTCCTATCCTGCCCCTTTTGTAAAGTGAGCAGAGTAATGAGTCACACAAAAACTCACGAATTGAATGTAAGAGTGCATGTTTGTTACTAAACTTCTTGATCAGCTGAATTGGCTCTTCTGTGAAACACTCACTCATATTTTGGATATGCCATTTTAAAAAAATTTCAGTGCTTTGAAGTTGTTCATGAATTGAGGATATTAGTACTTAAGTTGATAGAATGCCACATTCAATATTTCATTTGTCTTGAGACTGTTTAGAGTGGTTTTGAGTGATTTTTGTCATTAAAAAGTTCATGATTTACTTTATAGTTTCTCTGGTTTATGAATTATCTATCTTTTTGTATTTACCATTTCTTTTAATGTATATTTTTACTGAGTTTTTGTGTATTTCATATAATAGTTCTTAATCAAATTTAGACCCCTCTCCCCCATCCTTACTCCACATAGCCCCTCCCCACCAGATTTCATACATTCTGTCATGTATGTTAAGGCCTATCTAATCAAGCATTTAAACCCAGACATTCCTTGGTGCAAGTTCATCCACTGGAGTATGGTCAGTCTATCGAGGGTCATTCCCTTAAAGAAGATCAGCTCTTCCTTACCCTGCAGTAATACATTGCCAATAGTTCCTTGCCTAAGGTTGAGGGCTTGCTGCCCATTTCTCCAGTTCTATGCTGGGTTTTTGTCTGATTGAGTCAGCATGAGTCTTGTGCATCCTGTCACCATTGTAGCAAGTTTACATGAGCAAGCTCCCAGAAGCCTGTAAACCTCTGTTTCCTTATGTTCATGTACCAACCCTGGCTCTTATAATCTTTCTGTTCCCTCTTCTGCAATGGTCCCTAAACCATGGGTAGGTGAAGTTTAATAAAGGGGTCCTATCCAGGTGCATGCACTCTGCAGTCTCTTTTTCTCTAAAACTTGACCAGTTGTGGCCTTCTGTGTGTATCACACTCTGTTGTATGAGAAAGCTTTGCTGGTGAGAGTTGAGGGATATATTATTATTATCTTTATCCCCTGTTCCACTATGCTCCATTAGCCTAAATGTAGAGGATCCACTGTAGATGTGTCACTTAGGGGTAGGCATCTCTCAGACATATATTCTCTGTGTGACCAGTTGTGGAACTCTGTGATAGCCTCCATCACTGGCAAAAAGAAGCTTCTTTGATGAATGGTGTATGGTATACTTGTCAGAGTAGTAGGTGGGTCTGTGGCAGGCAGATCAGGATGCCAGGATTAAACATTAGTTACCATTTATTGTGCCATTTTATTATTTATTTGTTTACATTTATATCTCCAATACCCTTCACTTCTAAGTTTTTAGTTTTTAAATTTTTTTATTGAATTAATTTTTTAATTGAATTTTTGTGCACTTCATATAATACATTAAAATATTTTATTTGTCATTTCAATTTTATATGTATTCCTTGTATTGCCTGCATGTACGTAAATATATCTGTGCCATGCAATGGTCTCAGAGGTCAGAAGAGGGTGTCAGATCCCTTCAAACTGGAGTTACAGGTGGTTGTTAGCCACCATGTGGGTGATGATGACTGAACCTGGGTCCTCTGCAAGAGTAGCCAGTGCTCTTGACTGCTGAGCCACCTCTCCAGGTCATATAATACATCTTAATCATATTTAGACCCCCTCCCCTCTCTGGACCCCTCTTAGCCCCTTGCTGGATTTCATGCATTCTGTTATATATGTTAAGGCCTACAGAGTCAAGTTTGTGTTCCCAAATGTCTCTTGGTGTGAGTCCATCCATTGGAGCCCAGTCAGTCGATCTAGCATCACTCCCTTCAAGAAGACCAGCTCTCCCTCACCCAGCAGTGATCAGTTGCCAATAGTTTCTAAATATCAATTTTCCCTTTTCCTTTTCACTCTAGACTCACTTTCTTCTCTTGACTTCCTTATTTCTATTAGCAGCTCTATCTGAGCACCTTGTGCTTGGGCCAAAATCTCCAAACCATTTTGAATTTTTTGCCTTCTCTTCTCACCCCTGAACAGAATTCTTTCTTTTCTTTTTTAAAATGTTCTCAAATTTATTTATTTAATTTTGGAAAATCTTAAAGAATTTATTGGATTACTCATAGAGCATAAGGTAGGGGGTTTATTTACAGAAGAGTGGGTGCTTCCCCATTTATGGCTACACTGGAAAGTCCACACTTAAATAGAGATCTTTAACTTCCTGACAGCCACACAAAATGGCAAGAGAGGTGCCTCATGACCTTCTTGGCTTATATATCCTTAGCCCCTCCCCCACATGCAGCTAAGATTGACTGATTGGGTGGGAGGGGTAACTGACTTCCCCCTCGACTCCTTGACAAGTGTGGGAAGGAGGTGTGACTATAGCTTGCTGGCATAGTGGTCGGAAGGACACTTCCAGGCAACACTCCACCCCTTCCTCCGGCTCTTACATTCTTTCCACCAACCTCTTCTGCAAAAGAGGTTGGAGGGAGTAATAGGTGTGGGATGATCTTTTTCCCATTGCGGCAAGGCACTGAGCTTTTGGGTCTCTGCATTATCTGTTTTGCATGCGCTACTGGCCCATTTCAGTGGGATTCCATCTACCATAAAAACATAAACAGCAAGAAGCAAGAACATCTAAACAATGACTGCTATAATAACATATGGGCGTAAACACAAATGTTTGGACAGTTCTTTAGCAGGTGCATCACATCCATCTAACAAAACAATTGCAGTGATTTCCCCAATGGGGCCTATATCCTCCCCTGTCACAAAGGGTTGGCCTGGTCTACAGTACCGGATGTGTGTTTTCCCTCTAGCAGCAGGCATTACATCCAATAAAAAATTTGCTGGTTGTACATACACTAGATGTGCCACTATCGTACCTGCTGGAACATCTTGTTTGGTATGTTGATAGTGAAGCATGTGAGGTAAGTTGTTGAGCAGAATTAGAGGGTACAGTTCTCTCTCAGTCATCTGCACATTGCCTTTTGACACTATGAAAGCCACCCATTCAGTGGCAGGGAGTTTCCAGCTTAATCCAAGGTTGATTTCTCCCTCTCCCATGCTCAAATCATGTGATGTCTTCAGCAGTAGGGTTTTACCATCCATTTCTGATGTACAACCGACATTATTGGCAATGGCCTTTATTGTTCTGGGAACCTTGAGTATCCATCCCTCAGGCCAACAGCTCATGGGGGGGCAACCCACCTCTGGCATTTGGATTTTCATTTAACAACTGTATGGCTTCTGGTGGTAGGGCTTTCTTCCATCCCCATAGGGTTCCTTCTGTGCTTATGGCTTTTTTGTTTGTTTGTTTTTACTGTGTATCAGGGTAAAATTTTCACCCCTTTATTCCCATAGTTCTTTGTACAGTCCTCCTTTCCCTCTTCCCCTTTAACTACCCTCTTTTTGCATGTTTCTCTCCTAGAACACCTTTCTCCTACTGTTCTTCTCTCTCAGGTTCCTTCTTTCTCTTTACCTCCCTGGTTTCCTTCCATATTCCTGGTTCCTGAAGTTACATCAGGATATGTACTCACTTATAAGGATTTGGGGCTAGGATCCACAAATGAGGAAGAACATACATCTTCTGTTTTTCTGAGTCTGTGTTACTTCACTTAGTATAACAGTTTCTAGATCCATCCACCTACCTGCAAATTTCATTATTTCATCTTTCTTTACTGCTGAGTAGAACTCCATTTTGTAAATGCACCACTTGTCAGTTGAGGGGCATTTAGGTTGCTTCCATATCTTAGTTATTGTGAAAAGAGTGGCAACAAACATGGTTGTACAAGTGTCTCTGCAATAGGCTGAGTCCTTTGGGTACATGCCATTCAGACTTTGATCTTCTCACATGCAGGGGAGAATTACAATGAACGCTGTTAAGGTCCTAGAAGAAAAATCATAAAAGGCAGATTTTTTTTTTAGCAATTAGATGCCAATTCCATTGTGGCTTAAAAGTATAATAAATTATAGTATTTACTCAGTTAGACTAATATTATTAACTAGAAGAACACCTTGATTTTTCTTAATTAGAATAAACCAGTTGGACCCCAATTATCTGAATAAATCTTGGGGAAAAATAAATCAATGGAAAGTAACCCATTATAAAAATAGCTTTTGAGGGGCTGGAGAGATGGCTCAGTGGTAAGAACACTGGCTGTTCTTGCAGATGACTTGGGTTTGAATCCCAGCACCTACATGGCAGCTAACAACCGTCCATAACTCCAGTTCCAGGGGATCTGACAGCATCTGTCCTCCGTGGGCATTGCGTGACATGGGTGCACTTATCTACATGCAGGCAATACACACATACACATAAAATACTAAGTAAAATATTTAAAAAATAGTTTGTGAGGTGGCAAGATGGTTCAGTAGGTAAAGACACTTGCTGCTAAGCCTGATGATGTGTGCTGGCCCTGGGACCCACAAGGTGAATGGAGTTTCTCCTTTTAATTATCTGCTATTTTGCAACACAGTATGGGAGACTTGTGGTCAGATCTGTATTGCTTTATTTTTTTAAAGAAATCTTTCTATATTGTCATTTTGGTAACATTGATATTTCAAGGCAAAATAAAGCTTGCAGATGGCAGATCCTCAAGTGCTGTTTGTGTAGTTGATAAAAATCTGTTGCCAAGAAGAAGAGCCTTTCCCTTTCATGACCAGTCAGGGTAGTTCATATAGATCTAATGTTACTGATATACTGAAAGTAATTATGTGTGGACTTACAAATAGGCTCTCAAGAAAGTGTTCATTTACTTTCAAGTTAAAAGAACAACTGAAACAGAGTTCTTCACTTTTTAGAATCCTTCCATTTGAAGGAAGTCATTTAATAATTGTCAGCAGTTGCTTAAGTGCTTTTAGTTTTAAAGAATAAAAAAGAATAGTTTAGACAATAAACAAATTTTAAAACTAATGATAGTTATGAATAGAGCTGGGAAATTTTAGAGTTAAAAGTTTATTACTAAAATGGTCATTAACTCATAAAATTTGTGGAACTAAAAGAGTAATTATTTAGGGGAATTTCACAAATATATGTAATAATAAATACCTAATGGTACAAAAATACAGTGCAAACCACATTAAATGGTACACTATTTATAGCATCTGTTCAACATTGCCTGACTCTCAATTTCTGTCCATTAGTCTTCTTCAAATCATTTTGTGCAGGTCAATGCTGTAGCAGTTTTCGCATGATTTGCCCCTGACAAACAAGTGATGTGCATGGAATCAATTTTAATCTGGGTCTAACACTATGATTGATGAAGAACCAGTGACAGTTTCCTTCAATTTTCTAAGCTAGATACAAGGCTTCTCTCAGTTGGCTATTTTTCATTATACATTATTGTGGATTAGGAATCAGTATATAGTCATTATACAATATAGACCAAAATAGGAAGAAAAATAACTAAACAACAAACACACTAAAGTAGGCCATTAATTCCAACATGCATAACTTACTTGAAAATCTTTCTGACATTAAAACAATGACTGAAAGTAAACCTAAAGGTCTGACTGCCCATGGATTTAAGTGTTCATCATTATATCAAGTTAGATACTTAGATGACTCTCCTGATTAAAGAAAATAAATTCTGGATAAAATGTATTTTGAAGCTCTTTGGCCCACTGAGCCATCTTGCCAGCTCAAACTTCTTTCTTTTTCTTAAAAAGTCTATGTCAAGAATTTTATATGGGAAAGACTAAACAAACAAAAATGAGTACAGCCAAGAAGGGTCAGTATCATCTTTATGTTAGCCACACCTCAAATTGTGGCAGCTGCTTTAGAATTAACTTATTGGCAGAAGTTGGAAGAGTTTTGGGGAGAAGTCTAGAGAAAGCCTAGAATGCTGTAAGTAGACCATTATGGGTGATTCTGATAAAGCCACAAACTGCACAATTAGGCAACAAGATTCAGGCTGAAATGAACATTTTGTAAAGAAGTATAGAAAAGGCAACACAGTTATCCCACAACAGAGAAACTGAATGTACTGTGTCTATTCTCTAAGACCATGAATGGCCAGTGTTAAAAGTAATAGGCTAGGCTACGTGGTAGAGGAGATTTCAGAACAGCAAAGCATTCGTTGTGTGGCGTGGGTGTTGGTGGCCATGTCTAGTCAAGTTACAGTGACTGAAAGAAAGCAGAGTGGAAAAATTTAGAAAAGTCACAGATTGGGGGAAAAAGGAATAAGAAAGTATGTTCAGGATAAGAGACATGGATGTTGAGCAGTAGCTCGCTAGAGATGAGAAAGGATGAGAAGAAGTTCACAGCAGCATATCAGGAGAGTAGAAAGGCACCTTGAGAGCACGCCAACAACTACCATGACAAAATTACTTCAAGGATGACCCTCAGAGTGGCCTGCACACCAAGGGTCATCTTAGAATTGTGGCTCACCTGCAAAGAACACTGTCATTACAGGTACCCTGTCTATACTGGTAGCAGGTCTTTGCATCATTCACACAATGCAGATTTTTCAAATATGCTGTTATTGTAGTATGGTGGTTTTCCTTAATATTTCAAAGGAGAAAAGCTGGACGTGATAGTGCATGCCTTTAATTCCAACACTCAGGAGGCAGAGGCAGGTAAGATGGAGGCCAGCCTGATCTCCATATTGAGTTCCTGGCTATCTGGGACTACTAGGGAGACTATGCCTCAAAAAAAAAAAAAAAAAAAATCAGAGGCCCAGGAGGCCAGTCTGGTGAGCCACAGGAGTAAAGCTGAAGTAGAGACCAGAGGGGCAGAGGTAGCAGCAATTTACAATACCCACCAGGGAAAGTTGTAGGCAGCACACAAATTTGATCAGAGAGCAGCCATGTGAGCTGGGAGGAGGAAAGTCATGGGACAAGTGTTGTTGAAACCTTTGAGAATTCAGTTCCCAATGTGCCCAGAATACTGGAGCATGAATTTTAGGATTTAATGTATGCCCTCCTGACGTCTGATCTTGCTACTTCATTTTCTTCCCTCAGTTTAGAATACTTACCTTGGGCCCTATCCACTGTTGCATTTTGAAAGTACATAATCTGTTTTTTGTCTGTTTTTTTAAAAAGAAGGACTAGTATCTGTAAGAGTTTTCCTTGACTCCTGTACAAGACTTATTTTTTACTTATTTATTTTTTTATTCATCTTTTAGATTAGCATGCAAATCACTGAGCTTCACCTTAGCATCTTCACACACATGTCACTACACTGGATCTTCGTGTGGTCACCTTCTTTATTGCACCCCCTCCCACCATCCCTCCCCAACACCAGCTGGTTCCATCTTTCTCCTAGTTAATCAACCTGTTCTGCTTTCATAGTGCATTCCTAATCACTACCCTTCTATTTCCCTCATGACTGTAACTTAAGATCTCTTTCATCTTCATGACAAGATGATTTGGACTTTTGAATAGTGTTAAAACAGTGAAAAATTTGAGACTCTGGGGTTTGGACTAAATGCATTTTGCACCATGAGATGGGCATGAACCTTCACACAATGCTGTGGTTTAGGGATGGTTTTATATCTCTCAAGGGTGCATTTTGGGCCGTGTAGCTCCATACCTACCCAGCCTGGTAGGTATAGTTCTCACCACTCCTCAAAGAAAAGTTTTTTCTTTTTGTCTTTTTGAGACAGGGTCTCTCTGTAGCCCCAGCTGTCCTGGAACTCACTGTGTAGACCAGGCTGGCCTTGAACTCACAGAGATCCGCCTGCCTCTGCCTCCCAAGTCCTGGGATTAAAAGCGTGTGTTACAAAAATTCCACAACTGGCCAAAATACACAGAGTAAGTGACTGTGGAAATCCCAGTCCCAACTGGCACATCTACATTGCTATCCCTATACAGGAACATAGCTGAAGACCGAGCAGAAAGACTGTAAAAGCCAGAGGAACAGGAACACCTGCTGTTGGATAGTGTTCTCCATGACAGGGAAGCTGTACCCATGAAATCTCCACAACATGGTTGTCTAAACAAGACCTGCACAATGACAACGCCAGTTGACAGGCCAATGTGTATGGGAGAAATCAAAGAAGGGGTCAGAGGGATGAGAGAGTAGGGTGGAGTAGTAAAAGTTGAAGGGTGGAGAGGGAAGGATGAACATGAAGAAAATACAGAACTAATATATGAACTTTTCAAAAAAGAAGAGTGCTTTGCAATTGCAGGCCTGGATCTCAGGATGGCATTGCTGGAAGGTGATAGAAATTTTAAGATGTGGGGCCCACTGGGAAGTCCTAAGGTCATTTTGGGAGCATGCTGTCAACAAAGACACAGAGACTCTAGTTTTTCTCAGTCTTGGTCAATTCTGAATGCAATCTTATTACTGCTCTCCATCACTATATGGTATAGCCAAGAACTGAGCTGATGCCAGCCTCGTGTCATTCAACTTTCAAACAGTGAGCTAAGTATACTACCTTTTCTCATAAGCAGCTTGTGCCTTGCATTTTATGGTGTTGAAAAGCTGACTATGACAGAATGAAGCTGTATTAACCAAAAGACAAGAAAGAGAAACACACACACACACACACACACACACAGAGTGTGAGAGAGAGAGAACTGATGCCACAAAACTAAGTGCTAGATATAAACTGAAACATCCAACAATTATAATAAGTTTAAATGGCCTAAGTATTTCAGTTAAAATGACAAAGAATGACAAGTGTATATTTTAAAAATATGCATAATAACATGTATTTAAGATATGTTAGAATGCAGGAAGATTGATATAAGGTTTAGAAAACAACATACAAACATTTCTATTTAGATTGTGACAAAGAGAACTGATTCCTATAGAACCTATGCAAATCTGTGTACTTCTATAAAATAGAACTGTTTAATAATGACTAAAAATTATGAAGAAATTATGTATGTAGGAAAAATAATTGTTTCATCATTCATAGGATATACATTATTAGATTCCAATGAGCTATAGGCCACTTAAGGCAAAAGGTAATAGTTTCCTGGAACCCCCAGGAAACAAAACATTAAAGATCTCAAAATATTTCACACAAGAAAAAGCATAAAGTTAATTATCTGTTCATTTATCCCACGTCTTTAATTCTTGTTTTACTGGATACTGGGTTAGCAGATATGTTAACAAATCAATTCTTTCTTTAGAGTTTTGGGATAGTCTTATGTAGTCAAGTGCTATAATCTTAAAGTTAGAAATCCACACTTGACAGAGCCTTTTCCATGAATCTCCATGAACATGAAACCCTTTAGGACTGTAGCTGTTTGCAAATGTTCTATGACTCTGAGACTATAACAATTAATTGTATGAGGATGATGAAGTCTAAAATGGTCATGGCTAAAGATAAGGATGTTCACTAAAGGTTGAACATCCTTACGGTGGTATTGCAGTAAAGAATACATGTACTTCAAGGTGGAGACATGCCCTGTCTCCTCCCTTAATAATTAATCCTGCTGGGCAGGTCAAGGACTTGGCTAAGAGATTAGCAATAGGAAGGCAGGTTCACCTTAAGACAATGTGCTTTCCCTTTCCAGAATTCTAGCCCCTAGGCAAAGTTACTTCAAGCTGCTGTGAGAGTCCCATGGGTCTGCCCACCTTTCTGAATCCCTGCTCAGAAGGGTACGATTATTCCTCTTTCTTCTCTTATGTCTTTGTTTTGGATGCTGGCCAGAGCCTAAGTATGCTTTTAAATTCCCTGGTACACTGGACTTCTTGAGTCTTTTTCTAAAACCTCCCTTCCTGCCATGTGGTTGACCTAGTCTATGTTGGCTTATTTTAAATGACATGGCTTTTCCCTTCCTTTTCTCCATTCTCCTAATCTAGGCAGCTGCAAGATTTACAGCTTTCTTGCCCTAGGGTTTTTCTTCTCAACTCTAATAAATTGTCCTCAAGTTTCCATTTGAGTCTGTTCCTCAATTCTTTTTTATTTTTAATTTTATTCATTATTTTTATTTTATGTGCATGAGTGTATTACCTGCATGTGCATGAGTGCACCTGTGTCCTGCAATGCCATGGAGGTCAGAAGAGGGTGTCAGAGCCCCTGGAAAAGGAGTTAAGGACTTAAGAATGGTTTTTAGTCACCATGTGGGTGCTAGGATTCAAACCTGGATTCTCTGCAAGAGCAGTCGGTGTTCTTAACTGCTGAGCCATCTCTCCAGCTCCCCTCAATTCTTTTGTTAATGAAACTAAGAACTCCAAGATAAGACCCTGACTTACTGGTATCATATGGTGGCTCCACTGGACTTCAAAAGGTTTTAGCAACACTTCTTTCCTGCTTTTTAATTCTTTAATTGGTAGAGAAAAAACCCATTTCTCCACTCCTCCATGGCATCAGTAACATTGCCATTGGCATGAAGATTTGATTGTTTCTGTGGCATATGACATATTAATATAATAACTAAAATTATGACTAATAATATATCAGAACACATCATAATTTTAGGCATTTCATACAATTTCTGGGATATACAATCATATATCTAAAAATATGAATTAAAGAAAGTTATGTATCATTTCTTCTTAAAGTATTCACTATGCAAATTTAATGTATCAATTAAATCTCATTAGTTTAGCACCTCTCTTTTTTATGAGGAAAAGAATAAATTCTTTTGAGATATTTCAGGGACTCTCTGAAAACTTCCAGAGTTAGTTTGAAGTAAAAAAACTTACTGTAAAATTTGATTTTGGAATTTTTTTTCAAAGGTTTAATGAACTCAATCTAAGTATGATTGTAGATCACTTTGAAACAACAGTCGTTCATTTAACCAGAGAAAAATAAAGTACTTCAAAGACAAACATAGAAAGTTATGTGGTTCAGAGAATAAAAAAAATGTCTTTGGTCTTTTAAAAGAGAATATTAAGATTTTGTAAGCTAGGAATGACCTACTAACATGAAGCACCGGAAATGGTTTTTATAAAGCCAACAGTGTTTGTTTTTATTGTCTAGGCAATTCATTTAAAAGATACAAGAAAACCTTTCACAATCAGTTTAAAAGAGAACAAATTCCAGTCATGCATCAGTGTAGTTTTGACACTGAGGCTCACTGTAGTTTTTAAATACATATATAAATCCATTCAAGTCTTAGACAGTTTGACCACACACCAGCTACTTTATCTGATAGTCACTTCCAAAAACTTTCTTCAACAGTTTTATATTCACCCAGTTTGTCCTTTTTCCTTCCTCATTGTCACCGTAGAACAACCGACCATTTTATTTAGACAGAAATTAATTTTTCCCTTAATAAACAAAGATCCGCTATATTGTAGAGTGTTCCTTGTGAAAATCAAGTCTTGCTTTGTTCACATCTAGATGTTTTTTCTTTCTAGTTTGTTCTTGTTGTGTTTGTTGTTTTGAAATAGGGCCTTATAGCCCAGGCTGGCCTTCAACTTGCAATGTACAGAATGGCCTTGAATTCCTCTATCTTGCCTCTGTCTGCCAAGTCCTGGGATTGCAGGCATGCAATCCTGGCTTATTTATAGTTTTAAGTGTCATACATCAACTAGAATTCCTACATCTTTGTAGCTTTAATTTTAAGGAGTATATACTTTTTCATAATTCAGTTTTTCAATGTGGGATAAGACATAGTCCCTAACTGGCTTATTTTTATTTAGCAATGAGAAACTGAAAGTGAAAAGGTATGTCCAATAACTGATGCTTTGATAGTTTTATATCCTTTGAGGTGGTCTAGGTATTCAGGAAATTACCATTTCATTTACTGAAACTGCAAAGATAAAAGTTACCAAAATATTTGGGGAATTATTTTTAAGTAGGTGTAATTTAACACCACCAAAGTTGACCATTGTTAAGGTGTTTCTCTTGAGTTATTTTTAATACATGTGCATACAAGGCAGTCATCAAGTAAGCTAAAGAGTTAAGCATATAGAATTTTTAATTTTGCTATTGTGCTTGGTATATTATTGGTAATGGGCAGTGTGCTTTCATGTGTGTATTTGTTCTGAAGTTAAAATCACAGATCTATTTTATTAAACATCTAGTAGACAGACTATCAGTGTTTTGGTGCAAAAGTCATGGCTCTGGAAGCTTCAACAGTAAACTCAGCCATCCACCCTGAACATCAATTACTAAATAAATGTATAATGGTGAAAAGCAAGGAGAAAAGATTAAATCAACAGTCAGTTTGGGAAAAGGGACAGATAGAAGGGTCTAGTGACCCAGTTTCACCTTTAGAGGCAGGCACTGACATGAGCAGCATTTGACTCCATTTTGAGTGCAAAAGCAGAGAGATGACTCTATATCTCACTGTGTATGTAGGCAGCCCCATCTGTAAAGCAAGATCTATGAGGCACAGACTGGTAACTATTTCCCAGACTTAAAAAGGACTTGTACATCCATGTTTGTTGCTGCTCTTTTCACAATAACTAAGAGATGGAAGCAACCTAAGTGCCCCTCAACTGACGAGTGGATAATGAAAATGTTGTTCATTTATATGATGGAGTTTTACTCAGCAGTAAAGAAAGGTGAAATCATGAAATTTGCAGGTAAATGGATGGAACTAGAAACTGTTATACTAAGTGAAGTAACACTCAGTATAGCTAGGATCTCCCTCATATGTGGATCCTAGCACCAAATCCTGGTAAGTGATTATGTATCCAGACATAACTAGAGGAACCGGGATAATGAAAAGGAACCAGGAAGATAAAGGAAAAGAAAGAACCCGAAAGAGAAGAACAGTAGGAAACAGGCATTAAGAAAGGATAAAAATGGAGTTATTTTAAGGGGAAGGGGGACAGAAGGTGCTACAAGGAACTTAGGGGATAAAGGGAAAGAAGGAGCTCAAGAGAGGTGGGACCATAGGAGAGGGGTATTTAGCACATGGCAATTAAAAGTACCAGACTCGTGGAACTAACATTCTTGGATGTTTAAGAGCCATACTTTGAGGCCTATACTAATTTGTTCAGAGGTCCCATAAAGGACGGTTTTTGCTCCTTGCCCTCCTAGGTCAACTAAGTTCCAGGAGACTATGAGGATCTCTCAAAATGTCCTGTGACTGTGGTGAGTCACTTGTCCTCTTGATCAAGGAGGCTGTGGAGACCCCACCAGATGGACTTGAACCAGTGTCCAGTCTATAAAGAGGAGGGTCAACACAGAGGAAACATTTCCCCCATGCTTCCAACAAAGCTAGCCATGGTCGAGAAGGACATTTGACTTATCTTCACACAGATGGAACTGGTAAAAAAAAAAGGAGCCAGGGGCTCCTCCCAACCCCATGTGACCCCTGAGGAACAGATCCTCAAACGGCCTTAAGAGTAAAAAATTGGTTTGTCTGGGCCAATTGTAAGGTCTTAAACACCCAAAAAGAAAGTATAAACAAAGACTAAAGGGGTCAATATAATTTTTTAAGATTCCATATGTATAGCTAAAGGCTACATAACAAGAAACAATACCAGACAGGAGATACCTTCCTTCAAGTTATTGGCCAGGGTGACCCAAAAGACTCCCAGACAGTAACCCAGCACAGAACTGAGAAAATAAACATCAGACCCCAATCTTATCTAAAGGAATATTGACAACTGATTGTTGCTAGATGAGGAAGAGCTGACCTTCTAAAACAAGGATCTCTAGATAGGGTGACTAGATTCAGCAGATGGATAAGCACTGGGGAATGGCTGGGGGTGCTGACAACACAGTGGACAGTAATAGGGATGAGAGAGTATATGGGCTTCAGTGGGGGGGGTTATGGGAGGGTGCCAATTGGAATGTGGGTATATAGATGAATAAGATTGTTTGGGATGTTCTATATGATACACACACAAAAATGAACAAATTTTAAAAATGACTTATATTTGAGGAGGAAGCATAAAAATTTACTTCATGTTAATTAGTAGAGGTGATATACATTATCATTGAAATCTACCT
Source organism: Nannospalax galili (assembly GCF_000622305.1). Lineage (NCBI taxonomy): Eukaryota > Metazoa > Chordata > Mammalia > Rodentia > Spalacidae > Nannospalax > Nannospalax galili. The sequence continues at coordinate 3,876,173 of NW_008341187.1, read as the reverse complement.
GATGACTTTATATCCATTCTCGGGTGCCAAGGATCTGAGTATAACCAACTCTGACTAGTTAGTGACAATCAGGTACATAGAGATTAGAGACACGTGTGTAAACATCTAAGCATTAGCATTAAAATGAGTCTTTCTATAGGAAACAGCGTATTTTAAAATGAAATAGAGATCTTTTTTAAAGGTTAAAAACTCATTCAATTTTATGTCTTACAGGGTTTATACTGAGTTCAATATTATATAACTGTATTTATAGCCACCTTTGAAAGAGATATATCCTTGCTCTGGAAATTGTTATTGAATATATTAAAACTGTAATGAAATGCTTCTTCTAATCATGTGGTTATTAAATAATAAAAAAAATTTCACTAAAAAAAAGGTGTGTCTTTGAAGGGACTGGCAGAGAACTTCTAACTGTCCCTAGGGCTTCAGCGTAACTTGGTCCCTACTGCTGATGGGGCCTACTCAAACTGTCATCCATCCATCTGTTGGTCCATCTAGACCCTGTCTAGGTCCATCTCTATAGCCTTCCTGGTTGGAAACCTTGCATTTAGAACTCTATTTAACCCTGAAGCCTAGTTCAACTCAAAGACACAGCAGTTCCAACAACTCTCCAACTGGTTTGGTAGTGTCTTATTAACCACTGTAGTAAATCACTTTGTATCTCTGTCAGTATCTAATCATCTCCATTAATGCCTCTTTGAACTCTGCTACAGTTTCTTTGACTCTTTTATAGCTATTTTTACCTTACATATATGCATATATATACTTTGCATGTCATGTGTAATGTGTGATTATGAGAGTTAGTAACCATTTCTCACTTATACTTGAGGTTTATAGATTAGAAGATATAACTGGTTCAATTAAACCAATGATACTAAATGAGTCTTACTTATCAATAATCATATAAACTGAAAAGCATTTGGGGGGCTGGAGAGATGACTCAGCAGTTAAGAGCACTGGCTGCTCTTGCAGAGGACCTGGGTTCAGTTCCCAGCACCTACATGGCAGCTAACAACTAACTGTTCATAACTCCAGTTCCAGGGGATCCAGAGCCTTCTTCTGACCTCCACAGGTATTGCATGGCATGAGTGCACTTATATGTATATGCAGGCAATACACTCATATAATAATAAAATATCTTTTAAAAAGAAAAACATTTGGGTTTGTTTCTACATTTCCAAGAATTTAAGAGATATTTGCTTTACATAAGCACTTTGTTTCCTTTAGGGCAACTAAATGGAGCTGTTATAAGTTAATATTTCGATATCATCTGGAGGTAGAAAAATACACAGCTGTAACATCCACATCCACACACATGATGAGAATAGGAGGTAGAAACAACTATCAAAAATGAGCGATTCTGATTCCTGTCCTTGGCCAGAAGCTGGAAGTGTCTTTGGTCTATAAGCAGACTTTGCTGGAGGCCAAAATACCTGAAAGGTTTAGGGGAACTGGTTCCTGATCCAGTTTCTTATTGTCTTTCTTCTCTTTAAAAAATACCTGGAGGCTATGTGTGAAGATATGACAGAAACTGAGACTTATAACCACATTCATGCCTCAACCCACTAAAATCATATTGACTGCTAGACAGTAGTGCTCAGTAGCAACCTGTGGTAGGAACCACCACTCCTGAGAAGGAAGAAAAAGAAATGCAGGCTAGTCTATTCCTGAGTGCACATGCACAGTTATGCATGTCATGACCTTGTAGCACAAGCATACACCAGGATGTGTGTGTCACCATACATGGAGACAAAGTGGAACTAACAGAAGTTATAAAAGATTGGTTATTTCTTTGTTCAAGACTCTGTCTTTTGGGTCTGTACCCACAGAACCAAGGGCTAAAACAAACTGCTTCCTGGAGAAAAGGAAGCCTTGGTGTTTGGTGTCTCTGCACACAGCACCTGCTACAAACCCACATTTGCGACCTTCTCTTACTATGCAGAGTGATAGGTAAAAAGTTGGTGGAGAACAAGCAAACGGAGGAGGAGGCACCAGGACACAGATAAAATTTCATCTAAATAGGGTTTATTAGCAAAGGAACACATGGGACAGAGTCCCTTCTGGGCAGGGAAAATGTCTGCCCAGGTCTTGAGCTACGGTCTTTTTAAAAGGGAGGCTTGTGCCTCCTGCAGAAGGCGGGAAGATGTATTTTTTTTAAAGTTGGGTGGAGGGGAAGTGGGAGAGCTGGACTGTTAAAACCTGTCCTCTTTAGAGATCAAAGGGGAAGCCTACTGTGTTGGCCAAACAGTGGAGAAAAGTCTGCTTCTCTTGACTTCAAAGACCAAGGTGCTTATCAGCTAGGTTCCCTTTTCTCAGGAGCATGAGAAGTCCTTGGGATCCTGTTGGTGATGGGGCAGGGCTATCTGAACCTTAGCATTCCAGCCTTTTGTGTTATAGGATGGGGGTGTTGTTGTCATCTTGCTACCTCCTCCTGGACAGGGTCCACATGGGGGGGCTGGATTAGGGGTTGGTCAGACAGTGGGGGTTGCCTCTTCATGGATCTCAACAGGGTCCTGGATGGTTGACGGGCGCTTGTATACATGTGGAGGGAAGGAAAGTAACAACTGATTAAAATTAGTAAGAGTTAGTTTTTGGATTTGGTCCTGAAAATATCTGAAGAGGCAAGGAGCAGTGGTTAGCACCAAGGTAATTGCTCATTTTTTATTGTTCTTTTCTTCTGCCAGGGGTGAACTCAAGAGCGATGGACTCAGGATTTGTTTTCAGGCATTTTGATAGCTGTTGGAGTGGCTAGAATCAGTGTCGGTTACCTCTCAAAGGCTTCTAGATAGGGAGAGAAAACAAATTTAGCCATCATTTAAATTTTTAGGCTAGAATAATAGTGGGTTGCCCCCCTTAGCTGTAGGTGGGCACTATAGTATTGTAGACCAAGATTTGAAGTCTTATATCTGAGTAACGTTGTCTTATTAGGAACAAAATCATCAATGAGAGATAATTGTCTAAATAACATAAGAACTTACATCTAATGTATGGGTTGTGTAATCCCTTGAACCCTTAAAATATACTGATGACTTTAATTTCTGGTTATACTTTCCTTTTGGGTGTTTAAGACCATACTGTTGGCCCAAATAAATCAATTTATTTTTACTTTTAAGGCCGTATGAGGATTTGGTCCTAAAGGTTCACATGGGCTTGGGGGGAGCCCCTGGATCCTCTGGCTTTTCTTTTACCAGTTCCATCTATGTGACGATAAGTCAAGAGGTCTTGCTTTACCAGGGCTTTGCTTGGAAGCATGGAGGAAATATTTCCTCTGTGTTGACCCTCCTCTTTGCAGACTGAACACTGGCTCAAGTCAATCTTCTGGAGTCTCCATGGTCTCTCTGAACAAGAGGACAGGTGACTCACCAAAGTTACAGGACATTTTGAGAGATGTGCCATAGCCCCTGGAACACGTTTGACCTTGGAGGGCCAGGAACAAAAATTTGTCCTCTGACCAGATTAATATAGGCCTTAGAGTCTGGCTATTAAACATCCAACAAGGTTAGTTACACCGGTGCAGTGACCACAGTTCAAGCCTGAAGGGCTTGGGGACCCCGACAGATAGAAATCAGGACACAGGGTATGCAGAAGTTTATGTGCCAGTGCATGTTTATTGTGAACCAAACCAAGCTTATATAGGAATCAGATCTGGAGTAACCAAGGAATAACTAAGGATACATCACTAAACAGAAGATAACCAGGGAATAACCAAGGATACATTATGTTACTACCAAGAATACATTACTTCACCAACGGAAACTCATACAACGCTTACAGTATCCAAGATTCAGCTGCATAATAT
>NW_008341187.1:3852985-3870985 GCF_000622305.1 Nannospalax galili | reverse complement strand
CAGACCTTCATCACCTGCCCAGATTTCTCATTTCTCGGTCAATTCTGGAAATATCCAGCTATCATAATTTTCATACATAAATCCTTCTTTAAAAATATCTCCATTCTCATATCCTTCCAACATCCTCCACTTTTCCATTTTCCTTTTTTAATAACCATGAGACACAATAACATTAGCAAACAAATTTTTTATCTGTTGTGAGACTTCTTTTCCTGGGGATACTAAGCAACGCTTTTCCCCCTTTTTAGGTTGTAGTATCAAACCAATGTTTGATTACATTATAGTTTTTCTGGGGAACCAGTGAATTTACTGAGCTTACTTACAGAGATGACTGAGGGGTTGCTGAGGTATATGAGTGAGTATTGAGTATTTATATTGGAAAGCCTTAACCCAGCACGGATCAAGCCTTCTCTTCCTAGCCTTTATAGATAATATACTTTAGTCTTCCCCAAGTCCAGGAGACCATGTGATTAGGGTCAAATTACATATAGTTGGCTGGGAAGAGCAGCTGGATGCTCAGGTGAGGGTCCAATGACCCTGTTTACCCCTCTTCTTTTAATTAATGAATAAAATAGTCAAGTCAACAAGTCCAATTGTGATGATTTTTTTTGTTAGTGGACACAACTGAAGTCATGAAGATGGTAGTAGTTTGATTCAGAAAAAAGTAGTGTGTAGTATCATCTTATTAAAAGAACATGGAATCTAAACTGTATACATAAGAAAATGTAATAAGTTAATACTACCCATGTACATATTGTGTTTTATAAGTTTTTAGGTAAATCTTTTACCTTATGTACTTTAGAGAGTGGTCTACCAAAACCCTGCTTTAGGTGGAAAAAAAGCAATTGGTACATAAACATTATAGAATTGATGTTTACAACCTCCAGCATAATCAATTAAGGAAAACTGTGTTATAACCCTATTCGGACTTTATAACTGTTGGAGTGGGAGAGATGGGAGGGGTGTCCTGTCCATGAGGGGATGCAGGGGTAGGGATATTGGAGGCAAGGTCTAGAATCGTAGTAGAAGTAGATACAGGAGGGATAAATGGGTTATTTGAGCTAGAAGCCAGAATAGGGGAGACTAGGGAATATTTGGCAAGGAGATGTTTAAGGGTTTTTGATTTCTTTGAGTAGAGGAGAGTCAGTGGAAGGAGAGCCAGTGACAAACTCAGAGCAATGCTGGAGGGGGGAAGATCATGGTGTGGAGAGGGAGTTAGAGTTGGAGAAAGGAAGGGAGCCAGGTTGGGCCCTGGAATGGAAGGCAAGGGAGAGTGTAGCAAGGGGAGAGCATGGGGAGGACTTGGCTGTGCCTCAGGCTGGGGAGCAGGAGGAGGTTGGGGATGGGCCCTAATCAGAGGCAGTTCATTGGCTATGGTAGGCTCAAAAGATGAGGTGAAGGGGTGGGGGGGGCAGAGGCCCCTGGTGGGTTGGCATCCCATGAAACTGTCTTAGCCAGAAGAACCTGATGGGAAGAACATGGGACCCAGAAGGAGGGATTAGCATGGAGATCAAAGGAAGCATGGATATATGGTAATTTGGTAATTTGGAACATTTCCCTTTACAATGGCAGAGATTTTTCTAAATCTCTCAAAATATTGAAGTCTAAGGTTCCAGTGTCTGGCAAAAAGAAATATAATATAACTCGTACTGAGGCCAGGCAGTGGTGCACAGGAACTTCAGGCGTTTTGGCCTGGTTGTATCTGAAAGTCCTAGTTGTTTTAAGGATTTACGAAAAGCAAGAGGTGTGAGACCCCAAGACTTTGAGTGGGTGGTTCTCATAGTGACAGATTAAGTACAGAGTGAAGAGGAGATAAAGAAAGAACCGAGCAAGTGGGTAGGAGGTAGAGACAGAACAAAGTAGATGGGAGACAAAGAAAATCCTCTCTCCATAGAGAGTGGAAGCAGGATCATGAGTCTGGGCAGGAAAGCACAGCAGATGAAGAAAGGAGAGAGATGGGGAGGGAGTAGGAGGAGAAGGGGTTTGGCATCGGTCATGCAAAACGAGAGCTAGGAGAACCAGGCATCAAAACAAAGCATCCTTTTTTTGTTGCTCGGGTTCGAGTTATTTTTGAGTTATTTCCAAGTCCCAGAAGGCGGCATCCCGCAATTAGATCATCAGGGAGAGGAAAGGCGAGATCCTGTCCTGGACAGGAAGTAGTGCGTGTTCCTATCTCTGGAAATAGCATCCTATATCCAGAGAAAAGAAAGGGGTTTCCGACACATGTGTGGTTTCAAGGCAAGCTAGAGGAGTGAAAAACCCTGCAATGAGAGCGTGGCATGACCAGCCAGTAGGTGGAGACAAAGCACAAGGAATGGGGTGGGAGAAAAGCAGAAAAAAATGCAGTGAGCCAGAAGAGAGGGAAGCTTGTGGAACAAGTTGATCCCAAGGTTTAGTAGAGGCTGAGGGAAGATGAGCCCCAGAAGGGCGGTGGTTTAGTAGAGATTTGGTAGAGCCCCAGAAGGGGAGTGGTGAGAGAGAGGGAGGGAGGGAGAGGTACTTAATATTAACATATATTTTAGTAGGGGGGGAGGGGGGAGGGAGGGAGAGAGAAAGAGAGAGATAGGGAGAGAGGTACTTAAAATTAATTTACATATTTTAGTACCAGGAACCATGTTGTAGATTAAAGAGAGAATATTTTGGACTGAAAAATATATTTTGGTGTTAATTTAACATTTTTAGTTTGTATGAGATTTTACTTAAAAATTAATGATACAAAGTAAATTAATTTTAAGAAGCATAAATTTATATTGACTGTATATACATATTTAGTTACATAGTCTTTGTTGAGAATGTCATTGATCATTTTTAAACTAAAACACCTTTGAAGTAAACAAACAAAATGAATACCTCTTAAAGCATCATGAAAGTAAACTAAAAACAAAAAAAGGTATTTAACAAATAGTATTTTACCCAACCAGTTTAGATGTCATTTTGTATAGGTAATTAGTGGCCTAAAGAAAGAGTTAAGTTTCCATATATATTTGAGGTAGCATCTTTTCCTTTTTAAGAGCTAAATAACTGAAGGAAGTTAATAAAACCTTGTCAATTCAAGAACATAAATCAGAGGAGTAAGGAAACATTAAGAGATTAGGTTAAGAATAAATAAAATGTAAATAGTACTGAAAATAATTCCATTAGCTAGTTTTATTACAGTCAGTAATACACTCTGTTGAAATTAATTTATACCTTAGCAGTTCTCAACTGCATAGCGCCTTTACTCTTAGGCTATTTTGTTGTTCTCCTCCTTTTCACAGGGTCAGGGGGCCAGCCTGGATCTGGAAAAGTCTTGGAGACCACATTTTGAGATAATAGGCAATCCCATCTCCAGAGTCAGCGTCTCAGTGAGCTCAAACAGCATGTGACAACTTACCAATATAATTAATATTACCCTGACATTATAACTAGAAAGCACTTAGGGAATGATGGGGCAGGAACATAAACAAACATAGCGCATCTGAGTATCAGAGAGGGAAATAACTCTATTTCAGAGAAAAACAGGCTTAGAATCACAATATAGAAAGGGGAGGAGTTAAGACCAGTAGAGATGACATCTTAATCCTCTCATTCAAGTAGACTATTTTTATTTCTCATTGTTGTAACTATGTGTTGGGAGTAGCTTGTCTCTTGTAAGGTTTTGGCCCTGGAGTACAGCAAATTTTTATGTGCTTCACAGGTTTAGTCATCACAAAGTGTCAGCTCCCTCTGCACCTTGAAGGCAAATGGCTAGAAAAACTTCAAGTTCCCTTTAGAAACTAACAAATATACTATGTAAAACAGGAATTTAAAATAGCCATTTTTAGAAAATCATAAAAATACCATATGAAAATGTTAAAATTCAAATAATCCTTTAAAATTTCCAGATAAAGGTGTCATTAAATGTTGAAACCTAAAATCAATTCCTTTTAAAATATCCATAATTATGTAAAACAATCATCTTTAAAAAACAGTAAATATACCATAGAAGAAGTTAAAACTCAATGTAATCCCCTTAGAAACAGGCCCTAAATGATGTTAAAATTTAAACTTCCATTGTGTAGATTTGGCATTATTACCTTAGCTTGAAGTAGAAATGCATTGTTTATTCTATGACATCATCAAGAAACAAAAACAAATATAAATTGCAAGAGAATCCTAGGCACCCCTGGTACCAGTAGAGTAGGCTTGATATTAAAGAAGAAAGTACCCTCAGAGCGAATCAAAGGAATCCATGTTTCTCAGCAATCATTGTAGCTGTGAATGCGAAGCAAAGTTTTCAGGATCTCTTAATTTCTAGACAGAAGCTATGTTGGAAAAGAAACTCATGAGGGCAGCAGAAGGAACAGGGCATATGAATCAGTGTTTGTTGGTCTGGAAGCATATGACTCACCTGAGCAGTGCCTGTGACCTTTTACGCATAGTGAAATTTAAAATGGTTAGGTCTAGTTAGAAAAGTAGGCACCTGAGCACTGCTTGCTTGATGCCCAAGAGGGCCCAATATCAAAATTTTGAGCCCCTTTGTCTGGGAAAACGTTTAGGAGAAAAACAGGCTTTTAAAATGTTTTTTCTTTGTCAATGGGGCAAGCCTGAAATTTTTTAAAAGCTCCAGTAAAGTTGCCCAGCTGGTTTAGGCTAGTTATGTCAAAACAGGGAGAAAGGGTCCCCTAAAGGATTTTTAGCCAAATTTATAACAGAATTTAAGAATGGGCCCAGCTGGAACCATCATTTCACTAGAATGTTAAAAAAAATCCCCAGGGCAGGCAAGCTGGCAATCTTGGCAGCTGCCTGGAGGGGGTGAATAGTGGGAAGGGAAAAAAAAAAGCCTTGGGGTCATGCAGGTTTAGAGCCTGCATGGGAGGTCAGACACATGGCGGCTGACAGGCAGGCACATAGCAGGGAGTAGAAAGTTTTAGTATGGGAGGGGGGGAGAGAGAGAGAGAAGAAGGATACAGAGCATTTGTATGTGTTGGATTGAATGGTATCAGAAATCATCCTGAGCAAAGTGAGGAAGAAAGGCAGTGGAATAGGAAGGATAAAGACAAGAAAGAAGGATGGAAGACAGCAGACCTTACAGGCCCATGGCAAAGGAGGGGGCTAGGTGCCGGTGGTGAGTGGCTGGTGGGGGAACCAAGGTAGCAAACGGATGAAGCAGTTCCGTCACGGAGACCAGAGTGCTGTCTGGGAAAGGAGATCAAAAGAAGGCAAGGCAGAGTGTGTATCCCAGTGAAGAGAGCCAGAAAAAGGTGAAAGCAAAGCAGAGGGCTGGGGAGAGGAGGAGAGAGAAAAGAAGTGTACCTGAAAGCCAAGTTAGTGGCATTGGAGACGTCCAGGTGGGTCCCTTGAAGTAAGAACTGGGTTTTGGCACCATCTGATAGGTAAAATGTTGGTGGAGAACGAGCGATTGGAGGAGGAGGCACCAGGACACAGATAAACTCCATCAAAATAGGGTTTATTAGCAAAGGAACACATGGGACAGAGTCCCTTCTGGACAGGGAAAATGTCTGCCTGGGTCTTAAGCTGGGGTCTTTTTAAAAGGGAGGCTTCTGCCTCCTGCAGAAAGTGGGAAGATGTATTTTTTTTTTAAGTTGGGTGGGGAGGAAGTGGGAGAGTGGGACTATTAAAACCTGTCCTCTTTAGAGATCAAAGGGGAAGCCTGCTGTGTTGGCCAAACAGTGGAGAAAAGTCTACTTCTCTTGACTTCAAAGACCAAAGTGCTTATCAGCTAGGTTCCCTTTTCTCAAGAGCATGAGAAGCCCTTGGGATCCTGTTGGTGAGGGGCAGGGCTATCTGAACCTTAACACAGAGTTCTACCTGTTTCCTTTCTCTTAAGGTCTCACCTATGAACCTATAAAAGTTGCCTTTCTAAAACTCACACTCCCCTTGTCCTTGAAATTCATTCTTTCAGTTTGCAAAACAAAGGACTTAGAAGCCACTGGCAGGGGAGGCTTTGGTAACCTCTAATTGTCAGGATCCTGGTATCCCTCAAACTCACTTGAGGCAAGAAAGCCTCCACTATACTCAAAGAGCATCCAACCGTATCACATACAGAAATATATATTCAGATGTACAAGGGCATCATACAGCTTTTATCTTAAATTAAGAAAATACTTTTGTTAATATCATACTCATGAATATTCTTTGTACAATTTCCTTACATCCCAGGCCCCTCCAAATCCCGTCACATCAGTTTTCCTGCCCCTTTCCTTGATTGTTATTGTGCTCTATACATGCATACATGTATAGATGTAAGGTCAAATTCACTGCTGGAAGGTGCACGTGGCATCAGGTTCCCTCCTGCCAGTGTCCTTATGATAGGAGGCAAGAATTCTCCAAAACCACAGTTTGGAAAATCCTAATGAGTTTATTGGACTTGCTAACTGAGCTTGGGGTGCTGGTTACTTACAGAAGTGGGTGCTCCCCCATTCATGGCTGTGCTGAAAAGTCCACACCCAAACATAAATCATGTGGCTTCCCAATAGCCACACAAAATGGTGAGAGACCTGCCTCATGGCATTCTTGGTTTATATATCCTTAGCCCCTCTCCCTCATTCAGTTAAAGTTAACTGATTGGGTGGGAGGGGTAGTTGGCTCCCCCCTGCTTGACTCCTTCTGAGAAGCACGGGAAGGAGGTGGTACTATAGCTTGCTGCCATAGTGGTCTGAGGAACTTCCAGGTAACAATAGATATACATATATTTAAAATTTTATGTTGTGTTCTTGGTACAATAACACAAAACTTACTAAGCTGTGAAAGAATAGCTAATTTAAAATTTTATTTCTGGAAAAAATGAAGTGAGATTAGTCAATATAGGTGGATAATTTTTTCATTAATATTTGTGAAAAGAACTTTTAAGATTTTTATTTGGCAGGTTTTAAATAGTTCCCTTTCATTCTGAATGACTCATTTTTCTTGCATTTTCATTTTCAAAATCACTAGGTAAGATAAATTGGAAAGTATAAATCTCAAATCACAAAGGTTAGCCTTCAGGTCTGAAAAGTATCATTTATTGAAATGAATAAGTGTGTAGGTAAAGGCTCAGTTAAGACAGGCTGGCCAGGAAAATGATCTTAAATAAAGCATGGGCTTGTTATGTAGATTTAAGTAAGCCAAAGCTTTCTTCTATCTATCAGTTTCTGGTGACTTAGTTATTTTCTCTTTTGTTGTAGAGAGGGAGATACTCCTACAATGGAGATCTCTTTATAAATACAAATTTTCTTTACAAAAGAATTTCAAAAGAGCAGACTAAAAATATTCTTTTTGCCAGAAAGGCATGTTCTTTCTGGAGAATACTTTTTGTTTCTTTGGATTTTTTTTTTTTTTTTTTTTTTTTTTTTTTTTTTGTCTTTCAGACAGGGTATCCCTGTAGTCCCAGCTGGCCTGGAACTCTATATAGACCAGGCTGGCCTCAACTAACAGAGGTCCACTTGCCTCTGCCTCCCCAAGTGCTGGGATTAAAGACATGGGCCACCACACCCAACTATATTGTTCTGGAGAATATTTAATCTAGATAGGTGCATTCCTAATTTAGTTGAGTTCAGAGTGGAGTTAATTAACAAATATGACAAAGCATTTCACATGTCTGAACTCATCATGAATAGATAAGAATATTTTGCAAGCAGTATAAAACTGGTTCACCCTTGTTCTGTTGAATAACAAATTTGAAAAAATACTTCAGAGATGACTCTTAAGAGATTGCTATTGCATTAGCCATTTTGTTCCATCCTGGAAAGACTGAGTGGTTGCCTTTGGCTGCTCATTTAAAGGCTTTACTAGGTCCTAGTGTAATGAGAATTGCCACTCTCAAATCAGGCACTGGAGACTAATGAAGAAAACTTGCCTCATTCCTGCTGGCAGAGTCTCGGGGTAGTAACCGCCAAAGCCTGAGCACCAGACCACAGTTTCTTACAGCATTTATAAGCAATCCAGCATCATTCTAAATCCATACAGCACTGATGGCTTTGAATTCCTCTCTACATGACTGCAGGCCAGGCACAGGAATCACAGGCATCTCTGTCCTATATAGGAAGAGACAATAAACTAAAGTTTCAAGCAGGAAGCAAATTTATAGAAGCAGAAGCTAAGGTTAAGTGAACAACTCTTTCCTTAGTCAAGCAAAGGGTTGTTTCCTTAGATAAGGCTTTTTAAATGGTTTTAACAGTCATTTAGTTTTCTACCTCACTAGTCAAACATGCATAAATAAATGGCAAAGATCAAGGAGTCTATACTAACAAGAATTGTAACCTTTTTGGCAAATTTCTGAGAATTTCTTTTGGGATAAAGAAATGTTTTAATCAAGCTTTCATATCAAGATTTTGAACAAGTCATAAAAAGTAGTTAAGGAAAAAGACATTCTTGTTTTGAAGGTCTGTGTTATCCTCCTGAGTAGAAAATTTTGTTGACTTCTTCCTATAAAATCTAGGAAAATCAGCAATTCTGTTGAAAGTCACCTGTCTGGGAACTGGAAATATGGCATTCTGAGGAAAACCTCTCTCTATTCAGGGGCTAGTATCATGATAGCAAGCAGTGACCATGGCAAATCTGATGACTCAGTAACACTGAGCCAAGACGGAAAAGCAGTATGTCACTAATGCACAAAAGACCAGCAGGATGACAGCTCTCATTGACACTCCACTATGTGTGAACACTCTAAATACTAAATAAGCTGTGAGGGGAGGTCACACTACAGGAAACTCAGCCCTTACCCAGTGTCCTTGCTCTGGTGTTAATTAAAGGGACAAAGGAGAGTGGAAGAAAGTACAGCTATGAAGTGAGGTCTAATTGTTGACACTTTTACCTGTTGGGTTAATTATGAAAATTTACTCAGTTTTTTCATCAGCTGAAATGGGTCATTCTTAAATGAGGTCTTTTATGAACTGAAAAACGCCTACTAAATATTGTTATAGTAGGGTATTAGGCTGTACCCTAGTATAAGTTACTCCACAGTGTGTACAATAGTACTTTTTCAGACCATATCTTGCCTTGAGAAACTCCATTTTACAGCAATGTTTAACTCCATTTGTAGGGTGGAGGATTATCGTGTACCTAGATGAACCTAGAAACACCATCATCTGCCTGGCATCACCCATGCAGCACAGATTTATAAATGACTTATTCCTGGGAATAAAAGTGTGCCACCCTATAAATTTATCTGAGGGAATGGAGACTGTGGAGGTATATAGGTATATTAAAATCATTTCAGAGAGGGATCAGACCCAAGTACTCATTGGGTAGGGCAGACTGAGGAAAGGATAGAAAAAGTGATAGTTAACTTGTACTGTGATGAAGTAGTCCCACCAAACTGTCACCAATCATCAGTTGTGCATGTCATGGACTAAACTCCTGAAAGTCCCTTGATCTTTAGTTCAACATGATCCCCACTGTTGACCTGGCCTACTCAGCTGCTCTCTGCCCACTTGATGGTCCATCTGGACCTGGACCGAGCATTTCATTATTGCTCTACCCTTTTGTTGATGCAACTGACTACATATTTGTACTCAACCCTGACTCTCCATGGCCTGACACCCAGAGGCTTCTAGCTTTAGTTTATTTTGGTTCATTACCTTATTAATACAGACTTTATTTTCAGTTCCATCACTCCCCCTCCTAAAACCTCTTTAACTCAGCTGTGGCCTCTTAATTGTATTTATTGTTGGTGTATGCAATGCTCTGATTTAACCAAATGACAGAAGCAAAAAATGCAAAATTAAAATATTGTGGTCTGCTTTTATTATGTTTTTATTTAGTCCATTCCTTTTTGAAATCTTTAATTTATGTTCTGTCTTTCTCTATGAATAAACAAATCAAGAAAAAAAACATATCTATATAAAGAATTTCTAATAAATAACATATTGAGTTTTAATTCAACTTTTTATTTCTTCATTTTGTGGATAGGAATATAAAAAATGTTCGTTAGCAAGAGAGAGAAAAAGAAAGAGACAGAGACAGAGATATTTACTCTATGGTATGTGATATGAGAGTTAATATTAATAAGATTAGCATAAAAGAATTTGAATTTGCATATTCGCCTAGGCCAGATTGCCAAGGCAAACAAGATTATTTGGCAAACTTTTGCCATTAAAACTGCTGCACCTTGTGAATTTATTGTTTTTCAATAAATTGTAACATTGTGAGAAAGACATAAATGGTTTATTCACCTATATTTCTAACATAGAACATGCATTACATCTGCCATACCCAACAGACTATTAAAATGTCCACATTGCAGCCACTGCAACAATTACCTGTGATAATGTTCATTCATTTTTCTAAGAGAGTAGAGACTCTGAGTCTGTAATTCTTATATATGAAACTGGTCAAAGCTCTAGATGAAGATATCTTAGATTTTCTGGATCCACATTAATCTATGATTTCTCATCTTATTGTGTTACCAACTGAACCCAGTTCTGTTAGGCATGCCTTCCAAACCTGGAGGGTGTAAGTAATGGAGAAATTAATTCATTTATGGAGTTTGTATGAAAGACAGACAGACCTACTGGTGAGTGCAGTAGAAATAATTCATGCAAAGGGTCAGCACGCACTGATGTCTGTTCCTTCACTGGGTCATGGAGAAAGAGGTGTGAAAGCTTTTGGAGGCCACTTCTGATGAAATAGTTAAGTTTAGACAAAGCAATGTGAACAGACATTATTTGAACCTGAAATAATTTAGGACATTCTCAGCACTGTGTTCCAGAAGTTCAGTGAACTGTGATAACATAACATCAGAAGAATTTAGACACATGAATATTTATTTTATTGGTTGGAGGAGGGAGAACTTAGGAAGAAGTTAATTGTTGGTTTTTGATTGGTAGTCCCCAGTTTCCATTTATTGCGCTTTTTAAAATAAATTTTCTGTTGAATTTTTGTGTATTTCATACAGAACATATTGATCAATCTTAATCATCTTTATAGCCCCTTCCCTAATGGCACCCTCTCCACAGCTCCTCCCCATGCCACTGGAATTGATATATTCTGTCATTTGTGTTAAGGCCTATCATGTCAAGTTAGTGTCTCCAGAAGTCCCTTAGTAAAAGTTCATTAACTGGGGTCTAGGCAGCCTATCCAGAGTCCCCACCCCCCACCTCCTTTAACAGGGTCAGCTCTTGCTCACTGTGCTGGATAGCTTTAGTGTCAACTAACACACCTGGGTTGAGGGCACCTCAATTGGGGAATTGCCTCCATAGGACTGGCCTGTGGCCGTGCCTGTGGGGCATCTCCTTAATTATTGAGTGGTGTAGGAGGGCCCAGCCTACTGTGGGTGGTGCCACCCCTGAGCAGGTGGGCCTGTGTTATATAAGAAAGCAGGTTGAGCAGGGGCCAGGGGAGTCAATAAGCAGCATTCCTCCATGGCCTGTGCTACAGCTCCTGCCTCCAGGTTCCTGCCCCAAGTTCCTACCTTGGGCTCCCTGATGAACTGTAACCCAGGAGGTGTAAGACAAATAAACCCTTTCCTCCCCAAGTTGGTAGTGGTCAGAGTGTTTTGTCACAGCAATGGAGAAACAAACTAGAACAAAAATTAGTACCAGAGAGTGGGCTGTTGGCTGTGAAGAACCTGACCATGTAGGGTTTTGGAGGAATGTGGAAGACTTTGGAAGTTTGCATGAGAAAAGTGGTTTATTGCTGTAAGCAGAGCTTAATGGGCCATTCTAGTAAACATCTGGAAGAAAGTAGTGCTGAGAACAATGTAGTTCCAGAGGGAAATAGGACTTAAGCGGCACTTGGAATATTTTGGCAAAGAGTCTGGCTGGAGTCTGCCCTCGACCAAAAAGCTTGCCTGAGGCTAAGCTGAAAAGCAATGGACTAATTTCCTGGCAGAAGAAATTTCAAGACAGCCTAATGTAGAAATGGTGGTGTGGATATTAATGGTGACTATTATGCAGATCTACAGAGAAAAAGAGCAAATGGGGCAGAAACAAATAGAGTTTGGATTGAAAAAGAGAACTAGGAAGATAAATGTTTGAGCCTTAGCATGTGCTGGAGAGGATCCCTTTGATCCCTTTAAGGAGGTTAAAGTGGTTAAAGAGGGCCCTAGAGATTTGAACTTAAACAATGGAGAGAATGTAGGGCAAGACTATACCCAGTTAAGCCTCCAGCTTGTGAAAGGAAACTGCTGCAGGGACTGCAGAGAACAGCTTCTAAAATGGACAAAGCAGGCTGGAGTCCATCCCAAACTTTCGGTCAAACTTGGCAGTGTCATTTACCTAGTGCTGGTTTTAGAGGCATGAAAGATGCAAGAGTAAAGGGGTCATCAGTTCTTCCTCTAAGGTTTCAGAGAGCTGCTGGGGCCAGGCAGTGTACAGCAGGGGTTCCTCTGCATAAAGAAGGCCCTGACAGACCATTGGGTGAACGTGTGAAGGTGAAGTCTGGTTGGCAATGGAGACCCCAAGAAGACGTTCATGATGCCAGAGCTGTGAAGCATCTGCCAAGAAGAGGTGCATACAAGGAGTGGTACCAGCACAAGAGAGAGATGTGTATTGCATACAGCAAAGCTGGAGAGGCTGAGTCATCTAAGCCCTTTGAAGTAAAGTCCCAGAAGTCAGACGTGGAGCTACTGGATTTGGTGTTGGTCCTGCTGGTTTTCGGTCTTGTTTTGGTTCAGTATTTCCTTACTAAGCTTCTATTCCTCCCTTTTGGAATGGTAATGGGTATTCAGTTCCAATGCATGTTAGGAGTATGCAATTTGTCTTTTGATTTTACAGGGGCTTATAGTTAAGGTATTTCCCTGAGTCTCAGAAGACTTTGGACTGTGGACTTTTGAATAGTATTGAGGCTGGTAATGACTATGAAGACTTTCAAGGTTAGAGTAAATTCATTTTGCATTTTACCTGGTCATGAGTCTATGGGGGCCAGGGGCTGGAGTGTGGTGGTTTGAATGAGAATGTCCCCCCATAGGCTCCAAGTATTTGGACATTTTGTCCCCAGATGTTGGTGCTGTTTGGAAGGTCTTAGAAGGTGTGGCTATCCTGGAGGAAGCACATCACTGGGGGTGGGCTTAGAGAGTTCTAAGCCTTGCTGGATCTCCAGTTCCTCTCTTGTTTCCTGTGCCAGTTTGAGATGTACAGCTTACCTTCCACTCCTTCAACCACCTCTGCCGTCATGTCTCCCTACTGTGATGGACTGTAATGCCCCTGGAAATGTAAGTTCAAATAAACTCTTCCTTCTATAAGTTGCTTTGGTCAGTGTTTCTATCACAGCAACAGAAGTGACTAATATGCTCACCTAGCAGTAATTAGTTGCCAATAGTTCTTTGGCTAAGATTGGGGCCTGCTGCCTATTTCCATGGCTCTGTTATAGGGTCTTGTCTGCTTGAATTTTCATGGGTCTTGTGCATGCTGACACCATTGCTGTAGGTTCTTATGAGCAAGGTCCCAGGAGTTTGTAGGACTCTATTTCCACATAGTCATGTACCTCTTCTCTGACTCTTACAATCTTTCCATCTCTTCTTCCACAATGGTCCCTGAGCCCTGGGTGGGTAGAGTTTAATATAGGAGTCCTGTCCAGGGACCCACTCTCTGCAGACTATTATTTTTTATGCTTTGGCCATTTTTGTACTTTTGTGTTCCTGGCCCTCTGTTGCATGAGGGAGCTTCATTGATGAGAATTGAGAGATACATTAGTGTTCTCTTTACCCCTTGTTCTATGTTCTGTGAGCCTTAGATGTAGAGGTTCCATTGTAGATGTGTCACTTAAGCTTGGGCAATTCACAGACAACGTCTATGTGTGACCAATTGTGAAACTTTGTAATAGTCTCTGTCTGTTTCAAAAGAAGCTTCTTTGATGAGTGGTTACTGGCATACTTGTCTGTAAATATAAGGATACATATTTTGCACATAGTAAGAAATTACATTTGTCTAGGGATGTGACAGTCTTAGAGTTCTCTCTAAGATCTATGACTTCTCCAGCCATGTGCATTTGGCTATGTTTGTAATATCACATGAGTTTGTTCTCATTGAGTGAGCTTTAAGTACAATTAGGTAGCTGCTGATTACCCCTAATATAAAAGTACTACTACTGTACCAATATTGTTTGCTGTGCCGGTCACTGATGTGATTATTAGGCCTTAAAGTGGGGGTTGGACCATTGATTGATTCCCTTAGCAGCTTCTGTAGTGCTTGCCAAAGCATGAGAGTTAGCCTTCAGGGGATGTGGCTTCCAGGTCAGTTCTAGGTCCATTTTCATTTATTGTTCTAAGGTGCTCTAGCTTGCTTGTTTAGGAAATTAAAGTTACAGAAATACCCACACTCCCATCACCTAATGTTCTACTTTTAAAATTATTTCAATAGTGAGAAAATGCATATTTAAAATATAACTGTCTTTAGAATCCATGATTGTTGTTCCTATAATGCCTTTCAAGCCATAAAGACAATTAGAAAAAAAAAGTTTGGCATAATTCCATCCCATTTGAAATAAAAAAAATATTTTGAAAATAGAGATTTTAATAAACATTTTGTTCTGATAGTCATGGTCACAAAATGAAGATAACATATTGAATTAAAACTCAGTATGTTATTTATTAGAAATTCTTTACTGTATAGAAATGTATTTTGTTTTGAGTTGTTCATTTATCCATACAGAAAGACAGAACATAAATTAAAAGACTCCAAAAAGGAAAGAACTGAATGAAAAACATAATAAAATACATCAGAATATTTTATTTTGCCCTTCCTACTTCTATCATTTGGTTAAACCAGAACATTGCATAAATTAACAATATAATACTTTATGTATTGAATTTGTTGGTAAGTAGAAAACCCAACTTTTTTATTTTATAAAGAAACAAAGGAAACTAAACATGGCAAGTAGACAGTTATTTCCTGAAGTATAACCAAAGTCTGCAAATAAACATGTGATATAGAAAATTAACCCTTGGATATATTAAAGTTGAAAATATATAGGGAACATATCTATGCAGGTTTCCATAGCAATGGAATTTTATCCCCTTGAGCTTAGGCCTTAAATGTCAATTAGGTGTTTTTACTTGATAATTTAAAACAATATTGTAATTGTTAATCTTGTCAACTTGATGAGGGCTTAGAATCACCATGGAGCAAATCTCTGAATCCAAGAGCTTTTCTATATTAGGTTAAGTGAGTCAGGAAGACCCACCTTAAATGTTGGCAGCATTATTCCATGGGCTGTAGTTTCAGGCTGAATAGAAAGGAGAAACAGAGGTGAACATAGACATTTATCATTCTTTATCTGCCTGATGCAATATGACCAATTAACTCAAGTTTTTGTAGCTACACTTCCACATCATGATAGATAGCATCTTTGAACTGTAAGAAAAAAATAATCTCTTCCTTCCTTAAGTTGATTTTGTCAAGTATTTTGTCACTACAACAAATCAAGTAACTAAAAACAATATCTTAGTTAACATTAGTAATACTTATAAAATTTTAGAATAAATAGCTCTAGGCACCAATGTAAATAAAAAATAAATGATTTATACTTCTGTTAATTTTGAGACATATCAAAAGATAAAAACAAAGTATATTTGGAGCAATGGAGCTGGAACTGACCTGGAAGTCACCTCCTCTGAAGGATAGCTCTCATAGTTTTGGAGAGCAGTATACAACCTGCTAAGGGAGAACATCAATCAGTGGTCCTACCCCAGCTTTAAGGCCTAGTGGCACATTTATATTGGGGGTAATCAACAGCTACCTAATTGGACTTAAAGCCTACTCAATGGAAGAAAACTGATGTGTGATACTGTAAACACAGCCAAATGCACATGGCTGGAGAGGTATAGAACTTGGCGAGATCCCCAAGGCTGTCACATCCCTAGACAAATGTAATTTCTTACTATTTGTAAAATATTTACAGACAAGTATCCCAGTAACCACTCATCAAAGAAGCTTCTTTTGAAACAGACAGAGACTATTACAAAGTTTCACAATTGGTCACACACAGACATTGTCTGTGAATTTCCCAAGCTTAACTGACACATCTACAATGGAACTGCTACATCTAAGGCTCATGGAACATAGAACGAGGGGTAAAAAGGACACTAATGTAGCTCTTAATTCTCATCAAAGAAGCTTCTTTTGAAACAGACAGAGACTATTACAAAGTTTCACAATTGGTCACACACAGACATTGTCTGTGAATTTCCCAAGCTTAACTGACACATCTACAATGGAACTGCTACATCTAAGGCTCATGGAACATAGAACGAGGGGTAAAAAGGACACTAATGTAGCTCTTAATTCTCATCAACGAAGCTCCCTCATGCAACAGAGGGCCAGGAACACCAAAGGACACAAATGGCCAAAGTGTAAAAAATTAGAGTCTGCAGAGAGTGGGCCCCTCCTATATTAAACTCTACCCACCCAGGGCTCAGGGACTATTGTGGAAGAGGAGATGGAGTGATTGTAAGATCCAGGGAGGAGGTACATGACCATACGGAAATAGAGTCCTATAGTCTCCTGGAACCTTGCTCATATGAACCTATAGGCATGGTATCAACATGCACAAGATTCATGCAAACTCAAGCAGACAAAAACCTACAAAAGAACCATGGAAATGGGCAGCAGGCCCAAATCTTAGCTGAGGAATTATGGTTAGCTGATTACTGCTGGGTGAAGAAGAGCTGACATCCTTAAAGGGAGGGACTCCTGATAGGCTGACTATCCTCAGTGGATGAACTTGAACTGAAGGACATCTGGAGACAACAATTTGTCATGATAGGCCTTAACACAAATAACAGAATGCATGAATTCCATTGTGGAGGGTGTCAATTGGGAAGGGGATATAAAGATGATTAAGATGTTTTATAAGAAACATACAAAAATTCAATAAAAATTTACAAATTCAACAACAAAATGTTGAAAGATGTTTTATTTCTGTTTTTATTTTTTAAATATGTGCTTCAGTGCTCTCTAGGATTATAACAGGATATTGAGTAAAAATATGGTGGGGTATGTAAAATGATATTTCCAGAATAAAATTCATGCCTACATGTTAAAGATTCTTTAAGGCTAATTGCTTAGAACTGTGTAATTTTGGAGATTTGGAATGTTGTAGATCCAGGTCCAAATTATCTTGAGCTATCTGTAGTCTTTTAATAGCTTTTCATTGTCAACCATTGTGTTTGACTTAGCATCTTTTTGATTACCAGCAAAAAATCTTTGAAATGTATTCCTAGCACACCATTAGCTTTGACCAACACAAATGTAAGACTGTCACTAGATAACATTTAAAAACCTGTAGAGGAATTTTTCCCACTTTTCTGTAACTTACTTTATTAGTTCCTCTTCTGATCCTGTAATTATACAGTATGACCAAAAGCAACTTATGGAAGAAAAGGTTTATTTTGTCTTATTGTCCCAGAGACATGGAGTCCATCATGGTGAGAACAGTGATGACAAGAGCAGGAAGCTGACTGAACATATTTTCATCCACACACAGGAAGCAGAGAAAGACAGCAGGAGTGAGGCTACAACCTGCAAAGCCCTCCCCCAGTGGCACACATCTTCCAGAAAGTCTTACTTCCTAAAAGTTTCGTAGTTTCCCCAAATTGGAAGAACAACCAAGCGTCAAATGCATGAGCCTATGGAGGATATTTCTTTTGTAAAACACCACATTCAGCCTCTGGACTCCATAGGATCATGGCCATCTCATGGTGCAAAATACATTTAGTGCAACTAAAAGTCCACATAGACTTTAGTAGTATAAACACTATTCAAAACTTCAAAGTCTCCTTTGAGAGTCAAGGCAATCTCTTAACTGTGACTGCCCCCCAACCCCATAAAATCAAATAGAAGATTACATACTTCCAATATACAATGGTATATATTATGCAGTCCCATTTCAAAAAGAAAGAATGAGGGCATAGTGAAGAAATGTTGGACCAAAGCAAGACTGAAACCCAGTAGGGCAAAAACCAAGTCCCATAGCTCCATGTTTGGTATCTGAGGTTTAAGTTTAAAGGGTTTAAGTCCCTCTGGCCCCCCACCTTTGGTGCCTGCAACATTCTCTCTCTCTCTCTCTCTCTCTCTCTCTCTTTCTCTCTCTTTTTCTTTCTTT
>NW_008341187.1:3851680-3852332 GCF_000622305.1 Nannospalax galili | reverse complement strand
ATTACCTTCTAATTTAGCCTCAGGCAAGTTCTAAGAACAAGGGCAGACTGCAGCAAAATTCTTTGCCTAAATATCACATGAATGGCTTCGGGCACAGTTGCTAACAGAGTCCTTGTTTCTTTTTGAAGCATCATGATCTCCACAGCAACAACCTCACTCCTGGTATCAATTTCTGTACTAGTTACTTTTCTGTTGCTCTGATTAAATACCATGAGCAAAAGCAATGTAAGGATGAGTTTATTTTGGCTTATGGCTCCAGAGAGATAGAGTTCATCATGGTGGTATGGCATGGTAACAGGAACAAGAAGCTGGCTGATGATATTTCTATTCACAAGCAGAAAGCACAGAGAGAGAGAGAGAGAGAGAGAGAGAGAGAGAGAGAAACAGGAAATGGGGTAAAGCTATAAACATTCAAAGTCATCCCCAAGTGATGTATTTCTTCAGTAAGATTCTACCACAACCTCCCTAAACAGTGTATGTGGTGCCAAATTCCCCTCCCTCCTAAGAGTCCTGTGCATGCTCTTTGGGATTCCAGGGTCTTGTGGTCCTAAAACAGATTGACAAAAGCAACACGATACAGTCTATTTGGGTTTTAGTGTGGTTTATGATGGTTGGGGAAAGGGTGACTACATTTTTGCTAAGCTTTGAGATC
>NW_008341187.1:3821081-3851189 GCF_000622305.1 Nannospalax galili | reverse complement strand
TTTTTTAAATCCTTACAAACCTTGCTAACAGAGCATAGAGGTGGGGGTTTATTTACAGAAGAGTGGGTGACCCCCCCATTTATGGCTTCACTAGAAAGCCCACACTCAAATACAGATTTGACAGCCAAAATTGTGAGAGAGGTGCCTTGTGGCATTTTCAGCTTATGTATCCTTAGCCCCTCCCCCACATGCAGCCACGATTGTCTGATTGGGTGAGAGGGGTAACTGACTCCCCCCGTGACTATAGCTTGCTGGCATTGTGGTTGGAGGACACTTCCAGGTAATACATTCCTCAGGCTCTTGCATTCTTTTCACCAACCTCTTCTGCAAAAGTCCCTGAGCCTTGGAATGGGTGATAGGTGTGGGATGATTTTGTGGCAAGGCACTGAACTATTGGGTCTCTGCATCATCTGTTTTCCATGGGCTGTTGGCCCATTTCAGTAGGATTCCCTCTACTATAAAAATACAAACAGCAAGAAGCAATAACATCTAAACAGTGGCTGCTATAATGACTTAACCTATGGGTGTAAACACAAATGCCTGGTTGGTACTTTAGTGGGTGTATCACATCCATCAAACAAAACAATTGCAGCAGCTTCCCCACTGGGGCTTATATCCTCCCTGCCACAGGGGATTGGCCTGGTCTACAGTACCAGATGTGTGTTCCACCACTAGGAGTAGGCATTATATCCAATCAAAATTTGCTGGTTGTACATTCACAAAATGTGCCACTATCGAACCAGCTGGAACATCTTGTTTGGATGTTGGTAATGCAGCATGCAGGATCCGTTGTTGAGCAGAATTTTAGGAAACAGTTCTCCCCAGTCATCTGAACATCACCTTCTGTCACTGTGGAAGCCACCCATCCAGTGGCAGAGAGTTTCCAGTGTGACTTCTCCCTTTCCCATGTTCATTTTATGCAGTGTTTTCAGCAATAGGGTTTTACCATTCACTTCCAGTGTACAACCAACATTATTGGCAATGGCCTTTATTGTTCTGTGGACCTCTAGGGCACCTCTGGCCAACAGCTCATATGGGAGGCAACCCAGCTCTGGCATGGAGAATTTCATTTAATAACCATATGGCTTCTGATAGGGCCCACTAGTGAATTTTTAAAAATCCTTTGATTTATGCCTTATTTTTGTTCTGTGACATAATCCATTATATTTGTTACTTTTCCCATTGTTGTGACAAAAGCAACATGAGGGAGAAAGAGCTTATTCTGTCACAGTTTGAGGGGCTCATTCCTTCACAGCAGGGAAGACTTGGCAACTGAGGCAGGACGCTGGCTGGTCACATCGCAGAGGCAGTCAGTAAGCACAGAGTGAACAGAAATTAGAGCTGTGCTACAAAGGTTCCAGGCCTGCCCCAGTGACTTACGACCTTCAGTGAGGCTCCACCTTCTAAAA
Organism: Nannospalax galili; assembly: GCF_000622305.1. Lineage (NCBI taxonomy): Eukaryota > Metazoa > Chordata > Mammalia > Rodentia > Spalacidae > Nannospalax > Nannospalax galili. The sequence goes on along the minus strand of NW_008341187.1, from coordinate 3,849,780 downwards.
GTTCTATAAGGTTTCCAAACAGCGCCACCAATGGGAGACGAAGTGTTCAAACACACGAGTCTCTCAGATACATTTCACTTTCCATGCAACATTCCTGTAACCATTTCCACATTAGAACATATTGCTTGAAGTCATCTGAATCTGTATTTCTGGGTTATAGTCACCCATAATTGACTCAGAATGATCTCTTATTCCTCTTGAGATGAGAGTGGTATTTTGCATCAACAGGTAAATACCTTCCTGCCATGTACAATAATGGAGACATTTCTTGTGTGTCAGAGCTTTACCCATTCTTAAAGATTTTTCAATTCACTTCTATGCTTTCTTGGGTTGGATAATTTAAAAATCATGTTATATATATATATATATAATTCAAATTTTGGCCCCAAACTCTGTAGGTAACCATTTTTCCCAAGACTTTTTGGAAATTTTGATGTTATTTATACTTTATATTCAAAACTTTCAAAAGACTTCCTTCAAACTCTTCAAGGTGATAGTGGCACAAAAGCACTATTTTTTTTATATATACTCTTGACTCTCAACCAAAAAGCAGTAACAGTCTTGAAAAACAAGACAAGAAAGGCATGTCTTCCTTAACTGTACAAACACCAGACTCTCAAAGATGGACAATGTGCAGTCTGTAGCTCTCCACAGGAATTTCTGTTAACAATTGGAAATGTTAGAACACTGAGGCCTAGAGACACCAGAACAACGTAACAGCATGTAGCTAATGGGTCTGTTGAAAGAAATTGTCACTTCTCTATCGTCCTTTTCATTAGTCATTGCCACTCCTTGATTTTGCCAGCTTTATTTTCCCTCTAAGCAAAAACACCATGCAAGGCATAAAAAGAAAGGTGAGTGACTAATTAGTGTGTCAAGGGGAACTAGAAGGTGTATTGAGAAATTCAGAATCTCATTTTCCTCTTTCCCCCTTAGAATTGATTTAGCTGTCACCACTTAAAAAATAACGAATGGATGTGCTTCTATTATTTGATGGAGATAAAGTGCTTCTTCCTCCCCAGATATAATTCTTTGTAAATTTTATTAACCAAATGTTTAAGTTTTAAAATTATCAAATAGTCTGAACAAGTCTTAAATAGTCTGTCACCATGAAATAGATTAATTCTCATTTCTTCATATATGTAATTAGGATAAATCTAAATGAAGCAAGCTAAAATGCACATAATCAGATTAGAGTGCTTGCCAGAAAGTAATGATTTTTTAAAAGCTGTGCATCATGGGGAAAACTTTGCAATCTGTTGTTAAAAGCATTCTATTTATATAGTTTGTTTAGCTGTGGGTTGGATCAGAGATGGAATTCCATTGCTGTCTGTCTTTTACTCTATTTGCAGACCTCTGTCCTAAGGTGAGAGTCTTCCTGATAAAACGGCATGAGGATGTTGACAAGTTATTAATACGTCTTTTTCTGTGAGAAGGGAGCAGACAGACCCCAGCTTTCAGCCTAAGCTCTTTTCATGTAATAAGGAGAAGCAGGTTAAATTTGATTTCTTTCTATTTTTCCTTTTCTCTGATTGATATCCACGTCCTTCTGGATTAGGCCTTGGTGATATGGAAGAGTTAGTCACTCTTGCCAGCGACATCATTAATCTGTGTGCTGGGTATTGATTATGTGAATGCTAGCCCTACAAGCCAGTGTCCTTACTTTGTCAGCTTGCCTAGTTTCTTTTCTCCTGTCCTGTTTCCCCAGTGATCAATTTCTGTTCTAGGCCTGCTGATTTTCAACAAGATTCTGTTCCGTACATTTTGATTCAAAGAGATTGATTTATTCCTCTGTCCTTGTTCTGGACTGATACTTTATATTATTTTACTTCATTATTTTATATTTATTTCTTTACTTCCATTATTGATGATAAATAACTAAATTTTATGTGTTTCTCCCCATTGGTTTTATTGTATAAAATTGTTTTAATGTAAAAAAATAAACAAAAGACAGACTCTGTAAATGCCTACCAGGCCTGGAGGACCTAAACTGTAAGTTAGTTGAGTCTTCCTGGATGCTAAGGTCTTACAATCTGGTTAATTTTAACTTCTAACCACTTCATCTCAGTTCTTAGTAAATGTATTCACACCATTAGAATAATAACTTGGAGACTGCTATGTGTGCTTTCTGTTAGGTTGGGAGAAGAGAGAGAAGAAAGGGGAGTTTGAGAGAAAGACAGAGGCATGTCATCCTTCAGGTAAGAGATTTATTAATATCTCAGCAAGTAGTACAGTAAGGATCCAACACAGGAGGCATCAGTCCTACCAGACAGAGTGATGCATCTGCTTTTAAAGGTTCCTGGCCTAAGGGGAGGTATGATACACAGGAAGCAATCTTAGTTACTATGTGACCTATGCTATATGCATGAGCTAGGGAAAGCGGAGCACATAAGACGTAGGCTATGTGACAGAGGTCACTCTTTTTCTGGGTAGGGAAGTAGGGCTTAGTTAATGTGTGACCTGCAGTCAGGCTGCCATAGGCAGCAAGGGGCTGGTTCTTGCCTGGCTCACAGGCTTCTCTACCTAGGGCTCTGAAGTACAGGGTATTCTAACACATTCTCACTGCAAGCATGAACACGAACGTGTCAACCAATTAATAATCTGTGCTGATTAATAATCTGTGCTGCTCTTGTTGACCAATGCAACCGTTAAGTTCGTCCTTGCTCCTTTAAAAAACATCCGTGAAACCAGATTTCTCAGATAACATTTCAATCTGTTATTCTGGGCAATTAGAGAATGTTCTAGTGGGTTACTGTGAACACTCACTTTTAAACTGTTTTCTCGTTCTTGGTGTGCCTCAACTTGCCATTTCTGTTGAAAGTGATAGTGACAAGAGCGGCAAATTTGCAGGACATACAAAAGAATGCATCTTATTTTTATTTCTATGGAAAATTAGTCCATCCGCCCTCCCTCCCTTCCTTCATCCCTCTCTCTCTTCCTCTCTCCCTCCCTCTCTCCCTTCCTCTCTCCCTCTCTCCCTCTCTCCCTTCCTCTCTCCCTCCCTCCTTCCCCCTCCCTCTCTCCCTCCCTCCCTCCCTTCCTTCTTTCCATCCTTGTCTCCTTCACTCCTTCCTTCCCTCCCTTCTTACTTCCTTCCTTTTCCTCTTTATTATATTCCAATTCTGTTTTAGTGTTTCATAAAGGATTGAGAGAAGGTACCAGAAGTGGGGAGAGTACTGAGTTGGGAATCAAGGTCCCATCCCCACACCCACAAACCTCATGAAGATCAGAGAAACCTAAAGAAAAATCACATTAGTCCCTGAAGGAACAGGATGGTCTCTCTGTCACTTCAAGGTCAGGTTTTCATGACTCTCTGTGGAAAGGTGGGTAAACATGTCTTATTCTTCTCACTGGGCTGTTGACAATTTAGTTGGGCTTTATCAGTGAAAAATAATTGCCTCCATGTAAGGCAAAGATGTTAGGAATTTGAAAATAGAAAGACTGGAAAGTACGGGTAAAGAAGGAGGGCAGAATACTGAGGAGTATCCACAAGCTGAGGCCCAGTGGGGAAGACAAGGGTCCCACCCTGGGGACAGCTTCATCTGTGTCTCCACATTTGCCAGCCTCTAACTTTGGGTTTCTTCATTTGTGTCTCTGTAAGTAATTTAAATGTCTTTCTGAGGATTCAAGAGGAAAACATTTACCCTAGATGGCTTCTTTGGGAGGTAAGATAAGGCAGCAAACTTTCTTCTCCTTTTCATTTTTTTTTCTTTCCCTATCCCTGAATCTAGTGCAGCACCTGGTTCATAGTAAGTGCCCAATAAAGATCTGGCTGAAAGAAGGAAAAAGCAAGGAACCTACCTAAATGGGTAGAATATTTTTAGAAGTAGGTTAGAAAGATGAGCTTGGGGATAGAAAGTTGAAAGAACAAACAGATCAGGGGAAGTATGACTTCTGGGTTCAAACCTTGAAGTGCCCTGGAGCCCCGACCCCTTTTCTCCCATGTCCCACATAAAGACCTTTCTGATATTTTCTTCCTTACTATTTTAAGGTATAATTTGGAAACATGGGGGAAAACAGGTGGTACTGATGCACTGATGGTGATGTGTTCAGATAGTTTCACCTTGACCTGTGGATTTCTGAGAACTTCAGGTTCACTGCTCACACTGATCTTAGGAAGTTGCTATGAACTTGTCTAACGTGATTGTTGGAGTCAGGTTAGCAGGCACTAAGAAATAGCAGCAAGCTTTTTTCTTGGTGATTTTTATTAATCTGTTTTTGACACTCTGAGAAATGCTCATGTGTTGTAGATGGCCAGTTTAGAAAGGTCATCTAATGTCAGCTCAGCCAGTGGTGCATTGCAAATGAACCCTGCTGCTGGGCAGTGGCATTTTGGTGTTTTATTTATCTTAGGTTTTGAATAATATGCTAATACTTTATAATATATAAAATATCATGATGGATTTTTGGGATGAGTCTCTTCGTTTTAAATAAAAATCAAGGGTTTAAATGTTTTATGAAGATATAACTTTTGATGCATATCAGTGCCACAGAACTTGAACTAGGGACTGGCACTCCATTGGCAAAAGTTTACCTTACAAACATGAGGACATGAGTAACATCCCCAGAACTTACATAAAAGACCAGTGTGGTGATGTGTGTTTGTAATCCAAGAGTGCACATGAGTGCACACACGCACAAATCAATGTATTTAAATCTTTGAAGAGTGAGTGGAGAGATGGTTCAATGGTTAAGAGCATTTGCTGCTCTTGGATAGAACTCAAGGTTGGTTCCCAGCGTTTACATTGGGCAGCTCATAACTGCCTGTAACAACAGCTTCAGGGCACCAGAAGCCTCTTCTGACCTCTGCAGACACCGGTATGCATGCGAATGGACACACATACAGGTACATACACATATAAATAAAAATAAATATTAAAAAATAAGTGAAAATATAAAAAGGAGCTGGACATCAATTGGGAAGACAAAGTTAAAGGATTCACACTCACCCTGAGGCCCTTGCATCCCACATGTTGGGTTTGTCTTCAGAGCAAATCCTTGGTAATCACTGAGTCTTAGATGACCTAGATGGGACCTCAGGTCCTTGAGAAGGGATGGCAGCGGCACTGCTTCTTGGTCATTCTTTTCAATTCATGGAAAGGCTCTTCCATGTGACGTTTAAGCAGAGGGGTGATCCTGTTTGGAGTTCTCTTTTCCCTAACACAGACAGCATCTATGTTCATGCCTTTCAGTGTCATGCTTATCTTAGTCTGTGTTGCTATAACAAAAGAGCAGATGAGGATAATGTCCAAAGAAAATAGTTTTATTTGGCTCATGATTTTCTAGCTGGAAAATCTAAGCAGCATGATGTCGCTGTCTAGGGAGGTCGCCCTTGGCTATGTCATAGTGTAAAGGAGAAGCAGGGAAGGGAAATGGCTGCGTGCGTGGTGTGGCCTTGCTTTTCATTCATGCAACTCACTCAGCCCTACAGGTGCTGCATCAATTGCCTCTGTTGGTGGTACCTGCTCCATGACCTAATAAATTTCCATAACAACGCAGTCTCAACAGTCACCTCAGTGTTGTTACACTGAGGCCCAAAATTTCTTTGGTCAGACCATATTGAAACTATAGAAATGACTTTTCTATATACTAAATATTTAAGGAGCAATGAAATTTGATCATTCAACATAGAAATTCAATTCAAGGAGATTGTTCATATGGGAGGTATAAGATTCAGTTCAATGAATTTTTATTGAGCATGTACTCTGTTGCAGAACCGTGTTGAACATTTACAAACATAATAGGAAACATGGCAGGTACAGAGGGTCACACATACCTCTGTGTCTTGGTTACTATCAAGGAGGACACTACTGTCAGGTAGATACTTTAGGAAATTATGTTGGGGTAGCACTGCAGAAAGTGAGACTCTTTTACTTGTTTTCTGTCTTGTGTATGTTGTAGTCTCTTGGAAATGTCAGTGTGGAGCTCTATCTTGGGGAATAATTCACTTACTCTATTAGAGTGATAAGTGGTAAACCTCTGCTAAAGGAGAGATAGCACACAGTGGCATTGAAAAGAAAATGCCCTTGGCATCTCTCATTACTCATATACTCGTGACACTCTTTCGTCTGCTTTATAAAATGGCCTTTTATATGCCATTATAAGGGCTGAAAGGTCATATAGCCTTTGGCTTAAAACTCAGAGCCCTCAGGGAACAGTTTGATATTTTTAAGCAGCATTCCCACAACACATTAGAAGTAGGTCAGAATGGGAAAATCAGTCTAGGTTGGACAGATGTTTTGTCTACCTCTGATAGGCAGTACAGTTCAAAACAACAAAAATCTTGCAAAATTTGGATAGCTGAAATTTTTGCTCTGAAGGTCACCATGCTCTTAAATAGCCTATTGTCTTCATCACAGTCATTGAAATGAGATCTTGGAGAAAATATTACTATCCTCTTCATGCAGCTGTGACAGGTGTGATTCAGAAAGGTCAAATGTCCTGCCCAAGGTCATCCAAGGGTTAATTTGACATCTTAATAAATTTTTATGTGTTATTCATATAATAAATACAATTTTGCTTTCCAGCTCCATGTTTTCTCATTAAGCTAGGCTTCCTCTATCTTACAGATAACCAGATTCAAAAATCCTAATTTTCTAAAACTTGATTGTACCGGATGTTAAACACAAAAATGCCTAATGTGCAAGAAAAGAATTCTGAGATCATAACTTCTTAGACATTGAGAGCTTAGGCTAAGGAGAAGGTGGTGATGTCCTGTGAAAAAACTCATCTTAATTACAGTTTGTGTGTGTGTGTGTGTGTGTGTGTGTGTGTGTGTGTGTGTGTTTGTAGGACTGAGGATCAAACTGAGGGCCTAACACAGCTAGCTAAGTAAGTCTCTTACCACTGAGCTTCAGCTCCCCCTTCTTAGTAAATTACTGAAATATCTATTGCTCCTCACATAAGGAAATTGCCAAGGCAATGATAATGTGTGAATATCCTGGCTTATTTACATACCTTAGAAAAGCTCTACTTTATTCTGTCTTTCTAGATCCTTGTCTTTTTTTTTTTTTTTTTTCAGGTTTGTAGCTATCAGTTCATTTCTTGTGACAGCTGGAGAGACAGCAAAGTAGCTGCTGCCCTCAAGCTTGGCTCAGTAACAAAGCATAATTGTCTATGGAGAGTGGCCATCCTTTGAGACAGATATCCAGGTCAGCGAGCGCAGGTAAGGGGTGCTGTGTTCAGTTAACAGAATGGCAGCATACCAAACTAAGAGCTTGTTCCTCTTCTCTTCTCTAAACAAACACCTGTTCACCAAATCTGTCCCTTATTTTTAGAGGCAACACAAGAGGCCAAAACCAAAGTAATCATAGGAAACATTTTTGAACAACAATCCATCAGTGATGCTGTTTAAACATGTTGCTTGCATGCATTAAGCTTCTATCACCTTGCTCTAGAGTGAACCGGATTTTCTTGTGTGTTCTGCTGAGAACCATAACAAATACTTCTACCCTATGCCCATGGAGGAAGAACAAGTGAAAGGAACTGAGCAGGAGAGAAGGAGGTAATGAGGTGTCCAAATATGTGAAACTTCAAGCCTTCAGTGTTTATATCTCCTAAATAGAAACTAATATTTAGCGTTTTTCAGCTCACAAAAGATCTTAATTAAGAATGACTCTGTGATTCTAATATTCCATTTTTTACTGTAGGAAAAGCTGAGGCTCAGAGACATTGGGTAAATTGTCCTATTTATCCAGAAAGTAAAATAGCAGAGTGTCCTTTAGTCATCACCTCATCGCTGGCACTTTTTGCCACTCTCCTTTGTCCCTTTAATTATCACTGGAGCAAGGAAATTGGGCAAAAGCTCAGTCTCTGATAGTGTGACCTCCCCTTACAGCTTATTTGGTATTTATAGTCTTTGCACACAGTGAGTGGACAGTCATGAGAGCTGTCATCTGGTAGGTGATAGTCTTTTGTGAATTAGTGACACAGTGTTTTTCTATCTTGGCTCAGCATCACTGAGCCATCTCTTTTGCCGTGGCCACCTATTGCTAGCCTGACCTCCTGGCTAGAGGGCCAGGTTTTTCTTAGGAAGCCATCTTTCCACCGCCCAGACACATGTAGCTTTCAACAGAACTGCTGATTTTCAAGGATTTTAGAGGAAGACAAAATTTCCTACCCACAAGAACAAGACAGCGAGTGCTCTGGCAAGCGGACATCACAGTCCTGCTAAGTTTAGTCGTTAGGATGAGTCATCCAGAGAGACTGGTACTGCTCTGGGTTGTTGGTTGTTTTATTTTTAGAAAATCTGAATTTCAGTGAAATCCATTTGGTGGTACATAATCGGTGTGGCTCCAATCCAAACTAGGTAATTAGAGGTCAGCTGGAGGCGATTATTTCCATCTCCCAGCAAGCCCTGAATAAGAAGCTCTGTGAAAAGCTTTTAAAGCAACATTTTCTTCCTTGTGATCAGTTTAACATAAATGAAAGTCTCACAGGCTTTTCTTACCTCATCCTAGCTGGTATATTGTCTTTCTGTCTTTCTGTCAGAAATCAGGAGAAAACAGACTGTGATTATACTGAGCTGATACCTATACGCATGTCTGGAAGGCCAGGTCACATTCTTTGAGATGTGTCTTTAGGTGGCTGTATTAATTACTTTTTGTTGTTATGATGAAATACCACGACCAAGGCAACTTAACTTATAGATAGTCCATAATGGGGAGGAAGGGATGGCAGCAGGTGTCCAGAACAGGAAGTTGAGACATCACATCTTCAATTGTAATCATGAAGTCAAGAGAGTTATATGGAAGTGGGGTGCGATGTTTTAAAGCCTGCCCACAGTGATGTGCTTTCTCCAACTCAGCTGCACTTCCTAAAGGTTCCATAACTTTCTCAAACAGCACCACCAACAGTGGACCAAGTGTTCAAATATGTGGGAACATTTCTCATTCAAACCACCATATGGGGATTATGTTCAAAAAATTTCAGGGAAGCTTCAGTCCTCCCTCCATGATCAGGGAAGACATTTCTTGAGGGCTTTGATTTGCTTTCAAACAGGAAAAAATTTCTTTGCATTTGTTTGTTTGTTTGTGTGTGTGTGTGAGACAGACAGACAGAGACAGAGAGACAGAGAGAGAGAGACAGAGAGAGAGAGTCCGTTTTCTCCCTCTACCATGTGGGTTCTCAGTGTCAAGCTCAGGCTTGGCCGCAATCCTTCACCCACCCTCTCTCAGTTTTCTAGCTCTTAAAACAAGTTGAAGAGAGGTTAGCAGCGTACTTTTCTTCATAGCCCTCACAGGGGATCACAGATACAGCCAAGTCTGCGAGCTGAGATGTCTGTGTGGAGGGAGGGTGCTGGCATGGCAACTAGAGTTTCTTACCTCTCACTGCGCCCTTTCCTGTGTGCCAGTTGTTTTCTGCTCTTGAGCATCTGGCACCTCCCTCATCTGTTGACTCTAAATTGAGCTTTTACTTCCCTCACCTTGCCTCACTTCTGGTGAAGTCCAGGAGGTCCTCAGTGATGTGTCATCCATATCACATGCTTTAGGTTGTCTAGTTTGCAGCGGTCACTAGGAATCTTAGTGCAAAAATCATCTATCATTTAGACTCTGATGGAAATAAGCCCAAATTTCCCCAATAGTGTGTTGTTGGCAGTGTGGATCTGAGTCCAGAGGATGCCTGCTTAGATTCCTAGGTTTTCATGTTCCAGAACAAAGATTCAGAGGGACCGGGGACACACAGAGATAGAAATAGAGACAACTTGTTAAAGAAGAGAAAGGCATCCTTGAGAATAGGAGTGGGCTAGACAGCTAGGACAGGACCTCAACTTAAAAAGCCCCCAGGTCATGACTCTTTATGGGTTATCACACAGCATCTACCTTCTTCTGCCTCCAGAGATCACAAGGCTTCCCTCAGGAATGCTGTTTTGTTCCAAGTATCCCTGATAGAGAGGTTCCTGGTCTTTCTGCCAACAGGTTTGTATTAGGTTTTTTTTTTTCTGTTACTGTGATAGAATACCCTGACAAAAGCTATTTAGGAGAGAGTGAGTTTATTTCAGCTTACAGTTCCAGATGGGTATAGTCCATCAGGGCAGGGAGGGCATAACAGCAGGAGCACGATGCCACCTGGCAGTCAGAAAGCAGAAAGAGAACAGGAAGTGGGGCAAGGCTATAAAACCTCAAGGCCTGCCCCCCAGTAACATACTTCCTATAGCAAGTTTCCCTCTGCTAAAAGTTTGACAACCTCCCAGATAGCACCACCAGCAGGGACCAAGTGTTCAACATGTAAGCCTATATAGGGAGGGAATTTCACATTCAAACCACAATAAGCCTGTCATATGTTAACCTTGATGCATCTTTCTCCACCCTATTCTCCTGCCACAGTGCTATATATTATTTAATTTTAAAAAGTATTTGGGCTATCATTGGTGGTAGAGCCGTATAGTCCCAGCACTCAGGATTCCAAAGCAGGAGGTAGGAGGAATGTCACGTAGGCTACATGGTGAGGACCTGTCTCAAAAACAAAAAACTGTGTGGTTGAAAGCCCCTTTCATGACTTGTGCAAACTCATTGGTTTTCTCCACCCATCAGTAACTGCAAAATGACCTGGAAATACCATGCCTTTGTCTTTCTTCAACCTTTCATTCTTGCATTTAAATGACAAGGGTTAGACCACAGTGTCTCTAGCTGCCCCCTCTCCCTGCTCTCTCAGAAATCAAGCCATGGTGGACTCTCCTCCCCACCTTGAAGCAGCTCCCCCTCCTTCACAGCTGCAAGATGGTGCTGCCCAGTACCTGGTTCTTTGGCATGCTGGCTATGTGGGATAATCACAAAGTGTAGGATTTCCCATCAATCCCTGAAATCATAAAAGTCAGAAAAATTCTCTTTGCTCAGAGGATTTCTCCAAAGGCTCTTTCTCCCACCATGCTATACACGTCATCTGTGTATTCTACTTTTACTTGGAGCTCTCTCCTAACGTTCCCATAATGCCTGTAATGCTCTCCCACCTTATGTCAATCATGCCTTCCTACTTGTTCACGAGGTCCCCTAGCCTAATGAAACTCATTCTGAAGGGTAATTTTGTGCTAGCTTCCTTCTCCATGAAACTGCCCCTGCACTAATTTATAGCACCAATAAGGACAGTGTTTGTGTCACTGAAGAACAAGAAGACAGGGTGGGAGGAAATTAATTTGATAAGTTGGAAGAATATAGTTCTGAAAATGGAAAAAGCCATCCATCCACTGACTTGAGTAATTGGCACATGCTTATTTTCTTCCTTGGAGCCACTATTTCCTCATTTAGATAATGGGAAAATAATATTGCCTGCATATTATTTATGAAAATCGTTGGATATTATTTACAAATCAGTAGTATTCTAAAGTTAATCCTTGTTAGCCCACTACATTTTATATAGTCATAAAATCTAGTTTTGTTACATACATATGCAGAAGAGTTTGGTATATGATGGCATGCTATATGAGACAATTGTAATACCAGTAGACTGACAGGTACAGATAGCAATTCAATATATTCTACCTGAGCAGAGTAGATGACCTAATAACAGAAAACAAACCTAAGTTATGAAAACACTGTGGAGTTCTAGAATCATGGAGTTCTATAACAGGAAAGGACCTTAAAAGATGATGTAATGTTTACCAATTTATAAGAACGTAAGGTCCATAGACATTCTGGAAGCTGCTCAAGGTAAGACAGCCTAATTATTCACAAACATGGGCCAAGCCTCAAGTCTCCTGACCTGATCCTTCAATCTTCACTTCTTCCTGCACCTTGCCGTTATAGCGTGCTCTTAAACTGTACATGGAAGTACACTGGGAAAATAGGAAAGTATCGAAAGAGAGAGATGACTAAAATCAAAGGTGTTTTGCCATGTCCACAAAATAGCCTCATGTAATTGTATGATGCCAACTATTTTTACCCTGCTCTTAATTCCTCACAAGGAAGACTGATTTAACTCATTTTGCTTCTCCAGCTTTTGCCTCTGTTTTTCTGCGATCCTGAGATAATATTCTTCATTCTATACAATGGAAAGAAACACTAACAGGTCTTTCATCATTCTACGATGTGGTAGGAAATGTGTGGATGGCAGAATCACAGTTCTGATATTCCTTTGATGCTCTTGGACCTTAGTTTGCTGCATGGTCCACAGAACCATAAAGTGAAGACCAGATAAATGTCTGGATTAAAGTCAAGGTGTCATCCTATTCAGTAACATAAATGGTATTTATCCTGTTGAAATTAAATCAGTTTTTCAAGATGTGAAACACTTCCCAAGGTCAAAACCAATCTCCAAAATTTATTTTGAGAGGAAAGCAGAGGCTAAACATTATCCAATAAATAATAATCTTTTCACCTGACCTATCCATTTCATTGGGGAAACAGGGATAAGAACCTGTTAGAAGCACTGAACAGTGGTTAGTGAGGTAAGGAGTTAAGGGTATTTAACACAATGACTGCAACTATGTTCTAAATACTAAAAAAAAAAGAAAAGAAAACTTTAAAAAACTCAATAGGATTTAGAAAAGGAAAAAATACTACTTTGTAATAAAAATGAAAAGGATAAATATTTGAAGTTATATTTGGTTAGGTGTAGGCACAAGTTGTATGGTGATAATTGTTTCAATCAGAAGGTATAGAGAATGAGTCAGGTTCCAGACCACTCACTGGTCTATCTAGTACGATGCAGTGTTAGCTCTGAACAGAACAGCTGAACTATTCCAAATAAGAAACAGACTTTCCATCAGTCATTTAGATAATGTTTTATAAGTGGTGAATATGAAAAATACTTATTTTTATTCATTAACTTTTTAGTTTGATTATGTTAAACACTGTTGGAACTGATATTTGGATTTAGACAATGCAGCCTAAATCCAAATCTCTCTACTTTTCTGTCCTTGGAGAAGTTAAGGTTTTTATTACTGAATTACCACTGCCTCTCCTGGGATGGTCTATTTTAATATAATGTTAAAGAATGGAGTTATGGTTTGAATGTGCACCCCCCCAACCATATCTTGGCAATTTAATCCCCAGTGCTACAGTGTTAGGGGGTGGGACCCAATGGGAAGTATTCAAGTCACGAGGCTCCATCTTCTTGAACGGGTCAATATTGATTATAAAATTTGACTTGTTTCCCTCTTGCACACTCTTGATCTGCCTTCTGCCCTGGATGAATGCAAAAAAATGACATCCACCAGAGGTCAACACCTTGATTTTTAGATTTGCCAGCCTCCAAAACTATAAGAGATGTATTTTCTATCTTTAGTAATTACCTGGTCTATAATATTCTGTTATAGCACCCAAGACAAAAACAAATATCAAAATGAAAAGCTATAGACATTTGGTAAAATATCACATTTCACTTATTATCATGTGTTGTACTATTAATTTTAACTAATAAGATATAATACTTATAGTACTATATAGGGGGTATAACTCAGCATTAGGGTACTTGCCTCACAAGCTTGAGGACCTGGATTCAAGACCCAACAGTGTAGAAAAACAATAAACAAAACCAAAATACTGTAAACAAATCAAAACAAGAAAACCCAAAGACATGGAACTATCTGTAGATGTAACTGATTAGAATAGACATTTTAAAAAATGCCAGAAATCATATAAATTTTTATTATCTATCAACGTTTTATAAATTTCATTTTTTTAAACATTGTTTTATTGACACATAGTTTAGCTGACTCATTTTAAGTTTGTAGGTATCATTATTTTTAAAATATTGATTTCTTTATTAAAGAGTGTGACTTTGGCTTGGTATGATGTTACATGTCTGTAATCCAGGACTTAGGGAGCTGAGGCAGGAGAATTGACAGTTTCAGGTTAAGCCAGGCTACATAGACCTAGATTGAAACAATGAAGCCAAATTCATTGTTTTCTGAAAATGATATACAAACATTTAATTTAAACAAAATTTTTGTGTGCAATGGGTTACTGATTTTCAGTACCTAAAATTATCAGTGCATTATTTTAAGATCATTCTAATTTGAGAGGAGATAGGAATAATAACTTTGAAGTAACTTTTCAAACAATCTGAAAACAAATATAGGATTGTATTCATTTCTACCCTCCCCTCCATGCCATGGTCTTTCTCTCACACAAAATCTGTGAAAAAAATATGAAAAGCTCTGGAATCATCATATTTTTCTCTCATCCTGCTTCTAATTCTTTATATAACCCAATCAATTTTTCCACAGCAAAATTCTATTAATAGGTCTGCTGAGAGCTATTTGATGATTTGCCAAAACTAAGATCAGCTATAAAATTTTCAGCTTTTGAACACATAGCACAACTAGGTTTATGATAGTGACTTTACAAAGCTTCAAACACCCTGATACAAAAACTCCATTTTGTAAAAATCAAATCAATCATGAACTCATTAATAAATAATGTATGTAAGAATCTTAGGCCATGACACCTTCATTTTTATCCTGGTTTACATGTAATGAAGTGCATTTCCACAGCAAATTGCTTGTTTTTCTTGTCTATATAGGAAAGTGCTCCTTGAAGCAAAAACTACACATAACAGGTGACCTATTAATAAGCATTTAACTTTCCTTATTTTGAAAATAGCCAGTTCAAATATTTTTGCCAGTTTTCAAATAAAAGCTGTGTTCATATAATTCTATAATGCCTTTTCCATAAAGTAGTCATAAGCTATGGGACATTTGCAAACTCATTTAGCATGGAACATTGGTTTAAATGAAGGACAGAATTCCTCCATTCACTGACTCTGGCTTTGAATATCTGAGTCATCTGGTTATGTCATTGCTTTAGTTATCTATTAGACCATGATAATTCTGTTAAAGCCACTGGAAACATGATTTAATCAGCTTGCCCATCACAAATGTTCTATAAATATGTCTGATATCCCTAAAAGGATACAATGTCTAGAATTACATTTTTTGCCCTGTGCTGGATAGGTTTTATGTCAACTTGACACAACTTGGTAGAGGGAGCCTCAATTGGGGACTTGCCTCCATTGAACTGGGCTGTGGCCATGTCTATGGAGCATTTTCTTGATTACTGAGTGATGTGGGAGGGCCCAGCAGACTGTGGGTGGTGCCACTAAAGCAGGTTGAACATGGGCCATGGGAACCAAGCCAGAAAGCAACATTCCTCATGGCTTGTGCTTCAGCTCCTGCCTCCAGGTTCCTGCCCTGAGTTCTTACCATGGACTTTCTCAGTGATGAACTGTGACCCAGGAGATATGAGCCAAATAAACCCTTTCCTCCCCAATTTGGATGTGTTCAGAGTGTTTTGTCACAACAATTGAAGGCAAACTAGAACAGAAATTGGTACCAGAAGTGGGGTATTGCTGTGACAGACATGACTTTGGTATTTGGGCGGGGATTGTGGAAGTGTTTGGAACTTTGGGCTGGAAAAGTCATTGAGTGCTTAGAGTTTGTTGTTGTGGAGCTTGTAACAGGCTGAAAGAGTTGTGGATGGTGGAGGTCTGGCTTGTGAAGCTTCAAAAGGAAGTGGAGACTAACATTGCTATTTGTGTGCTATCTTGAATTGAGAATCTGTGGGTTCTGGTCAGTTGGGGTTGAAGAATCAACTGTGATTAAGAAGAGACAAGAACCACTGAAGCAAAAATCATTGCTTTACTGGAACAATTAATGCTGGTTACCTGGGACAGAAAAATCAGCTGTGAGTAACAAGAGACCAGAACGATCAGTGAAATCTTCTAGGAAGTATTTCCTCAAGGTCAGCACACAGAAACTGTGGTCCAGAGGGCACCTGAGTCTCTATCTCAAGCTGAAAGCAGGACTTGATAATGTGGAAGAGTCTCCTGCATGGTTTTCTGGTGTTGAAAGTGTGAAGGGGCCACTGAGAGCATCTGAGGCTTGGCATCCTGAGAGGCAAGGAAAGGCCATTGGTGAAAGTGCATCCTCAGTTGCAGTGAAGACTCCCCAGGATTGAAGGGTTCATGGAAAGAATCTGAAGCTAAGAGGCCAGATGAACCCACTAGTGAAGTGCAGCCTCAGGTTCAGTGAGACTCCAACTTTTTGGAGATGCCAAGACCATGGGACAACTGCCAAGGGCAGCAGCAGGTATGGAATGGAGCTGACCTGGGTGTGTGAGACTAGCTGTGTATGCTGTGAATGGCAGAGTCAGAGAAGTGGAGCTGCCAAAACTCTTTAATGTCCAGAAGATTGTGAGTGAATCCCAGATGTCCTGGATTTGCTGGACTTAGGTTTCGTTTAAGTGTGCCCAATTCAGGGCTGGAGAGCTGGTGTAGTTCTTAAAGGCTCAGGCTCACAACACAAAAGACAAGTGTGCCCATTCTTCCATTTTGAGATAAGACAGTACTGTACTTGTTTTGGATTTTGCAGGAGCCCACACTTAAGAGACTTTTAAAAAAATCTTTGAAGTTTTAAAGTGTTTGGCTTTTTTAAAGATGGTGGGACTTTAAAGGTTGTACTGTTTATGTTGTGATATTGTTAACATCATATCTTGGGGGAAAGAAATGGAAAGGTGGTGGTTTAATAGTGATGTGTTTGTGTGTCAAAGGTGATAAGGGGTCAATTGTGCTGGATAGATTTGGTTGTCAACTTGACATACCTGGGTAGGGAGAGCTTCAACTGGGGAATTTCCTCCAGTGGATTGGCCTATGGCCATGTCTATGAAGCATTTTCTTGATTATTGAATGATGTGGGAGGGCCCAGCCCACTGTGAATGGTACCACCCTTGGGTAGGTGGTCCTGTATTATATAAGAAAGCAGGTTGGGCACAGGCTAGGGGACCAAGCCAGTAAGCAGTATTCCTCCATGGTCTGTGTTTCAGCTCCTGCCTCCAGGTTCCTGCCCTGAGTTCCTACCTTGGTTTCCTTCAGTGATGAACTGTGACCAGGGAGATGTGAACTAAATAAAACCTTTCCTTCCCGAGTTGGTATTGGTCAGTGTTTTGACACAGCCATTGAAGGAAAACTAGAACATGGCCTGACCTACATAAATCTTTTTAAAGATAACTTTGAAAGATGGTCTTCCAGCCACTGCTGGAGCCTTTTAAGGAGTGGTGGTGGTGGTGGTTGTGGTGGTAGGTGGGTGGGGACTTACTACTCATTTGTAGTACATTCCATTCTGATGTTAGATAGTACAAAGTCCTTATAAATCTCCTTCCTCTTTCTCAGCTATGCACTTAAGTATTTAAGATGGAGTACTGGAGAGATGGCTCAGTGGTTAAGAGCACTGACTGTTCTTGCAGAGGATCTGGGTTTGATTCCCAGCACCCACATGTAGCTAACAGCAGTTGGTAACTCCAGTTCCAGGGGATCCAACACTCTCTTCTGACCTCCGTGGGCATTGTACAATGTGGGTGCATTTACATACATGTAGGCAATACACTCACACACTTAAAAAAATAATAATAATACTTAAAAAAAGACAAAGGAGTGGATCCATGCTCCTGGCCAGTCATTATTTCCATCCAAGCATTCTAATATTTGGATCAGTTATTTGGAAATTTTGGCTAAGACAGTTTAAATGCCTTACAATTTTCTATTCTAGCTTACAGTGAGTCATGGCCCAAGTGGAAGCCAATTATATTGTATTATGCTACGATGTATTGTATTGTATTGTATTGTATTGTACTGTATTGTACTATGTTGTATTTCATTGTATTGAACTATCTTGGTCATTGTGCAAGCAGCTAGCTGGTCAAGGTGAGAAAGGTATAAGCCTGGTGAAAGAGAGGGTCTGAGAAATTCAAAATTAACAAGGTAGAATGTTGGGGGACCCTGCTTCTAAGGTTGTAGTCCTCCATGTCCTGATACCTCTAAGGGGCTTGGCACTATATGGAAGGACTCCCTTTCTCAGCGGGGGCCTCCTGCTCTCTACTTGCTTACCTGGAACGTGCCACCAAGCACGGATGCCTGACCTTATTTGGAACATGACCTTTGACATAGTTACCTGGAGTAAAAACTACCCCCAGGTTTTCTCTATATGATAATTAGGCATTGCCCAGTAGTCAGATGATAGGATCCTGCTACCACATGTAAATAAAGCATACTATGAGCACCTATCAGCTGAAGCTTTGGCTGCTGCCTCCACACTATATTTTCCTTAACCCCCACTGAATAAATGGAGCTATTTCACTGAGTCTGGAGCTGTATCATTGAATCTGCCTCCCTGGAAGGGCTTTCTTCTGTCAGTGCTCACTGGCTGTCCTGACCCTGTTCGTTGCTTCTGCTTCCTTTGTTCTCGGCATACTATGAGCACCTATCAGCTGAAGCTTTGGCTGCTGCCTCCACACTATATTTTCCTTAACCCCCACTGAATAAATGGAGCTATTTCACTGAGTCTGGAGCTGTATCACTGAATCTGCCTCCCTGGAAGGGCTTTCTTCTGTCAGTGCTCACTGGCCGTCCTGACCCTGTTCGTTGCTTCTGCTTCCTTTGTTCTCATGGATCGGTGGCCAAGAACCCATGAGGGGAGGGAGAGACCCCACAGTAGAGGCCAGCAATCTCTGAAAATAGTTGTTCATATGTATTTGAACTTTAATGTACTCTTTGATGAATTTATAGCTCCTGTAAAACAAAAAGTCACTGGTCAACTGTATTGGTTCTAATATCTGTGTCTACATCCCAGGATTCACATGTGGAACCCAGGACCCCTGGCCTCAGAGCAAATGGTGTCAGGAGATGAAGGCCCTTGGTAGGTGATGTGTCATCATGAATGAAATTAGTGACCTTAAAGAGGAGGTCTGAGAAGACTCATTTTTACTTCTACCATGTGAGTATAGTATGAGAAGCAGAGGCCTTCAGTAGACATCAATTTGCCACTTCCTTGACCCTGAACTTGGCAGCTTCCAGCACTGGAAGAAACTATACCTGTCATTTATAAACTACCCAATCCCTGATATTTTCTCAGAGTTGCCCAAGTAGGCCTGGAGAGTAGAAGAAATCTTGCATTAAACAAAATAAAGCAGGCTATTTTATTGTAGATGACTTTATTCTTGTTAGTCTTCAGCACAACCCGTGCTATGGTCTAGTACAGTGTTTCAAAAATCTAGAAGCCAGAGTCATCATTTTGTATGTCTGCCTGGGTTTGGCAGTTCATCTTCATCCTGGATGGTCAGCTTCTTTGGACTTAAGGGTCCTTCATAGCTTCTCAAATAATTAAAATAACCTCAAATTGAAAGGGGAAACTAGGTGATTGTATTCCAACTTCTGGGAAGTTTGAATTTGTATTTTCTACAACACTGAATCAGAACCAGAGTATCCCACCCAGAGGCCTAGGATCTAGGCTCTGCATGCTTAGCAAGTATTGAAGTGGCATCTACTCAGCCAGTGTGGATGGTTAAGTTTATAAGACCCCAGATGGATTGTGTGAACTTTTCTGCGTACACAGTGACCAAGGGCACAGAGGTAGGAGCTGGGCTTTTACAGTAGTCAAATGACAAATCTATTGGACATTTGCAAGAACTGTGATGTGATTTAGGATCAACTTTCTAAACATTCTTATACTTTTAACTCCTTATCAAAATTCTAATTTCTTTAAAACTGACTTCATAGCTTCCTCTTCCTTCATGCCCCTCCTTCTAGAATAAAACGATAAAAAGAAAACTATGCAAAGCATCCATGGCCCATATTAAGTTCTCACACAAGACTTAGGAACTTTTGCTGTTTATGTTTTTACAACTATGCAAAATATAATCAAATAAAGCTGGAGATGATAAATCGTTTACCATGACTTCAGAATGTTTCTGATTAGGAACAGTGCAGGCCTGCTAAAAGGCAGGTCTCCCTTCCATCCTTTCATACTTGTAGCTGACAGTGGGAAACAGAAAAATGTTCCAGACAAGACTCAAGGCTTTGCCTCCTTCTTTTTAGAAGTCAGGCTTTGACTACAGTAATGGTACAGACTGAATGCCATTTGAAAATCTTCTGTGTCTTATAGGATATGCCATTTGACAAACTTTAAAATGTAGATTTATAAATATATTTCAAAGATCCCATCTAAAAACCCCTCTTTATAATATTTTTACTATAGAGTTTTGGTTCTCGAGCAAATTCAACATTAACTTGTTTACATGGTATGAGTGGTTGGCAGCTCACCAGCATGCTTCTTCTATAAAATATGAGTAGATACAGTTCCTGGGAAACAGTAGCTAAGTTTCTCTTACATCGATCAGGCAGCCTGAAAGACTTTCTTTTCAGAGACAAACTTCTCTGCAAATTGATGACAGAGTGTCCTTGCTATCTGTTTATTGAGGCTAGTTTAGGCTTCTGCACTGATTTTGTTTCAATTCCCTGCCTCCCTGTAGTCAAGAAGCTCTTACATGTTAAAGCCACTGAGCATCACAGCCCATTTTTGGGTTTCATAGCATTACTTCCTTCATACCCACTAGAACTTGTACTCTTTTCCTCTTTATTTTGGGCCCATAAAGATTTTGTTTGCTTTCTTGTATTCTCATTTATATGTTCACTTTTAAAGTTATGTTTTGCATTGCATTTCTGGCTGTTTGTAGAAGGATCTTCAATGTCCTGTCTCAGTCCCTGATGGTCTAAGAACTGAGAATGGTCTATTTTGAACTGAATTTCTATTGCTTCCTGAGAATTTCTACCCCTGGCTTCTTCTACTGGCTTCTGATGTCACTTCCTTCTCACATAAAGGCCCCTTGCATATTTGCAGACAGTTATCTCATTCTGTGCCCTTTCCACAGACTCAACATTCACAGTTACTCAGGACAGATAGATTATGGATCCTGATTTTTAAAAAGCTGTACTTCAGTTAGAAAATCTCCTTTAAAATCACAGAAGCCTAATGTCCCATGTGAGTTTCCATCAGTATATATGGACCCCATTGTCCAAACTTTGCTCTGAAGGCTTGTCCATGAAATTTATGACTACACTGGTCCACTGGTCCTTGAAATCTGTTTGCTTAAGCTCAAAGAAAGTCCTTCTGTGTGCTGCTGTGTCATAGCGTAGAACTGAAGCTTGCTTCTCTGACTGGTTTCAGTAAGTTTAAGGGCATTAAAGGTGTAGATGGCATTTTGGAAAATTTGATGGGTTTTATAATTTCTTTCAAGTCTTTTGATAGAAAAGGAACATTTCTACCAGTGAAATCCATGAAGGTAATTCAAACACAGAATAATTTACCACCCACACAATGGCCAAAATTTATTGACGTGTTAAACAGATGACTGATTTGGCCTTTTCATTTCTATTGACTCAATTTATGTTTTTCCTCTCTTCCCCAAACTCAGTGTTCTGTGTTTTCTATTTTGGTTCTTTGTCATCAGCCTTGTGATTATGCTTTCCAATTAACATACCAAATATTCAAACTACTTTTTTTGGCAAATTTTTCCTCTTGCCAGTGAAAATTTATCCCTACAAAATACTTGGAAACAAATTTGGTTGTAATTCAGCAGGTTGTTGCTGTTTGCAAAGAATAGCCAGTGCATTTACTGCCATCTGGCGGCAGATTTTGGAGGGAAGCAAAAAACAATTAGAACAATTAAAAAAAATTAATAGCCCAACTACTAGGAAGGATGAAGCAGGAAGATTGCAAATTCAAGTACTACCTAAGCTATAAAGTGATTAATGCCAGCCTGGACTACTTAGTGAGACTCTGTCTGGGCATAAAGCTTAGTGATAATTCATTTGCCTAGTATGCGTAAAGCCCTGGATCCAATCTTCAGTACCATAAATAATAATAATAATAATAATAATAATAATAATAATAATAATAATGAAACTGTTTCAAAGCTGGGACATGGAATTAACTGGTCAGGAAAATTAATCTGGGCCTATATAAAATGTGAAATTAGTCTGAATCAAAGGAAAAATAGTTTTGAATCAAATTCTCTTTTATTTATTAATATCGTCTCAACATCAGTGAGAATATGTAACTATAATTCAAATTTTGTTGTTCATATGTAGAAGCAAAAGACAGGAAAGGATAAAAGTAGAAAGTTTCTGGCTTAAGCCTTCTTAATATACGTTTTAAATCTTTGTATGAATGTTGTCCATTTTGTCCCAGTGATCTAGTCTAGTTTTGGCTTTTCCCCCGTCATTTGTACTTTATGCATTGGTTTTTCTATTCCAACATCCCAATAAACCAAGAGGCAGCAGGTAAGGTCTATCTTGGTGTGCCCTTGCCTCAACTTTTTCTCCAGGGTCTTTACTATTCCTGTCCTTTGTTCCTGAGCACGTATAAAATCTGGTTCCAGTTTTGTCATCTGCCTGCCACATGTCTTGGCGAGCAGCTTCATTTACCTTTCTTTCTTCAGATGCATATCTGGGTAATGACGGGGGTGATTTGTTTATGTTAAGTGGTCTCTTACAATTCAGGTGCTCTGAAATCATGAATAAATTAATGTTAATAGATTTGACCAGCCAAACCTTATAGGAGTTAACATTTTAGTCAGGGCACTAAAAGCTGGTAGAATTGCCCAGGCTTAACATTATATTAAACAATTAGCCTCCCTTGAAATTGTATTTAGTTTAAAATATTTATATCCCATTTATGGCTTCTTTTATTTATATTTATTAACATTTATTGATTTGGTGATTTGGGCAACATAATCATAAATAGACAAACTGACAACTGTAGAAAGCTGAATTAGTCAATAATCAGAATGTGCCTCAATAGTCGTCAGCTCTAAAGCTCATATACAGCCTTGGTGTTATTTCTAGATTTCTGCTTTCTACTATTTCTGACTCAGTAACTCTGAGATTCTAGTTCACATGTTCTTGGGCTAAACATACAAACTTGCGTTTTTCAAAAGTATTTTAGGCAAGTGCTGTGCATACCACACTAGAAGAAAACTTTATATGGGAAATAGGTGCTAGTAAAAGGGAAGCTGGCCAATTCTGGTGGCCCAGGCTTGTAATCTCAACACTCAGGAGGCTAAGGCAAGAAGATCATGGGTATGAGGCTGACCCTAGACCCTGGTTTTATAGTGAGACCCTATCACAAAAGCAAAACAAAATGAATAGTTAATTAATAAATAATAAAAAGAAAGAACAAGCTGTAAGAAAACAGGTGGAAGGAACCTATCACCAGAAAGGTTCGGGGAAGCTGATTAGTAGTAAATAAGATGGAATGGCTGGAGAAGTCACAGATCTGGAGAAAAACCTACTTTTGTCATATCTCTAGACCAGTGTAATTTCTTACTGTATTCCAAATAGGTATCCTTATATTTACAGACAAGTGTACTTCTCACCACATCATAAAAGCTTCTTTTTTACAACAGATGGAGTCTATTAGAAAGTTCCATAACTACCCAGATGCAGAAAATAAGTGTCTGTGAAATACCCAGTTCCAAGTGAGACATCTACATGCAACCTCTACACCTAAGGATCAGGGAACATAGTAGAAAAGAAACAGAAAGATTATCAAGGCATCTCTCAACTCACACCACTGACATTTCTTCATACAACAGACAGTCATTAACCCAGAAAGTCACAACTGGCCAAAGTACAGAGAATAAGAGATTGTGGAGTGCTTATTCCTGAATATAACACCTATATCAAGACTCTGCTACCGAAGGGTCGGGCACCATTGTGGAAGAGGTGACAGAAAGATTGTAAGAGTCAGGGATGGTGGATGACCAGAAGGAAACGGATTTTTCCATACAGCTGGGAAACTCATATGAACTCATATCAATGGTGGCATCTTGCACAAGACCCAGGGAATCTCAAGCCAGACAAAATCCCAGCATACAAGTGGTGAATTGGTAAGAAGTCTTACTTAGCTGAGGAACTATTGGCAACTGATAACCACTGGGAGGAAGAGTGTTGGTTTTCTTTAAAGATATGATGCTAGGTAGGTTAACCAGGCTCCAGGGGATGAACATACACTGAAGGACATTTGGGCACACAGATTTGGCTTGATAGGCCTTAACGTGTATGACAGAATGCACATTTTTTGAAATCTGGTGGGGGTAAGAGGAGTACAGATAGGGGAGGGGGTCTAAATATGATTAAAATATGTGGTATGAAATTTACAAAAAAAAACCTTAAAAAGAGATTTGACTAATAAGTCAACAACAAATATAAATGTAGAATGGTAAAAGATGAGATAAGATAACAAAAGTAACCAAAATTAGATGGGATAAACACAAAAAAATAGTAAAAGGTTATGTTCATTATTAATAGCTATGTAAAAAAATTAACAGCACAATTAAAACACAAGATCATAACATCGACGAAAAATAAAGATCCAGTGGCTGTGCCCATGCCCCTGAGGTGCCAGGGCACTTGGGCTGACTTAGGCAAGGAGGTCAGACAACAGGCTTAGCCCGGAGGTGGTTCTGACCACCCCACCATGCTGCACCCGGTGCACCTTTCTTACAGGGAGCTGGGCCTGTGAACAGCCACTGCAGTGTACCCGGGGTCACCATGGTCGACCTGGCCATGATCTGGCTGCATTCCTCAGCAGCAATAGGAACCCAAGATGTCTACAGATTTCAGAAAATAAGCTAGAGGACATGGGGGTAAAACTGCTGTGTAAAGCTGTGAAACATCTAGACTGCCGCTCAGAAACTTTGTCGGAAATCTGTTAGCTAACTGCTGCTTGCTGTGAGAACCTAGCTTCTGCTTTTACCCACAGCAAAACCCTGTGAGGGGAATCAACCTGTGGGAGAATGCCTTGGTCCACAGTGCGGGGTGGGGTGTCTTTGTGCTGAGTGAGGCCCAGAAACCACAAAGTATAGCCTACATGTATTTGGGCTGTGAATAACTGACTTTGCTGAGGAAACTCAAGCATTTCTGATCACTGAGGAAGAGAGAAATACTTACTTGATGATCTTAAGCAGTGTGTAAGAGAAACAGAAAACAAGTGTGAAAATTCCATTTCAAGAAATGGGAATTCTGACCCAAAACCATATACATAGGAACTGGAATAGACCCTTACTTCAACTCATTTAAATGTAAGAATTATAGATCACTGACATTCTAATGAGATAATTTCTCTGATACCCATTTCAGATGTGTTGTATAAATGGATGGGGTTTTTCATGTGCTAACAGAGGTCATGAAGTCAAGGGGTGGGAGGCAGGAGATGGTAAGGTGAGGATGGAGATGGGGGTCTGAATATGATAAAAATACATTGTATGAACTTCTGGAATCAATAAAATTTAAAAAATCAAGATCCAGTTATGTGTTATCCAAAAAATTACAAGTAGTTTAATAGATAATTGAGAGGAAATAATATGCAAACATGATAATCAAAAGAAAACACTAGTCACTATTTTGGTACCAAATAAGGTAGATAATATGCCAAGGAATGATACAGTATCAGGAATAAAGAGAGTCATGCTTTGTTGATAAAGTTATCAAATTACCCAATTGTATCATGAAACAAAAGTATACATGAAACAAAAACTGACATTTGGAAGCACTAACATTCATTTCAATACTTAATAAATGAGGAAAGCAGCTAATCAGTGAAATGTACTGGACTTAGGTGACACTCTCAACCTATTTAATATAGTTAACATTTATGGGAGGCTTAACAGCCATGTGCACATTCCTTTCAAGTGTGCATGGAACATATATCAAGTCTGAAAATGTCTCAGTAAATTTAAAGGTCCTGAAAGCTTGGGAAATATTTTCTATGATGACAATAGAATTAAATGGGAAATCAACAAGAGACTCGTGTCCCACATATTCAACAATTAAATAAAGAGTTAGTAAACGAGGCACTGATGCATCAAAAGTTTACATATAAGGATGGAAAATACTTGGAACTATATGAAAATACTTCATAATGAAATTTGTGAGATTGGATTAGATACTTTCATTTTAGACCTTAAAATAGGTGATATGTTCCTGCCTTAAGAAAAAAGATCAAATTAATCCCCTAACTACTGAAGAGTTATGAAACAGAAAACATGTCAATAAAAGAAAAAAACCAGTGATTTGAAAGATCAATGGTATTGAAAAAGCTACAGCTAAACTGATGAGGAAATAAAGGGGTGGTGTGTGAAGACATGGGTTTGCAGTAATCACACTGAGAGAAACAAATCATACAGATTGTGCAAACATCAGGAAAATAAGGGAATAAAGTGAGTAACATTATGCAATAAATTTGCTATTCATATGAAATTAACTGGCATCTTAGAAGGTATAAATCATAAAAGCTCACCATAGGCTCACATGAATTCAGTAGTAAATTCTAACAAGCATTTAAGAGAGGAATAGTATTAGTTTCACATGAACTTTTCTTGACAGCGGAAGATAACTTCCTAAAATCACTCTGTGAAGACAGAATTATTCCGATGCTCAAACTACAGGCAGCAACAGCAATACTAAAAAAATTTAAAAGACAATACTTAACAATATTTCTCATAGTGGTAGAAAGCAATGTAATTTCAATAAAATTTTAGTGAATCAAATATAGGTGGGATTTTGTCCAGCAAATAGGATTGGCTTCATATTGGAAAATCAATATCATCAAGCTAATACATATGCATGAAAATCATTTAAGAAAATTCAACAATAATCCAAGAAAAACAAAGAAAAATACCTCAGTAAATCTAGATAGAGAAGAAATTTCTCCCACCTTATAAAGGGTACCTATAAAAATAAATACATAAGTAAGGGCTGGAGAGATGGCTCAGCGGTTAAGAGCATTGACAGGTCTGGCAGAGGACCCGGGTTTGATTCCCAGCACCCACATGGTGGCTATGAACCATCCTTAATTCCAGTTCCAGGGGAACCCGAAGCCCTTTTCTGACCTCCGCGACATTGCATGTCATGGGTGCACTCACATACATGCAGGCAAAACACTCTTACACATAAAATAAAAACAAAATATTTTAAAAATAAATACACAGGTAAAATAAAATAAACTTACAACACTTACTACAGCTGAGACCATTTTTTTTGATAAAAGTATGAATGTTTCCTTACACTAAAATACAGAACAAAGTCAAAGTGTCCACCTTTGCAACTTTCGATATTGTATTGCAGATCGTCCCTGGTGTAATTAGAGAAGAAAAATGAAAAGTATATAGATGGAAAAGAGAGGAGAGAAAAGCTTTACTTACAAACAGCACAGTAAGATATAAAGAAAGTCTTCAGAAAAGTGACTATATAAAGATTCCAAAGTGAATTTAGACAAGTTGTAGGAAACACAATCACAGTCATGGAAATTTTAAGGAAAACCCAAATGAAATGCTTAGAAATAATTTAAACAAAATGTGCACAAGATCTGTGCACAGTAGTTACAAAATATTTTGCAAGAAATTGAGAAACTGGACATTCTCTTGTATTCACAAATCAGGTTTCAATTTTGAGGCTGGAAAGATGGCTTATAGATTCAGAACACTTGTTGCTCTTCCAGAGGACCTGGGTTTGGTTCTTAGCACCCATGTTAGGTGGCTTGCAACTTCCTATAACTCTAGTTCCAGGAACTCCAATCCCCTCTTCAGGTCCATGCAGGCACCTGCACACACATGGTGCACATATATCTACTCAGGCACACATACGTACTCCCAAAATAATAAATAAATAAATTTTTACAGAAAAGATATTTTAATCTTATTAAGTTGTACTTTACTTCACACCACCCCAGCAGGCTTTGTTGATAGACAATGACAAGCAGATTCTAAACACTATATAGAAATGCACTTGACTGAGAACAGAGAGAGTTAACACACACACACACACACACACACACACACACACACACACACACCTGGAAGGATTTATCTACTTGAGTCACAACTTAAAATTGACAGCATCCATGATAGGTATTTGGGTTAAAAGAGATGTGTACAGATTCTCCTTGACTTACAATGGGGCTACATCCTAATAAAGACACCAAAAGTTCAAAATGTGCTATTTGAAATGCATCTACAACATGTATCTACTGATTATCAAAGTCTGGCCACACAGTACACCTTGTAGAGTATCAAATGTTTATCTTCATGACTGCATGCTAGTTGGGAGCTGTGTTTATTGCACATTCATATGGAAGAGAGAGTTGTACCACTTTTCACTAGACTGGCAACAGAATAAATTAAAAATTGAACCATGGGTCTACTGAAGGTACATCTTTTTGCATTATTATAAAACAAAAGGACTGTTATTTGGGAATTGCTACTAACATTAAAGAGAAGGTACTTTGCTTACATCTATCATGTCTTCTTGCTTCTTTGCTGATTTAGTGAATGCAGTTTCTGAATCTGGCTTAAGTGAAATATTCTTAATTTTATTTACCCCTAAATAAATTTCCAGAACATTTCTAGAATGTTCATGATCAATACAGAAGTTTTTATGCTGTTGACAAATTCTACCAAACATTTAAAGAAGACCTCCAACCAACACTACTTAAATTATTCAAAAATGATAGAAACAGGGGGAAAACTCCCAAATTCCTTCTACGAAGCCAGCATCACTCTAATACCCAAACCAGGTAAAGGCACAACCAAAAAAGAAAACTATAGACCCATATCCTTAATGAATAGATGGAAAAATTCTCAACAAAATACTTGCAAACCGCATACAGATACACATCAGAAAGATCATTCACCATGATCAAGTAGGCTTTATCCCAGAGATGCAGGGATGGTTCAATATATGCAAGTCAATAAATGTCATTAATCATATAAATGGACTCAAAGACAAAAACTACATTGTCATCTCAATAGATGCAGAAAAGGCCTTTGACAAAATTCAGCATGCCTTTATGTTCAAAGTCCTAGAGGAGGGATTGCTGGAGGGAACATACCTCAACATAGCTAAAGCTATATACAACAAACCCACAGCCAATATC
>NW_008341187.1:3819370-3820590 GCF_000622305.1 Nannospalax galili | reverse complement strand
AAAACATTAAAGAAAGAGATTGAGGAAGACACCAGGAGATGGAAGGACCTCCCATGTTTATGGATTGGAAGAATTAATATTGTTAAAATGACCATCCTACCAAAAGCAGTATATATTCAATGCAATCCTAATAAAAAACCCCATGACATACTTCACAGAACTAGAAAAATGCATCCTTAAATTCATGTGGAGGCACAAAAGACCCCTGATTGCCAAAGCAACTCTGATCACAAAGAGCAAAGCTGAGGGGATTACTATACCAAATCTCAAAGTACACTACAGAACCATAGTCATAAAAACAGCATGGTACTGGTGTAAAAACAGACACATACATCAATGGAACAGCATTGAAGTTCCAAACTTGAGTACATGCAATTTCAACCACCTGATATTTGACAAAGGTACCAAGAACACACAATGGAGGAAAGACAGCATCTTCAACAAATGGTGTTGGCAAAACTGGATCTCCACCTATAGAAGACTAAAGAGCTTCTGTACAGCAAAAGACACAATCAAAAAACTGAAGAGAAAACCCACAGAATGGGAAAAAATCTTCACCAGTGACACATCTGACAGAGGTTCAACATCCAGAATATATAAAAAACTCAAAAGAAGTGAGAAATCAAATGACCCAATTAAAAGATGGGCTAAAGATCTAAACAGAGAGTTCTCAAAGGAAGAAATAAAAATGGCTAAGAAACATCTCAAAAAGTGTTCAACATCATTAGTAATTAGAGAAATGCAAATTCAAACCACCCTAATGTAGCACCTTACCCCAATCATACTGGCTAGGATCAAGAGAACAAATGATACCAAATGCTGACGAGGGTGTGGAGAAGGGAACAGTCATTCACTGCTGGTGGGATTGCAAACTCATGCAACCTCTGTGGAAAACAGTGTGGAGAACACTTAAAAAACTAAAAATGAGCCTACCATATGACCCAGTTATACCACTCCTTGGCATATACCCAAAGGACCATCCTATTGTTGGAGACACTGGTACAACTATGTTTGTTGCTAATCTTTTCACAATAGCTAAGAGATGGAAGCAACCTAAGTGTCCCTCTACTGATGAGTGGTTAACAAAAATGTGATATATTTACACAGTGTAGTTCTATTCAGCAGTAAAGAAAGATGAAATATTGAAATTTGCAGGTAAATGGATGGATCTAGAAACTGTTATACTAAGTGAAGTAACACAGACTCAGAAAAACAAACCA
>NW_008341187.1:3785901-3819048 GCF_000622305.1 Nannospalax galili | reverse complement strand
TAGACAATTACTTAATCTAATCACTCTTGCCTTTACTTCTTCTTCACATCTCCTAGTCACGATTGAAGGACATTATTTTCCCCTTAGAGATAAAAGTTATGCAATTTGGGGTCTCTTAGATAGACCCACTGAAGGGGTACTCCAATTGCCTCACCCTGCATCCCTGTTCAGCATGGAAGAAGCCAGAGCGGTCTGCACCTGATTCCCTATCAGCAATTTGGGTAACCTCTTCAGAGGATGGTGTGATAAGAATAGGAGATAGGAATTGGCTAGGCAGGGGAATGTAGGCCGTTAGGATAATGTAGGGTACAAAAAAGTAGCCAGTTTCTTGGCTAAAAGTCAAAATGTCCTTGGGCCTGTAGGCAACATACTCTGTTCCAATGCCAAAAATGTGAAAAGTATTTGGGAGCTTGTATCTAAACCTTAAAAGATTTTAGGGTTACCTCTTCAGAGGGGGTCAGTGTTGGAGGGGAGGGAGCTGGCATGGATTTGATCAAAACACCTTATGTACATGTACGAAATTCTCAATAAAGTTTTTGTAAAAATTAAAAAAAAAGAATGTATTCCTGCAGACTCATCCAAAATTAACTTATAAAACATTAAAGAAGAAATGCATGCATGAGTTTATCTTTACCTAAGGCCTTTAAAATGCTAAATTATGACTCTCAAAATGTTAATTCATCAAGAAACTTCACAAACACAAATGATCTAATGTTGCATTTTTTCACTCACATGGGTACTTTGTAAATAGCCTTATGGAATGTTCATCAGTAAGGGAATTTTAATCTAACACAATGGCTCATTTTATCTCAAAAAAGAATTAATTAAATTTGTCATTCAGTAGATTGTGAAGCAGTTTATTTATTTTAAAGCAGATGAACATTTTCTGAAGCAACTGTGATTTTTCTGAGGGAGATATGTATATATTTAGGAAGCAGGAGGAATCCAGATGTGTTACTGTTACATGAATTGAGGATAAAAGGGAAGCCCAGCATCCCTGGGTGTTATTCTGTATTCCTCTTCTTTGATTTTCTAAGACTAAGATGTAAATTTTAAAAGGTTCTTATCTTTTAGAGATAGGGTTCATCTATCTGTACTCCAATTTTTGCCACACAAGAAAAGCAATACCTGTGTCTTATCCACTGTGAAGTGATTTACCTTTAATGGTTGAATTCCTTAACCAAATACATTCCACAGCACAAACCATACACAACTTTACCACTTTCACAATAAGAAAGTATTTTATTGCTTTCATTGTAAATCCTCTATCCTTTGGTTCAAAAACAACTTCCCAAGTGAATCACATTTGCAGCCATTGCAGTTAATAGAGGATCAACTAAGACTAGGAGGAAAGTAAACCAAAGGCAGAATATTAATGCTCAGTATCCTAGTGCTACACATTTTCTCTGTCCAAACCAAATTCTGTCATTAGCTATATGAACTTCTTTTGAGATGTTTAGGCAAGTGCCTCTATCTCATGTTAATCAGTTACAAAGTGAGAGTGTCAAACTCATAACCCATCAGTTAAAAGATGACAGAACACCTCATTTTTAGGCAAGTCTGTTTTCTCACAGACAAACGTGGCTATGGCACCGAGTCCAAAAGAATTCCCTGTTTGGACTGTGAGACTGATAAATGCGGGCATGTTTTTGGGCAGATTCTGGGTGGGCTTCTCAAAGCAAAGTATTCCCTTAAGGCTGACACTCAGCCTTGACTGATACATGACATCTAAATATTGGGAAAACCACGTGAACTTTCTATGTGACTTCAATAGAGACATAATATTTTTCTCAGTTGATTAAATAAAATAAGACTTGCCATGTGCTTAGTATATACATTTTGCTAGACACCTGAATTTTCCCATTATTAAGAATCTGCAGAAGGAAACCTCAAGAAAGGGCACTAATAATCTTAATATTCTTACTGATATTAATTGTCCAAGGCTGAATATTTATGAAAACTCAGAGATTCAAACTCATGTTTGCTGGACTCTGAAGACCAAGATTTTCTTTCAATTTTCTAAGTCAAAAATCAGTTCCTGAGCTTGCAGTGACTTGGCCTATAAGGCATCATTGCTTTTATACCAGTGCCTTGGAAATGGCAGAATTTCCAAAGCAGTGCAGAGTATTTTTAGAATCCTGAGGGAGAGTAATAAAGTATATCTAAAAAAGATCCAGAAAAACTTAAAAATTACCTGCAGCAGGAATTACAGGCAAAGAGCTATGGGTGAGCTAGCATTTGGGTTGGACTTGGATAGAAAGTAGAGTTTTAACAGACAGGACAAGAAACAATTGTGGATAAGACATGCTGGGAGGTCCAGGAACCACTGAGACGGCCTTATATACATACACACACACGTGTGTGTGTGTGTGTGTGTGTGTGTGTGTGTGTGTGTGTGTGTGACTAGTTTACTTTCTGTTGCTGTGATAAAACACTGACCAAAACCAACTTGGTTACTTGGTTACATCTTACAGGTTATAGTCCACCATTGAGAGAAGCCAGGGCAGGAACTTAAGCAGGAACCTGGAGACTGGAACTGCAGCAGAGACCATGGACGAGTTCTGCTTATCTACTTACTGCCTTGCTTCCCCCTGGCTTGCTCAACTACTTTTCTTATGCAACTCAGGCCTACCAGCCAGGGAGGGCATGGCCCAGACTAGGCTGGACCTTCCTAAATCAACTGGCAGTTAAGGAAATGCCTCACAGATATGATATGTCCATAGTCCAATCTGATCTGGGAAATTCTTCAAGTGGGTTCTAGTTTTTGACAGGTTGATAAAAACTAACCACAGTGAGGGAGTTGATGCTGAACTGAGCAGTACTTAAAAAGAAAGGCAAAGCAAGACTTAATGTATGTCCATCATGTCACTAGCTCCTCTGCTAGACTTTTTGTAGTCACCATGTCTAGGTCTGTGTGTGTGTGTGTGTGTGTGTGTGTGTGTGTGTGCGCGCGCATGCGCACGTATGGTTATATGGGTGCAGGTGGAGGTCAAAGGGCAACCTCAGATATCATTCCTCAAGATTTTTCCATCTTTTCCTTTTGTTTTTTATTTATTTTTTAAGGAAGGGTCTCAGTATGTAGCCCTAACCGGCCTGGAACTCACTATGTACACCAGGCTAATCTCTAACTCATAGAGATCTACCTGCTTCTACCTCTGCCCCTGCCTCTGCCTCCTGAATGCTGAGATTAAAGGCATGTAGAACCACACCTTTGAGACAGGGTCTTTTGCTGGCATAGATATCACTAATTAGGCTAGGCTGGCTGGCCAGTGATCTCCAGGGACCCACCTATTTTTGCCTCCTCAGTGCTAAGATCAAAAGTACATGCCTCACTATGCCTGGCCTTTTTTGTGAGCTTCAGGGATCAAATTCAGGTTTTCATGCTTGTGTTGCAAGTGCATTACTGACTGAGCATCTCCCAGGACCTTTTTCCAGGTATTTTTGAATAGAGGAGAGTGACTTCAAGATGAAGATGTATGTTTGATATGTTGAGGTCTTTTGAATAGGGTCTAGCAAGATTGATGCGAGGTTTTAGAGCAATTACCCTGTCGTTCTCTGTGAAATGTAATAATTGAATAGGGGAAAATTGGAATACAAGGGACCTGTTAAAGATAACTGGAACTCTAATCCATAAACTCATATAAGCCCTTGGATCCACAAATGTTCTCAACTCTACCATCCAAAGAATAAATTACATATTCTCATTTTGTAATGATAATAATTTAATGAATAGCAATAGGTAAGATTTCTTGAGCACTTATTTCTGTACCAGAGCCTATCCGAAGTGACTTATATACATTTCTTAGTCATCAATAGTAAATCTTATTTGCAAAGAATGGAAACTGAGGCTTAAATAGATTAGGGAACATGCCTAAGACCACAGTTGGTAAATGTTGGTGCTCAGCTGTGAACACAACATTTGTGTTCTCAAGCATTGCAATAGTAACAAATAAAGATTAGACAAAGTAAAGAGGGAATTTCCATTTTGGGGAAAAAGTTTCTACCCTTCTAATGAAATAAAAATACTGGGCTTGGAAGTCTAGATAACAAATCAGCCTATGCATATTGTTTAGAGCATTCCCAACATTAATCAGACCACTGGGGATAGCTATCTAGTAAAGCAGTAAAACAGACCAGCTGAAATAGAATAGGATTTCAACAATCTGCCTTAAAGAGACCCCGAAAGAAATGCTCTGAGGCTAGGAAGCAGGGTCGATCGGGTCAGTGAGGCACACAAAATACCCACTGTGCTTCCAAAAATCAAGATCTGCTGAACGAGCTGAAGCAAATTAAGGAGGAAGCTCTGTATTAACAGTCGGGTAACCCTGCACTATTGCAAGATAAGGTGAGGCTGCATTGGAAGCTAGCTCACACAGCTCCCTGGTGCATTGATTCTGTCTTTATAGATAAGGTCTAATCACTGAATTCAATTTGCTGTTAAGGTGACTTGTCAAGAGCTGAGGATAATTGCTCTGGACCTCAAGTCAAGTCTCAGCACTAAATAGCCTGTAAGCAACACTATTCATGCTGTCAAGTTATACAGATACCTGTGAAGACCATGCCATTCCTACATGGTTCCCAGACCAGGGACAGGGCACTGCCTGCTGCAGTGGCCCTGTGGCAGCTGGCATTTTGGGAAATTCACCACTGGTTTAGTCTCTGAATCTGTAATAGTGAAGGAAGGTTTATCATTAAGATAAACCTCAGTAGAATTTATTCCTACTATCCAAATGCACAGGAGGCTGGTTTATAAACCAGAATTCAGTTATTAATTTCAAAAACTCAAATTCTTTTTGGAATGAATCAGAATATAAATTAATAGGAGGCTAGGTGGTAATGTGGAAAGAGCATATGGTCTATTTAGAGAAACTGTGTCTGAGAACCTCATTTAACTCAATGACCTTGAATAACTTCTTTGCAGCTTTGAGCCACAGTTTCCTCTGAAAAAGGGAGATGATATGCCATATGCTTCATTTAACCCTGGAATACTCAGCTCAAGGGCAACAGGCTCCAAGACAGCAGGCTGCAAAGACTGGCCCCAGGAATTACAGCTGAGTGGTCCAAGACATGGGATCTCTGAGAAGTGGCTGAGCAGGTGTGAATCTGGATGCGGAATTACTTGGCAGTTGGTCCATGACAGTCAGAAAGGTTCTCATTGCAGAAAACCTTAGATTATGGTTTCTATTATCCTCAAGGATGGGAATGTCAAGACTTTAAATCACGCTCTCATAACACTGAGTTCAAGCTCTGTCTCCAGTAATGGCAAAGCATAGTAATATGGAAAGGGACATTGCAGGGCCACCCATAGCAGGGAGGGGGGGTCTCAACTGTACCTCCTGCCTACCTAATATTCCATTCCAATTCCTGCAGTGTGATTGAGATAAAGTTATGACCCTTCTTTCCAATAGGTATGGCTAAACTTGGGTAACTGTCAGAGAGCAAGACAAGGAAGTAAGGCATGATCTTCCAGTATCAGAGCCTAAGCTATTGAATAAGAATGAGATTCTAGAGGGGTTAGGAAAGTACACCAATGTCATGAAGAGCCAATCTTCCGAGGGCCACTGAAGTTACCAGCTAGGCTGCTTATATCTTGAGCTCTAAACATTGACCTGGAGCCCTCTTCTAAATTCTGAGTTCTTTGAATTCTTTGCTGTCAAGGGAGCTCCTCTTGCTCTTTTTTCTTTTCCTTTATCCCCCTTTCTCTCTCTCTTCCTCCTTCCTTCCCTCTCCCCATTCTTCTCTCCCATTTTTCCTCTTTTTCTTCCATGTTGGTAATATCTGTTATATATCACAGTGGCCAAGTTAGGAAAACAGTCTCTTCTTCCGGTTTAACATATACTGGTCCCATAAACACACACTCTCAAAGTGATGGTGACCCCACAACCAATGATATTTGAAAATAAGTGAGAGAGGGTCACATAATAGCATTGGGGACATAGGTGTGGATATCCCCTCCCTGGAAACTTGTCACTTCCTTCTTCCTTCTCACATCTCTTTATTTTTCCATTTTCTTTGGGGCATTATGTCCCATAAATTATTACTTTTACTGAGACAGATCAATTATAATATCCTTTGTTGCTATCCATACTCTCTGATAAGATCTCATTTTTCTTAAGAGAATATATGGTAATATTTTGAGGACCAT
The DNA here is from genome assembly GCF_000622305.1 of Nannospalax galili. Classification (NCBI taxonomy): domain Eukaryota; kingdom Metazoa; phylum Chordata; class Mammalia; order Rodentia; family Spalacidae; genus Nannospalax; species Nannospalax galili. The sequence goes on along the minus strand of NW_008341187.1, from coordinate 3,812,903 downwards.
TTCGTAAGAGAAAGCTTATGTGATTTGTAGTCAACACTAGTGCTAAAGTATTCCAAACCTTTCATAAATGATTCTAAGTAAATATTAAACATTGTTCCCTGAGCCACTTCTTTCCATCATTCTAGCAAAAGGCCCCATTAGACCAATGTTGCCTATTGACATTTAAATTTCATATAAAAATGCAGGTGAGCTTTCCATTTCATGCCTTTTAGATGGAAGGCTAGGCACGTGGACTGTAGAGGACACTCTAGTCTCATCTGTGGTACTTTTTAAAATGAAATATTTATTCGAATAAGATTCTTTCTAGAGCAATTTCCTCAGGAGACCAGCGTCCATTTTTATATCATCCTTCATCAGGTCATTTCTGATGATGATTGATTTTCTCTTCTGATTCTAGGGGTGAACTTTACTTAAAGTAGGTGAGAGTTGGTACTCTGGACACTGACTCTAAAAAGTAGGTGTTGCTGCCAGTTTAAATGTAAGCATATTGACAGGGGTTCAGAAATATCACTTCTGATTTTTCTCTTGAAGAAAATAATGATTAGCTTAAGCAAAATTTCTGGTTAAACTCTGCCAGAAATACTGTCGCTGCACTGTGGCAGGAGCATTCAGTTCATCATGAGGGTGGTCAGGTGCATCTCTTTAGGACAATAGTCGCTTTGTTTGACTATATTAACAAAAATATTTTATAACTGCATTAATTTATTACATTAGAAGCTAGAAAAACAAGATAAAAGATGAATAAAATAGTCAGTATGTGAGAAAAGTATAACATACAGTTATATAATATACACTATAAATGTAGTGTAAGTGCTAATCCAACTTTAAGCATAAAACTGTAATTTTGTAGCAGGTTAGTAGAAGAAATTAAAATTTCTTATGGAGGTATTGCAGAGATTTCAAATATCTCAAATAACCTGCATATAGTTTAGTATTTGTATTCTCTGGACTTGGGAGGTTTGTGTGGAACAAGTCAGTGTAGCGTTATAAAAGGAAAGATAAACATAAAACTAAAACTGCTCAACCTTGTGGGTGATACATGAAGCGCCTCTCCTTAGTGTTCTGGTAATCTCGTCAGGGTGAAAGCAATTCTTTATTGTTGGCTCTTTAGCTTGAATGAGAGTTCATTTTGAGAAAACACTGGACCTTTTTTTTTTTTTAAAGATCTTGACACATTAAATGGAAGAAAGTGTGAAGTACGTGGTGGTAGTACCTTATGGTGACATAAACCGTTATTGGATTAGTTATGCATGTCTTCCCTGATTCAACTATTACCATAGTAGATAAATATTAACAATAATAAAATAACTTCCCCTCACTGTACTGCATTATAGGAGCTCCTCTAGGGAAGAAATGAACAAGTTAGGGCAAGACTGTGGACTGGAACAAGGTGTTGACTTAAGACTCTAACGTTACTTTGTTTCCTCCTAAAAGACATACTCTTATGAGCATGTCACAACCTGGAATCTCTACGTGTCGCCACCCTAGGGGCCAGGGTGCTGAACAACCTCAGCACCGTTGGGGAATATTTATTCTCAGGATTCTCTTCCTCCTCCTCCCCCTTCTCCTTTTCCTCCTTTTCTTTCTGTTTTTCTTGTTTTGATACAGGGTTTCATGTAGCTCAAGCTGACTTCGAACTTTCTATGTAGTCAAGAATGACCTCAGATTCTTGATCCTTGTGTCTCAACCTCCCAAGTTTTGATTGTACACATGTATTGCCACACCTTGTCTGTGTGGTGCTGAGGATCAACTCCAGGGGCTCAGGCATGCTAAGCCAATACTCTACCAACTGAGTACATCCCCACCCTCTGTATGATGCTTAAAAAGCAAAGATGGTACATGCAGCTGCAGGGAGCTGTGAGAAGAATTTTGAGAGAGGCTCAAAGACCTTAGTGCCCCAAGCCCACTAGCTGAGCCCTTAGAGCAACCCTCTCTTCCTGCAGAGAGCTAGGCAGCAGCAGAAAAGCAATGTTCTTAGTAGAAAAACACGTTTGCTTTTCCATGAAGTTGAGGTAGACTCAGAGATCTATTCTGATTCTGCTATGATTGGATGTGTCCTCCAAAGCTCATGTGCTGAAACTTCATGTCCAAGGAAACAGGGTTGAGATATGTGGCTCAGTAAGAGGTGATTATGTCTTCAGGGGTGTCTGACCTCATAAATGACTAATGTCATTATTGAGCAATATGTTATCGTCAGATTGGATGCTTGCTGTTTCTCCTCATCCACCATGGAATGTTCAGCAAGAAGATACTGACCAGATGTAGACCCTTTGACCTTGGACTTCCCTGTTTTAATAACATCAAGAAAGAAATCTTTGTTCCTTTGAAGTTACCCAGTCTTAAGCATTCTTTTATGAGACTAAGAAACTCCTTTCTGAGTCTCCAAGAGTGTTTCTATATCCATGTTTCCCATTTAGAAGGCTTCATAATAGATCAAGGGTACATGCTCCAGGCTGGAGACTGAATGGTGTGAATGAAGTATAGACATTTAGGTCAGGGCTGTACCTGCCAGACAACTACTTATTTGATAAAGCTATTGTGGAAATATTTTATTATATAGAATAAATACATTTATGAAATTAATGTAGAAAAGGTAATGCATGAGAGTGAATCTAGGTTTTGTGAAGATCCTAATCTGCAGAAGTTAAATACCAGAGATTCTTTGTTATTGCAGCCAGTGCATCCTGTCTTTTCAGCCTGGGATATGAAATGAAAACACAGTATTCTTATTTTCGAGTTAGGTGGTTTTGGACCTACGTGCTGCAAGAGCATCTTCTTGCTGTCTAGAATCTCTGTCTTATGATCTTATAACTGCAACAATCAGGGGTACCTTTTTAAATCTAAGAATAAATCCTGTTTACTATTCTATTCCTTGCATATCTTTGCCATTTGGGATTGCTAAAATTCAACTGACCCTGACATCCTGATAGATACCGTCTCTATTGAATCAAAATATGCTTCAAACAGAGCAGGTAGGTCAATCTTGATGTGTGTTCTCTGCTGAAGCAATTCCCCAAACAGAAGGAATGCACAACATGAACTTGAGTATATTAGTTTTCTAGGGCTGCCATAATTGCTGTAAACTAGGAGACTTAAAACAGAAATTTACTGCTCATAGTTCTAGAGACTAGATGTCTGAAACAAGCTACTGACTTTTGGGAAGTTTCTTGCTTTGGTTGCTCACAAACTTTGGTATTCCTTAGCAAAGTTCATCCATTCCACCCTAACACCATCCAAAATCTTGACATGTCCTTCATTGGGTAGGATGATTCCTTCCCTCCATGTGGAGGATTCTATCTGTCGACGGCCTTGGCTCAGTCTTGCTTCCTGGTTACTTATAACTTTAAATCTAAGCATAGGAGAGAGAGAGGGAGGGAGGGATGGAGGGATGGAGGGAGAGAGAGAAAGAGAGCTTCTATCTAGTTCTTTTTTTTTGGTGTAGAGTGGGATTGAGACTCACATACTACGTCTCTATGTATTTTTATTTTCTTAATGTTTATGCACCAAGCACTTAAGCAGATTTCTGCTTTCATAGTGTCAAGGCTGTTCTTACCATTGGACTCCTTCATGAGTGTCTGTTTTCTGGAAACCCTCTCTGTTTGTAACTTTACCCACTTATCACACATATTTGGTTATTTATAGATATACTCTTTTCTAATGTATTTACCTGCTTATTAATTGGTTTAGTGACTATTTAGTGATAACTTATATAAAAAAGTATCAGTAAGTGCAGTAAGAATAACAAAGAAAAACACTGATGACATTTTATGGGAAAGCTTTAGGTGAGAACCAGGGTACATAGTCAATTTAATCTTGAACTATGAGAACCTTGAAATCTCTCTAATCTTTTCCATCTTGGCCCTTCCCACAGCAGCACACAGGTCCCCAATTTATTTGTATCTTGTCTCAATTGACACAGGAATCCAGGGAAAAATGACTAGTCAGTGTATGCCTTGTTCCCTTCTTTGCATTTATTTCTTCAGCTTATAGTCATGGGTGTGAAGTATACCAATGGGGATGTAAGACATGGATGTGGTGAGATCTGTGGTCAAGATGGGAGTGATGTAATTTCCCTGCAGACTTATCAATGAGATCAGATACATACGATGAGTGTAGACATATAGCATGATAGATGGGGAGGGGGTAGAAGGCTCACTCACCATCAGTCACATGGAGCTGTGAGGCAGCATGGCTGAACACCATAGGCCATATCTCTCTCTGGGAGGAGAACACTGTGAACCATTTACAAATCCAAGTGGAGGACTCTATATACTTGCCAATTTCTCTTAAGCAAATATGGTTTCTTGTGAGGAGAGCTTCATGCATCAGCTATCAGTCCTAAGGGAAGATAGCGTCTAAGCGTCTCTAATTTCTACTAAGATTCTTAGATCTAGCAAGTTCGTAAGCCTGGCAGGAAGTTTTGCATAAACTCAGCTACCATATTATGCGTCTGGTGAGATAGCACTAGCACGACAAGTCAGGCAGAGCAGTTTTATTACCCACAGATAGGCAGCAAAAATCAACAGAAGCTTAAAATTCATGGCAAACCCATTCTGAAAGCTCAGGAGAGCTGCCTAGGACAGATGGAGTGTCATGTGCTCAAGCTCTGCTTTGCTCTGTAGCTGAGGGACCCTGAAAGCAAACCAATCTGAATTTATTCCAAGGCACCTCCACTGGATTACTGAATTCAAGCTCTACAAAGCATCTTGTCCTAGGATTGATGTGCACAGAGGCTGGGGCTGGGCTTTTCCAAAGATTTCCTCCTTCTCCCAGTCATCGTGCTGGAGAATTATATGCCAGAGGGAAAAGATTCAAGTTTTCCAAGGTCATCTGTTATCTATCCTCCTGCAGGAGCCAGAGGCCACAAAGAGGAAGGGAGGATGGAATGGGACACTTGGAAGTAGTTTTAAAATTCTTTCAGGAAATATTGTGTAAAATAATAGACTTATCTTAGCAAGTGTGATTGGCTCCTGTTGAGGAGACTGGTGAGGAACTACATGGGAGATACTGAAAAAAAGTAGAACCAGCCCAGAAAACAGGAAGAAAGCAAGATCTTGGGAATCTACCAAGTAGGTTACTGACAGTCTAGATCTTTTTGTTTAAAACAGTCCCACTTGAATATGAATGTATTTAGCTTTATTTTTTATCTTGCTTTTCTTCTGTTTCATTGAGTGTATATAAATATGTAGTAAGTTTTGGGGGTATAAAAGGCTTTACTTAAAAAAAATTATGTGTATGGCTGTTTTGCCTGCATATATGTAAGTACATTGTTATGTGCAATGACTGTGGAGGCCAGAGAGGGTGTACAATCCCCTGGAACTGGAGTTATGGACAGTTGTTAGCTGCCATGTAGGTCCTGGGAACTGAACCAGAGTCCTCTGAAAGAGCAGCCAGTGCTCTTAACTGCTGAGCCATCTCTCCAGAGAGAGCTTTTGTAAAATTGTTACAGAGATTTAAATAGGTTTAAGCCTACAATTATCCAAAGCTTGAGAAATCTGTATTGATTTATATTTCTAAAAAAAATCTGATATAGAGACAAAAATTATTATTCTCTTAAAGAATGAACTATTTGTGATAGAACTATAGTCAGCTAACTAAAAGGGACAGTTAACAAATAATACTTAGGAATCCACTAAATTGTATGTTATTTACTTTTCACATTGCTATTACAAAATACCTGGCAAAAGCAGCTTCAGAGAAGAAAGGTTTATTTTGACTCGCAGTTTGAAGGTACAGTCTACCATAGTGGGAAGGCATCAGGAGCATGCTGCAGGTGGTTGCACTGCAGCAGAGAAGAAAGCAGGAGCAGAGAGAGATGATGACCAGTGCTCAGCTCACTTTCTCATTTTTATTCACTGTGGGACCCCAGCCCATGAAATGGTCTCACCCACATTCAAGGTGATCTTCCTACCTCAGTTAGTCTTTCTGAAAATGCCAGGGTGGTGTCTCCTAGATGATTCTAAATCCAGGCAAGTTGATAGGATTAGCCATCACAGATGGCTCCAGTGTCTTGAATTCTTACTCAAACAAGCTGGACTCCTCAGTGACTACAATAAAGTTAAACTTAAGTCTAACCAATCAGAAACCACCAAACTAATGTATAACTAGAAACTTTTCACTTTCACCACTCAAGTATGCTTTCTTTCTCTTGCTTATGTGAACACATCATAAACCATTTCTCCTCATGTCTCCTCGGTCCAGATTATTGGGCATTGCCCAACTCATTTATCACTCTTTGTATGAATAAACTCTTCGAAATGTTAATGTTCATGTTTATCTTTTAACCAAAGAAAAGAAATACTGAGTGGCCTTCACTTTCATTTCATTCAGTGCCAGAGGAAGAATGCTAAATTGCTGAGAAAAAAGCAATAGCATAGAAGCTCAGAGCCAACACCTTTGCTAAGTACTATGTCAACACAGATTTTCCTATGACTGCAGTGGAAGCCTAGCACTTGAAGTTTTATATGTGTGTATAATTCTTCTTGACATAAACAATTGACAGAGCTGTTGAAATATTGAACATCATATTAGTGATTAGAAAAAGAGACTGTGAGGAGAGAGCTAAAGTAGGAGGTTCTAGAAGGGTCTTGTTTTCACTTTTTTATATTCAGTTCAGGCTGTTGTCATCGCTATATGATCATGAATTGAGGAGTGGCATGGAAATACTAGTGGCTTTCCCAAAAGGAGATGAGGTTCTTTGACATAATCTGGATAGCACAATGTATCTTTCTGCTTAACAGTTCTCACGACTGTACACTGACCCTGATCTCTGGCTCCCACATGAGAGTTATGGGTCTTTTTATGCTTCTTCTGTCTGTGGCTACTTCAGGGTTATAGCTTCCCTCCTGACCTGAACCCAACTATAAGACCCATTCCACAACTTCAGCTTTAACAATTGCATTGTTCACAACCTGATTTTCTGCCTCTTCCTAAGAACAACCTATTTCAACCAGTTCTTCCATCCTTCATGGGACATCTGCTTCCAAGTCTTCCATATAAGTCTAATAAACTCTTCAAGGGTCACTAAGGGTCACTACCCCTCAAGGACAATACCCTGACTCTATGTTTGTAAGGACATGCCTTAATTCTAAAATAGCTGAGAAGCTAAAAGTTATACTTAGCACAGCTCAGTTGAATAAAGGAACTAATTAATTTCTTTAATAATTTAGTCTGAAGTTTCCCAGTATAACTTTCTTCAAAGATGGAAGTACTGTATTTCTGTATTGACTAACTCAATGGATACTACTCATATATGATTAGTTAACAAAGTGTAGTTACTGAGTTAGTGAGTGAAAGATCTGATTTTCTGATGGAGAAGGGTGTTGAGATAGGGTTTTCTTATATAGTTAAGACTGGCCTTTAACTCCCCGTTTTCTTACCTCAGCCTCTCAAGTCCTGGGATTCCAGGTGTGCACTACTATACCCATCTTAATTTTCTTACAAAATTATTTACAGTGTCAGGAAGGTCCCAGAGGCCTCCAAAATAGCAAAGGTTATTGCTACTGCCCTTGATCACCCACCATAACTACATGGTAAGATGCTATTCCACCACATCCTTTGGCTTCAGGACATATATAAATCAATCTCAAACTGACCAGGAAATTTCTTCACTGCTGGCTAGACTCCAAAGTGGCAGAAGGTACTATGCAGCCTGCTGGGGGAAAAAAGACAGCATTGATCTTATTCAGTGCTGGACCTTGCATGCTACTTTACCCAGCAAAACTACCTATCATAGTCAAAGGGTAATGAAAATTTTTCCATGATATGAATAGGCTGAAAGAATTCATGTCCACCAAACTAGTCATACAGAGAATACTTGAAATAATACAAAGGACCAAAGATAGGAATGACTATACCCAAGAGGTTACAGAAAGAAAACAAAGGAAGGTATAATTACAGAAACACAAAATAGGACCAAGAAAACAAACAAATATAAATTGTATTCACATATAAATTGTACACAAATAAAATGACAGTAATCAATTCACATCCTTCAATAATAACTCTAAATATCAATTGCCTCAATTCCCCAGGAAAAAGACACAGGCTGGTATAATGGATTGAGAAACAAAATCTATTTGTTGTCTTCAACAAATTCATCTCCGCTTCAAGGATAGGCACTGCCTGAAGGTGAAAGGATGGAAAAAAAAATTCTAAGCAGATGACACTCAGAATCAAACAGATGTTACAATTCTAATATCTGACAAAAATATCTGACTTCAAATTGAAACTAATCAGAAGAGATAAAGAGGATCGCTTCATTCTAATCAAAGGAACAATAACCATGAAGATATTGCAATCATGAACACACATGCATCAAACTCTGGTGCACTCAATTTCACAAAGAAGTACTACAGGAAAAACACAATTTAACACCAACTCAGTAATAGTAGGTGACTTCAATACCCCACTATCTCCAATAGGTCAACTGAACAAAGACTAAGCAGAGAGACATCCAAATTAAATGACATTGTACGTCAAATGAACTTAAGAGACATCTACAGAATATTCCACCAAAGCATCAAAGAATATACTTTCTATTAAGAAGCCTATACAAGTTTTTCTAAAACTGACCACATACCAGGGCACAAAACAAACTTCAACAAATACAAAAAAGTGGAATAATTTGAGGCATTCTATGAGAACACAATTCAATAAAGCTTAAAATCAAGAGCAAAAAGCTTTAGTAACTACACTAGCTCATGGAGATTAAGCAACACACTCTTGAATGATGAATGAATAAAAGAAGAAATTAAGAAAAAAAGTATTCCTGAAACTAAATGAATATGGTAACACATCACAACAAAAGCTCCAGGTCTCTTTAAAAGCAGTCCTGAGAGAGAAGTTTATAGCTCTAAGTGTGTACATTAGAAAATCAGAAAGACCACATATAAGTGACTTAAAAGTACAACTCAAGACTCTGGAAAGGCAAGGAAAAACCAAACTCAAACCTAGCAAAAAAGAATAACAAAAATTAGAGTAGAAATTAATGAAGAAGAGACAAAGAAAACGATACAATGAATCAATGAATCTAAGAGCGGGTTCTTTGAAAACTTAAACAAGATAGACCCTTATCCCAGTTAACCAAAAGAAAGAAAGAGCAAATATAATATACAAAATCAGAGATGAAAGGGGAAACATGATACCACACACACACACACACACAAACCCAGAACTTTATAAGGGGATGCTTTAAAAACTTGTACTCTATTAAATTTGAGAATCTAAAATGAATGGATTTCTAAATTCATGGAAACCACCAAAGTTAAACCAAGAAGAGATAAACAGCTTAAACAGATCCATAACAAATAATGAAAATGAAACAGCAATACAAATACTCCCAAGTAAAAAAAATCCAGACCCAGATGAATTCACAGCAGAATTCTACCAGTCAAAGAAGATCTGCAGTCAATATTTCTTAAGTTATTCGAAAAGATAGAAACAGAGGGAGAACTCTCAAACTCCTTCTATGAAGCCAATATCACCCTCATACCAAAACCAGGTAAAGACACAACAAGAAAGAAAACGACAGGCCCAAATCCTTAATGAGCACAAATGCAAAGACACTCAACAAAATACTTGTAAGTCACATACAGACACACATGAAAAAGATCATCCACCATGATCAAGTCAGCTTTATTCCAGAGATACAAGGATGGTTCAATATATATAAGTCAATAAACATCATAAATCATATATATATGACTCAAAGACAAAAATCACATAATCATCTCAATAGAGGCAGAAAAGGCCTTGACAAAATTCAACATGCATTCATGATAAAAGCCCAAGAGGGACTTGGACTGGAGGGAACAAACCTCAATATAATTAACACTATACACAACAAACCCATAGTCAACATTGTTCTAAACAGAGGAAACCTGGAAATATTCCCATTAAAATGGGAACCCAACAAGGATGTCCACTATCTCCACTCATTTTCAATACAGTGCTTGAAACTCTGCTAAAGCAATATGACAAAGGAAGGAAATTAAAAGAGCACTAATTGGAAAAGGTCAAATTATCAGTATTTGCAGACGATAAGCTAGTATACATAAGAAATCCCACAAATTCCACCAAAAAAAACTGCAAGAAATGATCAATACTTTCATTAAAGTGGCAGGTTACAAAAATCAACTTAAAAAAATTAATAGCCTTTCTATATACCAATAATAAGCAATTAGAGAAAGCATTCATGGAAACTTGCCCATTCACAATAGCCTAAAAATATCTAGGAATAAACCTAACCAAAGACAATGAAGATTTCTACAATGAAAATTTTAAATCTTTAAAGAGAGACAGAAGAAGACTCTAAAGATGGGAGGACCTACCATACTCATGGATTGACAGAGTTAATATTGTGAAATTGACCATCCTACTTAAAGAAATCTAGAGATTAAATGCAATGACAATAAAAATCCCCACGACATCCTTCACAAAGCTGGGGGAAAACATTCTAAAATTCATGTGGAATCACAATAGATTCCTGATAGCTAAAGCAATCTTGGGTGAAAAGAACAATGCTGGGTGGATCATTATACCAGATTTCAAACTATATTACAGAGTTATAATTGTAAAGACAGCATGATACAGGCACAAAAACAGGCACTTAGATAAAAGGAACAGAATAGAAGACCCAAACATGAATGCATGCAATTTCAGTCTCCTGATATTTGACAAAGGTGCCAAGAATACACAGTGGAGCAAAGACAGCATCTTTAATAAATGGTCCTGGAAAAACTGGATCTCTACTTGTAGAAGAATGAAATTAGATCCTTCTATTTCACCCTAACACATTCCAACTCCAAATGGATCTGAGACCTCAATATGAAACCTGAAACTCTGAAACTACTAGAAGAAAACATAGGCAGCACCCTACAAGATTAGATGTAGAAAAGGACTTTCTAAATTGGACATCAGTTGTTCAGGCATTAAAGTCAACAGTCAATAAGTAGGACCTCATTAAACTAAAAAGCTTCTGTACAGCAAAAGAAAAAGCAAGATAATGAAAAGGAAACACATTGAATGGGAGAAAATCTCCACCTGCTATACATCTGACAGAGGATTAGTATCCAAAATATCCAAAGAACTCAAAAAACAAAGAAACAAGAAAATAAATGACTCAATAAAAATATGGTCTAAGAACCTGAACAGAGAGTTTTCAAACGAAGAATTAAAAAATGGCTAAGAAACACCTTAAAAATTACTCAACATTCTTAGTAATCAGTAAGATAAAAACCACTTTAAGATTTCATCTTACCCTGTCAGACTGGATAAGGGCAAGTGAACAAAAGACACTAAATTCTGACAAGGATGTAGGGAAAGAGGAACACTCATCCACTGCTGGTGGGAACGCAAACTCGTGCAACCACTATGGAAAGCAGTGTTGAGAACTCTTAAAAAACTAAAAATGAATCAACTATCTGATCCGGTTATACCTATTCCTTGGCATATATCCAAAGGACTCGTCCTACTGTTGAGATACCTGTACATCCATGCTTGCTGCTGTTCTTTTCACCAAAGCTTAGAAATTGAAAAAACCTCAACTGATGAATTGATATTGAAAACGAATACTGAAAATGTGGTATATTTACACAATGGAGTTCTACTCAGAGGTATGGAAAGAAAAAAAATCATGAAATCTGCAGGTAAATGGATAGAACTAGAAACTGTTATACTAAGGGAAGTAACACAGACTCAGAATAGCAAGCAACAGATGTTCCCCCTCACTTGTGGATCTTAGCACAAATCCCCTGTGTGTGTGAGTGCATATCCTGATGTAACAGCAGGAGCCAAGAAAATGAAAAGGAAGAACAGAAGTAAAGGGAAAGAAACAGCCTGAGAGAGGGGAATAGTAGGGAACAGATGTTACCAAGGGAGAAATGGGGAAAATGGGGGTATTCAACTAGGAAGGGAGGAGGGAAGGACACATAACGAATCTTGGAGGTAAAGAGGAAGAAGGAACTCAAGAGAGAGGGGATAAGAGGAGGCAGATATTATCAAGGGGAAAATGCGGAAGAAGAGGGAGGTTAGACCAGAGAGAGAGAAGAGAGATAAATAAAGCTTAGTTGGCATAAAAAGCCAGAGGAAAATGTATTAACTCAAGCCCCCCTGAAAAATACACATACAATATCAGAACATGAGTGCATGTGTATACTTGAAAGCTACATATCAAGGAACACAGTGCCAGACAGGAGAAACCTCCCTTCAAGCTGTTGGTCAGGGTAGTCCAAGAGACTCCCAAAATAACACAGGCTATTGCCACAGCCCTTGATTACCACCCCCAGAACTTGAAGGTAAGACCCTACAGCTGAAGACAGGAAGTACTTTGGACACAAGACTTGGAGCAATGGAGCTAGAACTGACCTGGAAGCCTTCTCCCTGAAGATTAGCTCTCATGGTTCTAGAGGGTATTATGTAAGCTGCTAATGGAGAAAATCAGTCAGTGGTCCAACCCAGTTCTAAAACCTAATAGCCACAATGAATGGCATAGCAAACTATCTCTATTGGTGCAGTAGGGGCACTTTTATCTGGGGGGTACTCCATAGCTATCTGATTGAACTTAAAGCTCACTCCACAGGCAGGCACTGTAAATGTGTCCAAATACACATGGCTGGAGAGGTCATATTTCTGGCATATCTCTAGACAAGTGAAATTTCTTACTGTATGATAAATATGGATCCTTATATTTACAGACAAGTACACTATACCCCACTAATCAAAGAAGCCTCTTTTTCCAACAGACAGAGGCTACTACAGAGTTCTACAACTGGTCATGCATAGGGACTATATGTCTGAGAGATGCCCAGCCCTAAATGACACATCTATTGTGCAGTCTCTGCAACCTCGGCACTTAATGCTCATGGAACATAGCAGAACAGGAGGTAGATGGAATACTAACACATCCCTCAACTCTCACCATCAAAGCTTCCTCATACAACAGTCTAATGCACACAGAAGGCCATAAATGGCTAAGTTTTAGAGAATAAAAGACTGAAGAGTGTGTGTCTCTGCATAGGACGCCTATATTAAACCTCACCCACCCATGGCTCAGGATATTTGTAGATGAGGGGATGGAAAGATTGCAAGAATCAGGCTTGGTACATGAGCATAAGGAAACAGAAGGCTTCAGGCCTCTGGGAACTTGCTCATATAAACTTGTAACAATGTTGTCAGCATGCACAAGCCCCATACTGACTCAATCAGACAAAAACTCAACAGAGAATGAGGGAAATGGGCAGTTGGCCCAAGCCTAGCTGAGGAATTATTGGCAACTGATTACTGCTGGGTGAGGGAGAGTAGATCTTCTTTAAGTGAGGGGCTCTAGATAAGCCTACTAGACTCCAGGGGATGAACTTGAACTGAGGGACATCTAGGTACAAATGCTTGACTGGATAGGACTTAACATATGTGAAAGAATGCATGATACCCAGTAGGAGGGTATGGGGTGCATGGGTGAGGGAGGGTGTCTAAAATTGATTAAGGTTTATTATATGAAATGCACAAAAATGTAATGAAAATATTTTAAAAGGCAAAAATGAATAAATGAAATAAGGAAAAAATTAAAAATTAAAAAAAAATTTTTAGTGTGTGTGTGTGTGTGTGTGTGTGTGTGTGTGTGTGTTTGTGGACACATACCAAAGACAACTTGATCAGCTCCCTCTTTCCACCATGTGGATTCTAGGGATGGAACTTGGGTCCTCAAACTTGGGTGGTAAGGGCCTTTACCTTCTGAGCTGTTTTGCCAGAACTTTAAAATTTTTAAGTGTATTAAATTATTTTAAGATTTATTAATTTTATGTGTATGAGTGTTTTAGCTGTGTATATGTAAGTACATCACATGCATCTTTGATGCCTGCAAGTTCAGAATAGGATGTCAAATCCCCTGGACCTGGAGTTACAGGCAGCTGTAAGCTACCATATGGGCATTGGTGACTGAATCTGGGTTCTTTGCAAGAATGGAAAGCACTCTTAACCACTGGGCCATCTCTCCAGCCCCTAATTGTATTACATTTTTACTAATTTAATTTTACTCAACAACATGTGCTTTAGTGGCTACTAAGTTGGATTAACACTATTTGCTCCGTGACAGCACAGCTTTTAAACTATTAGAAGCAAATGGTCAAATTGAATTTGTTATGATCAAACTTCAAAGAAATAAAAATTTAAAAGAAAAATTAGCCATGGTGATGAAGTAAGAGTGGGAATGTAACCATGTAACAGTCAGACGTAGAGTCAACATCATTTATGTGTCATGGAGAATGCCCATCTTTCCACACTAGCACCTTTGAGAACTACAGAGAATATGTGACGGTATTTAGCAAAGTTCTCCAGAAGCCTGGTGGGATCCAGGAGAAGCTGAGGGATCCAGGAGAAGCTGAGGTCCTAGACTTTCTTGGTAAGCACCTTAGTCACTTGATAAAATCACACTCTTTTCATTTTATGTTTTTTCTTTTTTTCTTTTTCTTGAGACAGTGTCTGGAAGTCACTATGTATACCAGGCTGGCCTCAATATCACAAGAGTTGCACCTGTTTCTGCCTCCCAAGTACTGGGACTAAAGGGGTGAGCCACCACACCCAGTTCAGTGCTCTCACTTCTAGCTTTCATGACAGTAAGAACCAGATTGTCGAATTATCTTAGCATGTTCAAATTGTCTCTTTTAATTCTGTTGAGTTCAATTTAGCATTTGCTTCAGATGAATTGTTTCATTACCATTCATATGCAAGTTATTCAAACTTTAAATAAAAGATGTCAAAGTGGAGGTAATATGTCTGATTTGGAGATTGTATTACCCCTGACACAGAATTCTAGAGAAACAAAGGAGGGAGCACTTCAGCAGTGGGACACACTGACTCCAGGGACTCACTTCTTCCACTGTAAGACCTGAGGGAAATATCTCCTTATGGCACACGAGAGGAAATGACTCTGTGGAGAACAATCGGCCCAGTTCAGCTGTGAGATGTTGGGGCTCTGGATTCTATTAGCCTCTGCGGTCATTAAGACATCCTTTTACAGGAAGTTTTAAGTCAGCTAAATCTGGGATTAGGATCATTTACTTTCCTATCTGATGGAGTGTCTCTACATAAAATGAACTGTGCAGAGAAGACAGGGAAAAATGGTGAGTTGAACAACTGAGCAGTCTAAAAATTCTAATATTCAAATACAATGGAAAATAAGCTAGTGTAGGTTGATTTAAACTCTGTATGAGGCCTTCAGATCAAATCACCTTCAGCTTGTGTGGTTTTGACTATGTATTTCCATAATGGTTTTCCAGTGACTCTCCAGTTCTTTCAGGATGGACTTATAATTTATAACTTTCATTAAATAAAAATAAGCTCTACTGAAGTATCAATTTTAGTCAACTTGCTTTATTAAACAGAATTCTGAGTCTATGCATCTTTAGACCAAAGGCAAAAGAACCCCTCGTTGCCTCCCCCTTCCAATCCCTTCTCCTTCCTCTTCCCTTCTTTCCTTTTCCTGGCTAGACACAGAAGACAATTGTAAGAAGACTGATTGAGAAAATACATTATTGTACTCTCTTGGCCTTCAACATATTTATGACGTTTTTTTGTCTCCATGCTAGGCTTTATCTGGAACACGGTGTGCTTTCCATGGTGAGCTGGAAGCACCTGATCAAACTCTCTCCTTTATGACCCATCTCTCATGGCATCTCTCAGAAACATAAAAGGATGCTCATCTCTTCAATGTCCAATAAATTCCTTTATTTATCTTATTAAGTACTTTAGTTTTTGCATAGATGAGATGTTTTACTGTTCCTATCACTGCCACTGTCCAAGCTGCTGATTTATCATATGTGACACTAGGGAAAAAATAGAATGCTAATTTATATTCATGGAGTTCTCATTTCTGCATTCTGTCTAACAATCTGTCTAACTTCTCCAGGTAGTTCTAGAGTGCTACCATTTTGAGACATTATCTTTCAAGTATAAGGAAAAAAATTAGTATATGAAAGGCAAAAAAATCAAATAAAAGTAAAGCAAGTAATTTATGGAGGAATGAAAAGAAGGAGGAATTGCTAAGTGGCGTTTTAGTTCTTGAACTTAATTTCACAATACTTAAGATGGAAAATAAAATTTGGATCTGAAATCTGAGGATTATCATATTTTGTCTCACATGTCCTAATCAAATATGCATTCCAGCAAATAAGCCAAGAAAAAATGAAAAGGTAGTCATCAGTAAGAACCGGGTAGCTTTAGCTAGAAAGACTTGTGCACAAATTCATATCATGCTGAACTTTCTTTTTCCTTGAACATCTGCAGTTTTACCATACCACACACCAAACCATACCAAACTATAAAAAGGAAACATTATTTATTTTCTATTTTAAGATTTTCATTCCTTCAATTAATGTGTTAATATCCAAGGCCTTCTGGTGAAAACAGGTTAAGAGTTTCAAGTCTGTTTAGAGATCACCTTCTAAAGGATTCTCTGTTCCCAGGCTTGGCTAAACTCTCTTCAGGGGTACGAGTACTGTGCTTCCAAGACTTCCCACAGTGTAGTGTAGATGACAGTCTTGAAACTTGGCTTCCTGACTACTTATCATTAGACTGAACCCCATGATGGAGACACTGCATCTTGTCTGTTTCCCATGTGACTTAGGTCTGTACCCAAAGCCTTACCTGTATTTCCTGCTTGATCAATAACCACATTAAACTCATGAATTATATATTACTATGCAATTTATAGCATTTGAAATGTTCATAAGACCTGCAGTGAGTTGGCTTGCTCTAGAGGGGACTGACTTTGGGTTCAACCTCCGAGGCTGTTTAAACAGTACATTACAATACAGGATTCTTTAAAGGTCTCTTTGTATTTGTAACTTATATCTTGGAAATGAAAACGGAGTGTTGTGTGGCTAAGTTAACTCCATGACAAAGCAACTTCTTCTGAAAGAAGTTAAAGCCAAGGAAAATAAAAACACTGCTTAAAATGGAGAAGAGAGCCATCCCTGGCCACAGTGGTGAGTAGTGAGCAGGCATAGGAAGCTTTGGAGTTGGAACCCAGTACCAGACAATTTTCCCTCTCATGAGGGCACAAGCAAACAAACTGAAGGAAGGTAAGAACCTTTTGTGGAGGGGAGGCTGGAAAATAGCTTGTTGATAAAAATGCCAGTTAAGTCACTGGGTGTTTTGGAGTGTTGAATACTGACTCCTGAAGAATACCCTGAAATCCTTGAGAATAAGGCAAAAATAAGGGTAAGTTTATAATGTCAGGGAGAAGAGAGGGTAAAGATGAGGTGTTTATGAGGTTTGGGGAGTCTATTCTAAGGGTTAAGATTAGGCTTCCTTCTTTTTTTTTTTTTAGTTGTTTTTTAGTTTTGGAAACCCAACCTACAGCCTTGTATTTGCTAGGCCAGTGCTCTACCACTGAATCAAGATCCAAGACTCCAAAAGATTGGATTAGAGTCATATAATAGTCATATAATAAAGTGAAATTGACAAGTAGAGGTAGACAGGATTTTATGGTGAGGTTTCCAAGAGTCTCAAAGTGTTAAGAGTCATTTGATACTCGCTACTGAAAAGCTGCATGGTCTGATGTTGGCACAAATGAGGTTCTGAGACATTCCTGAAATAAACAATGAAGTTATCTGCAGCTCTCTGTTCACGGTAATAGTTCCCCAGAAGAGCTGTTGATGAGTGCAGTGAAATAACAGGCTGGAGTGGGCACTGCACACATCGGAACGGACAGTTTCGGATCCTTCTTCTCCTCCTACTCAACCACATTCTTCTGTTTTATTGAGACGAGAGCACCGAGGGAAGTGACAGGTAGCTTGACATGGGACTATTCAAGTCAGCATTGGGAGCCGGTGAGATGGCTCAGCAGGTAAAGGTGCTCGCTGTGCAAGCCTGGCAACCCGAGTTCAATCTCTAGGACCCACACAAGCGATTCTTTAAAGGTCTCTTTGTATTTGCAACTTACATCTTAGAAATGAAAACAGAGTATTATGTGGTTAAGTCAACTTCATGACTAAGCAACTTCTTCTGACAGAAGTTAAAGCTGAAGAAAATAAAAACACTGCCTAAAATGGAGATGAGAGCCATCCCTGGCCACAGAGATGGGGGGAGAGAAATGACTCCACAAAGTTGTCCTTTGACTTCTATGCACATGCTGTTGCTCACACATGCATGTACATGTCCACACACACACACACACACACACACACACATACACACACACAAATAAATAAAGTTTAAAATCCAACATTGGGAAAGAGGTAAGATATCCTTCAATCTACCTATTTTATCATGAACAAGACCAATTTCTTTTTTACATAAATTATTTATTTTTATTTTAAGTGTACGAATGTTATGTCTCACATATGTAAGTGCACTCATGATGTGCAGTGCCCATAGAAGACAGAAGAGGGCGTCAGATCCCCTGGAACTGGAGTTACTGATGGTTGTTAGTTGCCATGTGGGTGTTGGGATTCAAACCGAGGTCTTCAGTAAGAACAGTTTTCTTAACCTCTGAGCCATCTCTCCAGTTTCAAGACCAATTTCTTAACCTCTTTTAGAATGACTATGGAATTTATGACTATTGGGATTTATTAATTTAAGTCCCGTCACTCCTAATTCCTAATGAAATAAGCACAGAGCAATAAACAAGGTACTTGACCAGAAAAGGCTGGAAAAATGGCAGATGCTACACATGCGTCTTTAATTCATTTACTTGGAGACTTACAAAGACATTGGGAGGGTGAATTATTTTCAGTAGGGACGGATAACATGAATTTATAAGGTTAGCTATTAATGTATTATGCATACTACAATAATGGTATAAGCAGTGTAATATTTCTGATAGATACATAGAGAAATGCTATCAAATGGACCAGCTATAATTCGCTTTGTCTTATTATGTGCTTGGTTAAAAATGGCCACTCTCATAATCAAATGAATACGAAATGAAGCGAACGTTGGGATTCAATTTTAAAACATGAAAAATGTTTCTAATAAAATACTTATTTAAGGTTTTGGAATAAATATTGCAACTTGACAAAATGCATTAGCATATTAAGCAGAATCTTCTAGAAAGGAAGTCAGTATGCCAAGGACTTTCTATGCAATACAAGGTGATGGAATCCTCCTGACCTGGCTAAAGAGACAGGAAAAACACATCAGAATTCCAGGGGTTACAAATCTCCATATAAACACATATCTATAGCAACAGTGTCTTTATCATTTTGTTTTTTCACTAGTTGGTTTTGTTTTGTTAAGAGACAGGGTCTTTCTCTGTAGCTCATACTACCCTTGAACTCTGTTCCTCCTACCTCACCATCCCAAGTTCTGGGATTACAGGTTTAACACCATACCTGTCTTAGCACCTCCATGGTTTTCAGTCACTAGGGCGAATGACTCAGGACATCGGTACCACAGTTCCCTTTACTGGGAGCTTACAAGACTCCACTGTTTCCCTTCCTTCTGAGGTGATGGGGCAAGTGCCTACAAAGCACAGGAGCTTATGCTAAGGTACTGTAGTGGGCCAGTAAGATGAGAGAAACCCCCAGGAATAACCATGACTGTGGTGATTTATAAGAGAAGAAGCTTCTTTGATTCAGCTGACTCTTACCACAGAGGGGTACATGCCCAGTGTGGCCAAGGGTTTCCGTGTTTCAAGAAATACTCACAATACAAACTTTTGTATGACATGTTTCTACGTTTAATGTTTTAATGATTAAAAATAATCTCCATATATATGCAGGTTGATTTTGCCAAAGACCTCATCTTTTCTTTAAAGACTAAATTCCAAAGACATAATAGTCAGTCCATAATCCATTTCTCTCCTGACCCCTCTCATTGTGTCAGATAAGAGGCCACTGAACCTATTCTATTTAACAGGGAGCCCTCATCCCAGCCTAGAAACATCTTTTGTCTGAAACTGGGTCTGAGTTCCCAACACTAATATAACTTTTCTTATTTTTTAAAATTTTATGTGTGTCTTGCCTGCATGTATGTAAATGTACCACATGTGTGCAGTGCCCATGGAGCTCAGAAGAGGGCACTGGATCCCTTGGAATTGGAGTTATGAATGGTTTTCAGCTGGCTTGTGGGTGCTGGATCCCCCAAAAGAGCAGCCAGTGCTCTTAACCACTGAGCCATCTCTCTAGCCACAGTGTTACTTTAATTTAAACATTTAAAATATTCTTGGGATAATAAAGCAACCCAATCAACTGAAATTTTCTGCTGAAACTAATCAACTAATAGATGATAGAAAGGAAGCAAAGCTCCAGGGAAATGAGTCTACTGCATCAAGGAAGTCAGAGCCCCTGGGTGTAACAGAAACATTAGTGTGCCTCGTACTCACAGGAGCATTAGTTCCAGAACAGATTGCCAAGCCAATAGTTGAAGGTGGGGCTGGCATTTCTGTTTCTAGCATGTGATGATTTTAGTCTTTGAGAACCACTGCTCTAAGCGAACACCATATTGGCAGGCTGCCCAGTGTGAGCCATAGAATCTCTGCTAAGCTGTGTAAGAGCTGAAAACAAGAACAGAGCGACTGGGATGCCTTCAATCTGCTTTAGAATGTTGCTTTGGACCTGGTGCTCATGTCTGGCTCTTTACTGCATTGCAGACTTGGCCAACAGTTCATTCATTCATAAAGAATTTATTGACACTTGCCATGTGCCAAATACTGGACTAGTCATAGACCCATAAATTAATTAACTATTAAATCACCACAGTCATTTTAGCAAATATCTATTGAGTGTCTACCATTTGCCAGGACATGGACTAGTGACTGGGAAGAAACAGGTCTCAGCTGCCCAGAATCAGGAGTTCTGGCTTTCAGCTTCTATACTGTCACTTCTTTTCAGAAAGGCCTTGAAGGAAATCTTGGCTGTTTCTGTGTAGGCCAAACAAAGCACAACAGAGCTGGTGGTTGTGCAGTCCTGGGGAAATGATGCTCTGCACAAATCCTTGAAGCTGGGCTGCAGACACTTCGGCTTCAACCATGTTGACAGCTTGGTCCTCTGGGCCCAGGGGGAACAGCGAGCACTTTCCTGTTAGTAGTAAGCACATTTCCTATGGTTTCCTCTGTGCTTGGCAGCAGGATACCAGACATGTTTTTGCTAAAAACAGTGTCTATCAAGTAAAAACAAGAAAAGCACGTAAGGCAGGCTGTCAAAGCCGCCCCAACGCAGCTCTCCTGCAGTGTTTCATAGAAAATGTCCTGTATGCTCTGTGGAGAACTGCCCTTTCCCTGGGTCTGTAGACAGTGGTTAATAGAGGCCACGGAGTCTGAAACATAGCTGTTTCCCCAGTTCCCCAGATGGCTCTATATTGTACCTGATGACAAATAATTCTTACTTTTTTCTTCTTTATTTTTTAAATGTAAAATCCAAACTGGAGGAGACCTGGCATTCTCTAGAGGGATCTCCTTTGTTTTCCTGGAGCTTGATCTCGTTTATAAATGTAGTATAACCGTACTGAAAAAAAACATCCTCTTGGCATTATCTGGGTTTTGTTCCCTTAGTTTTTTGAGATTTTCAGTTTTTATAAAAGCTTGGAAAATTATTACCTAGAGCTAGGTGTGGTGGTACACATGTATAATCCTGGCATTTAAGAGGCTGAGGCTGAGCAGGAGGGTTGCCCCAAGTTTGAGGCCAGCCTGGGTTACACGGTGAATTCCAGGCTAGCCTCAAAAACATAGTAAGACCCTGTCTCAAAAAAAAAGAAAGAAAAAAATCTAGGAACCAAATATTGACAATTCTGAATACATTTGGAATGTGGAATGTTTACTTAGACCTTAAGAAAGAAGTCACTTTGAGGTTGAATTATTTTATTAATTTTTAAAATGAAAATTGTTGAGCTTATAATATTTAAGCTCAAAGCTCCTTGATACCTGGATGTGACTAATTCATCTTTAGCTTTTCAATAGTTTCAGATGGTGGACATGCCTTACATATTTACGGGACATGAGATGAAAGAACCCTAGCAAGTTTCTGGATCATTTCTGGATAAAGAAACAGCTTCCCAAGGAGTGTAGTGATGCCTTCAAGTTCTGACTAAGGAAGCAATGAGAAGCTTTCTTTTCCTTTCATGGCCATGTCCACCCACTACACCTGCTAGTTCCCCACAGACCCTTACTGGTATGTACAGTTGAGATTAGAAGAGTATAGGAAAAAGTAAGCCACAGACAACAAATGAATATTTAAATAAGCCAAGATGAAATTAAAAATAACTTTATAAATAACATAGTTTCCAGGAGACAAATAGCAGAGGCTATTTTTTTATTTTTATTTTTGGTCTTTTTGAGACAGGGTCTCCCTGTAGCCCCAACTGTCCTGGAACTCACTACGTAGACCAGGCTGGCCTTGAACTCACAGAGATCTACCTGCCTCTGCCTCCCGAGTGCTGGGATTAAAGGCGTGTGCCACCATGCCCAGCAACATAGGCTATTTTGATACAAATTTTAGTAGACTTAGGTAAAGTTCTCCTAAAAAAAGTCTAAAAACCTGTTAAAGCAGTTTCAGGGAAATACATGCACACCTTTTATCACAGTTATTTCAATGAGACTGATGAATCTAGTTCACCAAATAGATGGTAAAAATCTCTTTTTGGCTGGAAGGAAGAACGTTTAATTTCTGTATGTGCTCAGGAAACTAAACTTAGATTTCTTATCTTTGCTGCTTGATAATAAATTATTTGACGTCAGTGAAGTAAATATATAACTGATGATAATAATTCTGTGTTTGCCTCCTGCAGACTGCATCTCAGGAAGCCCACCACTCAGGTTGCCATCTCTTATGGCCTTGGCTAGTTCTTTTTAGAATTCCTCACATCATCCTGGTACCCTTTGCTATTCTCTTCAGCTTAATGTAGGCAGCCATTGCTTTCTCGTTCCTCTCTTACGCTAGTGATGATTGTTGTTTAAAACACAAGACTGAGTCTGTCGTTTTCTAAAATCCTAGAACCATTCCCCACTGGCTTAAGAGCAAAGTCCTATACCAAGAGTGAAGAACCCAAGGGTCCTGCAGCTCTGCTCCAAACTTCACCATCTCTGTCTACACACTGTTCTAAACTCCTCTTGTTCTTGTCACATCGTAAGTAAGAGGACCTTTAAAAGCAGACCCTTTGTTATGGGTCTGCTAGAGTTGTTGATTTCTTCTTAGTTTAACATTGGTTGCTCTGATACGTCTAGAAATCCATCCATTTCTTTTTGGTTTTCCAGCTTAGTGGAGAATAAGTTTTTAAAGTATTCACTTATGATCTTCTGAATTTCTTTGGTGTCTGCTGTAATGTTTCTCTATTTATCTCTGATTTTATGAATTGGAGTTTTTCTTTCTTTTGGTTAATTCTGCTAAGGGTTTTCCAATGCTGGTTTACATTTTCAAAGTATAAGATTTTGGGTTTATTACTTCTTTGTGATTTTTATTTGTTTCTATTTCATTAACTTCTACCCTGCTTTTTAATTATTCCTTCTCATGTACTGATTCTGTTTTTTTTCCCCTTGTCTTTGCAAACTCTTGAGAGACATCATTGTTATTTGTACTCTTCCTGACTTTTTAAAATTTATTTTTAATTATGTGTTTTGTGTGTGTGTGTGTGTGTGCACATGTGCACATGCATGTGAGTGCAGGTGCCTTTGGAGTCCAGAACAGGGCATTGGGTCCCTTGGAGTTTGAATTATAGGTGAGCCACCTGACATGGGTACTGGGAACTAAACTGGGGTCCCTTGAAACAGCAGTACCTGCTTTTAACCTCAAAGATGCTTCTCCAGCTCTTATTTCTGATTTTTTTAATGTAGGTCCTTAGTGCTATAAATTTCCTTCTTAGGACTTCTTTCAACATGTCAAAGAGGTTGTGGTATGCTGTGGTTTCATTTTCATTTAGTCTCAGGATATAAAAAAAAAGTCCTTCTGGGTTCCTTTGACTCATTCATCATTCAGCAGTATTTGCTTAATCTCTGTAAGTTTGTGTAACTTCGAAAGAGTCTTCTGGACATGATAGAAATGGTATCCCCACAGACTCTCAGTGCTCTGGTTGCCTGCACAATGCACACATTCAGCATGGATGGGGAAAGGGTTCCCAAGACATCACCTCTAATTAAAGAGCTGCCCGTAGTTGAGGGCTTTTGAGGGAGGAGTAATCAGTTTTCTCCAGGGACAAGCTTCCTGCCCAAGTGGGCAGCCTTATACCCATGTACATATGGACAACACTACTTGGACTTAGTAGGAGCCCAGTTCATACACTGGAGGGCATGAGAGGAGGTAGAGTGGGGAGGAAGGGGCAAATGTGGTGAAAATGCATTGTACTCATGTATGAAATTCTAAAAAAAAAACAATAAACAAAATAAAACAAGAAACCAATAGACTGCAGCTATTAAGGTCAGGGACTGAGGATTCACACCACTTGGCTTCAACAGTCCACTACACCCTGCAGGTGATGGTCTTGAGCAAGTTATACAGCTTCTCTGAGTATCAATTTCCTCACGTTTGGAACAAGTACACTAGAGCTTGGCTCAGAATGTCAAAAGTTCCCACAGGCTGACCCAAGTCCTGCATTGCCAGCCACACACCTTCAGCAGGAGCTGGAGCAGGTTCCCCGTCACTGCTCTCACTCACCCTGCTGCTTCTGAGCCACTCATGATTCCCAAGCGACTCGGCGCATCCTGCAGGCTGCTGTAGATGTCTCCTTTTGGGAGCCAACATGATGATTTTCTGCATTTATGAAGTACAACGTTGCCTCCACTCATTTTGGTGTGACTTGAATTGTTCTTAGGTGTTATAGTCTTCCTTTTGCCCTTAAGAAGAGGAAATCCCCATGGGGCTAGAGAGATGGCTCAGTGGTTAAGAACACTGCTGTTCTTGCAGAAGACCCTGGTTCGAATCCCAGCACCCACATGGCAGCTAACAACTGTCCTTAACTCCAGTTCCAGGGGATCCGACAGCCTCTTCTGACCTCCGCAGGCATTGCACGACACAGGTGCACTTACCTACATGCATGCAATACACACATACACATGAAAATAATAAATAAAATATTTAAAAAAAATAAAGGAGGAATTCCCTGTGAGAAGAAGCCTGCTTTGTCTGTCTTTCCATCTGTGTCACCACTGTAGTGCTCAACACTTGACAAGTGCTCCACATTTTCAGAAATAGAAGAAACTTACCTGGGAGTCACTTCATGTTTACATTCACACATCCTAGGAGGTAAGTTTGATTTGAAATTTCTATGTAGTTTATCTCTATGTAGAAGTTAATTTTATTAATTTCTTAACTCTTTGTTGATTGCCTGGCATTGTCAATCATTGCTCTAGACACTGGGGATAGAGATCAAGAATCGAATGCAAAAAAAGTTATATTTGCTGCCATCACAGAACTTCTATTTTTGTGGATGGGAAGAGTTAAGAAAATTGCTAAAATGTTGTGTCATGAGTGAAAAGAAAAAAGGAAGATAGTGGATAGAGGGTGCTATGCTGCTTCTGGGTCTTGGAGGCAGACTTCCTTGAAGGTGTCACTTGACCAAAGATGTGAGGGAAACTTGCAGCTGTTTAGAGAATTTCTTACACAGAGGGAATAACGATGTGCCAGAACATTTCCAGAGGAGTCTGAGGCATAGCAGTGACTGGAGCTGTGGAACCCCAGCTGGATGACACAAGTGTGGTCAGAGGTGACTAGAGCTGCACTTACAGAGACAGTGAGTGGTTCATACTGTTTGACTATAAAACTTCCCTCTACCACAGGCCAGATTAGTCTATTTCTCACCATCCAGAAAATTTTGAGACTCATATAACAGTCTGCCTCTGCTCTCTACTTAAATTTTTTTTATTGAGCTTTGGTACATGTCATACAACAGTTCTTAATCAAATTTAGACCCCCCCACTCCCATCCATGCCCATCCTACCCCACCCCACCCCCTCCAGACCTCATGTATTCTGCCATTCATGTTAAGTCATATTCAGTCTTTTATTAACAGTTTTGCATGGTTCCATCAGTTCAAAGTATCCATTGATGCACCAACACATCTCCTTGCCTCCTTGCCTCAGAAGACCTTTATCTAGTCTCCAAGTAGCCATTCTCAATCTGGGCCATATCATGATTTGGAAACTGCTCTGTCATATACTTCTACCATACTTCCATTGAAGCAGTCTTTTGGTATCCCCAAGCTGCTGACACTTACTTATCTTTCATTCCATCTGCCTCTCTGACATATTCTCTTTGGCTGCTCAAGCAAGACCCCAAACTGAATCATCTGAGATATCATCTCATCTCCATCCTCAGTTTATTGAGAACACTTAATCCTTCTGCTGCTTCCCAGGCTTATACTGAATGCTGAGTAAAATCTACCATCTTCATTCTTAAAGGCAGGATTCCTCAAAGATGCTGGAAGGCAAGGACACTCATCTAAGCATGCCGGTGACATCTCTCTAAATTTATAGTCTGCAAATTTGAAAAGATCATTTGAAACTTCTCACCAATTATCTTTTCTTTTCCCTTGTTTTTTTTCTTTCTTCTCAAGTGACAAGGAAAGCCTTCAATCAAAACAAAAATGCCATCGTGCTGTATGTATTTTATTTTATTGTAATTTTTTGCTTTTTTATTTTATGTGTATGCAAATATCACATGCATGTATGCAAGTGCATCCATGTTGTGCAGTGCCTGTGGGGGACAGAAGAGGGCATTGGATCCCCTGGAGTTGGAGTTACAGATGGTTGTTAGCTGTCACGTGGGTTCTGGGATTAGAACCTGGTCTTTTGCAAGGTCAGGCTCTTAACGCTTGAGCCATGTCTCCAGTCCCACTACACGTATTTTACTTTAAAAATAAAAATGTACTTTCAAGCCAACAGATATTCAAATGTAAAAAGGACAAGAATGTACAGTACAAAAGCCTTTTAGAGAGGGTCAATGAGATGGCTCAGTAGGTAAAGGCACTTGCCACCAAACTTGACAATGAGTTCCATCCCAGGACCCACACAGTAGAAGAAGAAAACCAACTCCTCAAAGTTGTCCTCTGACCTTCATATACCCCATCCCATGGCATGT
>NW_008341187.1:3779920-3785646 GCF_000622305.1 Nannospalax galili | reverse complement strand
TCCCATCTTGTCTGGTGAGTGAGATGCTATAGTGAGAGAAGAAGAAGTTGCCGCCTGTGGTTGTTTCTGGTCACCCCTGACCCCAAGAGACACATGACACACACACACACACACACACACACACACACACACAATTTCAAGTCAACCGTGACAGTGCGTGCCTTTAATCCCAGCATTCAGGAGGCAGAGGCAGGTAGATCGCTGTGAATTTGAGGCCAGTCTGGTACTACATAGCAAATTCTAGGCAAGACAGCTACATAGTGAGACTCTGCCTCAAAAAAAGGCCTTTTGAGCCCTTCTCTTCAATAACCAGTTTTCCTTGCAGAAGACAATCTGTTTTCAATTTGTTGCATATTCTCATAGAGATGTGCTATGAAAGTCAGGCACATAATTCAAGTGTATGCCTATAAGCACAGCTTACAATTTTGTGTTTTCATATACACATTTGGTAGGACATTGGAGACAATATGCAGCATTGTACTGTGTATGTCAGACTATAATTTGGAGGTTATTCTGCGTTGCATGTGAATCTCTCTCTCTCTCTCCCTCCCTCCATACCTCCCTCCTTCCACAACACACATATGGTTTCATCAACCTTTATTTTATCACCTCTAAGCTACTGGAACTCTGGCTATCACATATGATCTCTTCATGGAAGACTTTATTGTGCTACTCTTTACAACTGAGACATATTCCTACAAGTGGAATTGCTGACAAAACTATGAATGTTAAAATATTGAAAAATGCCTTAAATTTAGATAAATATTACCAAATGATGAGACTTTATTGTGTTACTCTTCACAACTGTGACATAGTCCTACAAGTGGAATTGCTGATTTAAAATTATAAATGTTAAAATATTGAAAAATGCCTTACATTTAGATAAATATTACCAAATGATTGTTCACGCAGGTAGCACAAATTACTATCAGGTAGTGCCAAATACTGTTACCAACAGTTATGTATGAGGTCCATACTTATCCATTAAATGGAAAGCAGTATTTCAGTAGAATTTCACTTGTTTTCCTCTGATTTTGAGTAAGGTTGGCTGTCTCTTCATATGTTTATGAGCTATTTGTATTCCTTTTTCTATGAGCAATCTGTTCATTTTGGAATCTATTTTGGAGTCTGCTTAATTGTCAGATGTTTAGAGTCAAAACTGTTCTTGTTAATATTTCTTCCCCATTATGTTCCTGAATTAAACAGTGTTACAGCCTCTGTCCCTCTAGTGCTTATCTATGAAACAACAGCTCCACCTAAGAAAATTTGTCAAATCCATCTGCATGTGTGCATCCCATGTGTGAGCTGGGGAGGGTGGAGGTATGCAGTAGTGTTGTCTTGGGAGAGAGAGTTAGACTAGGCTCAGATTCTCTGTCCTGTAACTTCTGAAAGTTCAAAGCCTACCCTTCTCCTTCATGAGCTCATAAAACATGTGACTCAGGGGAGTCCTGCACTTTGGCCTCTCTCAACCTCTGTCTACTGTTTCTTTGTGGGTTGTCTTTGTTTCTATGCATTCCCTTGAAACAGGAAACAGATTCACAAGCTTAACATCTCTTTGAAACAGTTCCACAGTAATGTTTCTTGACTTCGGTTGAATTTATCAAAGTGTTGAATGGAATCATTTATATTTCCATGCATCCTTTCTCCAGCTTCCTCTCATGTTCTCTTGTTGCTAAAGTCTTCTCTTTATTTCTTTCTCGAGTATTTAAATAAGACTTCTGGGTTAAGATATCAGGTTAAAAACTGACTTTTTGTGACACAAGTGAATGAGAGGAATCAGAGTAACAAAGAATGGATTCAATTCCAAATAGAGAAATGTTGGAACAGCCTTGTGACTCCTAAAGGAGGTGATCAGACCAGTTTGGTGCAGGGAAAGAGAGGAAAAGAATGGGCAGGACTCTGCTCCAGGTCCTAGCTCATTGCCCATGGCTTGGAAGAGAAACAGAAGCTCCACGGAAAAGGTAAGCCAGGAGATCCAGGAGAAAGGTTATTGGCATTCTAACCCTCAGGACAAGCCCATGGTTCTCATAAGCCTCGAATCTTGTTGAAAGTGCTGGTAAGATGGTGATTCCTCCTTCGGGACCTTTGAGATTGGTCAGCATTTGAGAGAAAGTCCATTCTATGACTTGCCAGAAATGTTTCAGAGGACTATGTCCAGGTGTCATCTTGGAAAGGAGCCTAACGTTTAAGACAGAGATACTCTGACGGCCTGAGAAAAGGAGGTAATCACAAATCAGGGAGTCTGGGGACAACCAACTGCAGCATCTGGTTGCAAAATGGCCTTAGAGGCAGTTATAAAGAAGGGGAAGACTGTATACTGACACACTAAGAAAGTGAGGCAGCAGGATGTTCAACTTGGGCAGTGAAGGGAACAGTGGTGGGGAACCCAACCGCTGGTAACTAGGAGCTGAACCCATCACCTGAGGATAACTGCAAAGCCTGATAGGTTCAAGTTTGGAGCCAGCTGCTGGCCTAACCTCTACATCCACCTATCAGTGAGGCTCACTGCTGGTGGGACTGAGAATTCTGAAGCCCCAGTTAAGTACTTGTATTCCACAACTTCATTCTTCTGCAAAGTGTTTCATGCTGAGTGGGGTTTGAAAGAACCATGATTGGCCTGTTAGTTCAGTTCCCAGCACAGTTTGCTCCTTCCACTACCTAACACACCCAGGAGACACTCCCCAGCTAGAGCATTAGCCATGCCAGGTGTACAAACCAGAGTGTGTGTGAAGGATGGGAGAATCTGCATCACTCACAGTCTGCAAAGCTAAGTGTAGCCAGCAGAGGCTTCTTGTGCACCAAAAAGGAAGCTCTTACAGTGAAGACAGCTATGTTGGAGATCAGACACTTAATTACTATGGGCTAAACACAAATAAAATGCATACTCTGCCTGACATGTCATTTTCTGTTCAATGGTGATTGGCGGTGTCGTAGCTATCTTTAATCAATTTTGAGTATATTTCTATACTCTGTTTGGTTTGGTACTGTTTCTGGTATAGTACTTTGTTTTCTTCTCTCTGAGCGGTACTGGTGATTGGAACCCAAAAATCATGCTTCTCACTAAGACTATATCTTTTCCACAGTAAAAAAAAAAAAGAAAAGAAAAAAGAAAAAACAATCACAAAGAGATATCCATATCAACAGATGGGCAAAGTACAACATATAAATACAAGAAACATGAGAAAGCAAGGCAACATGATACAGAAAGTTCAGTCACTTCTAAAGGGATGTAAATGAGCAGATGGATGAGGTAAAGAAATAAATTCCAGACCTAGATAAGAGATGCAGAAACATAGATGGAAATATTACTAACATAGATGTGAAATTCAGCAAGGAATTTAAAATTTGGAAAAAGGTCCCACAAATGTTAAGAAATAGAAAACTCCAAAAAAGTCACTTTGAAAGGCATCTTATGTCCAAAACACAAGATCAAACAAAGGATGTCAGGGATAGATTACGAAGTTGGGGAAATATTCCATTTAGACATCAATAAAGAAACATAAAAAGCATGAACACAAATTTCAGGAACTCCAGAATGTGATCAAGAGACCAAACCTAAAAAATCCACAAGATAGAATGAGTGGAAGTAGAAACTAGAGGAGCTGAAGAACTCTTCAATGAAATTATAGCAGGTTTTCCAAACCTGAGTTTAAACGAAGGAACAAAACCCAAGAACGAAAGGCATTTAGAACCAAATTGGCAAGTACAGAAAAAGCTTCTTCTTGATGCATTGGAGTTGAAATGTGGAAGACAGAACAAAGAAAGAGTATTAAAATCTACAGGGAAAAATGACAACTCACAAAAGTAAACTCATCAGGACATCATCAGACCTTTCAAGAAATGATATATTTCAAGCCTGGAAAGTAAATAACTGCCAACTAAGATTGCTATATACAACAAAGTTTTCTTTTAAAATAGAGAGAGAAATAAAAATATTTCAGCACAAGCACAATCTAAATCAATATATAGCCACCAAGTCAGCATTGCAGTAGATACATAAACGAATCATAACAGAGGAAAAAGACAGTCTCAATTATGAGAAGACAGGAAACAATAGCTTTTATAAAAAGAATGGATGAAAAGAGAACTAGGAAAAGCCCATCATATACAACTCAGCAACCTAGAAAATCTCTAATTTAAATAGGGGAAAAAGAAAGAAGAACAATATTTGAACCAACCATGAGAACAAATAACAAATTACAGGAATTAGAAAAGCCCTTTCAATAATAACCCTATTAACCCTATAATAACCTATAATAATCCTAACTATACATGATCTTAACTCACTAATTTAAAAGTAGACTAGCTGATTAATTGAATTTTTTAAAGCTCCAAATGTTTGTTTTCTATAAGAATCATACCTCACTGACAAAGAAACACCCACAATGAAAGTGTAAGGATGGAAGTCAATATACCAAGCACAAAACAAACAGGGGTACTTACATCTACATCTGATAAGGTAAGTTTCAAAACAACAGTATATAGATGAGATGAGATAAAGAAGAGTAATTAAACTCATTACAAAAGGGAAAAATCTACCAAGATAGCATCTATATAAAGGACTAAATAAAACAGTATTGGGAGACTTCAATACCAGTCTGATTAATAAATATTAGAATCCAGTAAATAAAAAGCAAGCTTCAGAGATCAGCTGCACTATGGATCAAATGGACTTACAATCTACACACTCTGTACAGTAGATACAAAATATATATTTTTATCAGCACCCCATGGAACATTCTCTAAAATAGATCACACTTTAGATCATAAAGTAATTCATAAAAATAAAGATATCAAAATCATTTCTTGCACCTAATAAAACTATAAACACCATGAGGAAAAACTAGAGATAGTACACAAATAAATGGAAATTCTGCAGTACACTCTTGAATGATTAATTGGCCATTGAAATCAGGGAGGAAGTTAATGGATTCCTAGGATCAATGGAAATGATAACACAACTTATCAGGGGCTGAAGAGAAAGATTAGTAGTTAAGAGCACTGGGTGTTCTTGCAGAGGACCCAGAATTGGGTCCCAGCACCCACATGGCAGCTAACAATAGTTTATAATGCCCATTCCAGGGGGTCTGACACCCTTTTCTGGCCTCTAAGGCCTATGCACACATGTGCTGCACTTACATGCATTCAGGCAAAACATTCATATACATAAAATAAAAATAAATAAATGAAAATTTAAAATATAACCTATCGGAAACTTTGTGAAGAGGCAAAAAGGCAGTTCTAAGAGAAAATATCATGAGTGTTTACATTACAAAAGCAGACAGAGGGCTGAAATGATGACTCAGCCATTAAAATGCTTGCCTTGCAAGTATAAGGACCCGAGTTTGATCCCAGAGAAATCACATTTTTTAAAAAGAAGAAGCTATGCTTGGTGGCATGTTCTTGTAATCTCAGCATTGGGGAGAGGAAAACAAATGGATCCCTGGATTTTGTTGGCCATCCAGACTAGTTTACTTGTGGTTAACTCCAGGCCAGGGAAATACCTTGTCTCAAAAATATAGTGTTACAAAACAACACCCCAAAACACAAAAATCAAGGGGGATAGCAAGTGAGGAAGGACAATCGAGGCTGTCCTCTGGACTCCACATTCACATGCACATACATGCATGTATTTCTGCACATACATACATGTGTGCCTATACACACATATACCTGTGCATACAAACTTACAAACACACACACACACACACACACACACACACACA
>NW_008341187.1:3763953-3779543 GCF_000622305.1 Nannospalax galili | reverse complement strand
ATACATACACACACACACACACACACACACACACACACACAAGAAACATAGAGAACACAAATAAATAATTTATGCTGTCATTCAGTTTCTCAGGGAAAATAAGAGCAAGTCAAAACCAGAATCCATATATGAAAATAATAACCTGCAGAAATTAAATAAATGTAGATTAAAATAACAATATAAAGAGTCAGTGAAACAAAGAGTTGATCTTTGAAAACATAGGTGAGATCAAAACACCCTTCACCAAGCTAACCAAAATAAGTGTGAGAAGAACTCTATTCAAAGTAATAGAGATGAAAAGGGCAGCATTATAACAGATACCAGCGAAATCCAGAGGTTCATTAGGGAATACTTTGAAAACCCATGCTCACAAGGATGGAAAATCTAGAAGACATTAAAAAATTCCTAGGCACATATGACTTAACAAAGTAAAATCAAGAGATTCTAAACAACTTCACCGGGTCAATAATAAGCAATGATGTTGAAGTAGTAGTAAAAAGTATGTCAACAAAGAAAACCACAGGACCAGACAGATTTAGAGCTGTTCTGCAAGACCTTTCAAGAAAGACTAATGTCAATGCTCCTCAACCCATTCAGTAAGGAGAAAGAATACCAGCAGACTTGTTCTATGAAGTCACTACTACCCTGATACTAGAACCTGACAAAGATACAACAATAAAAAATCAAAGACCAATGTATTATCTTTCTATTGCAGTGATGAAACACTGATCAAAACCAACCTGGGGAGGAAAGGGTTTATTTTATCTCACATCTCCTAGGTCACATTCATTACTGAGGGAAGTCAGGACAGGAACTCAGAGCAGGAACCTGGAGGCAGTACCTGAAGCACAGGTGGTGGAGGAACATTACTTATGGCTTTGCTCCCCTAGTCTGTGCTCAGCCTGCTTTCTTATACAACTCAGGGCCACCTTGAGGGGTGGCACCACCTACAGTGGTCTGGTCCCTCCCAGAGTACTCAGCAATCAAGAAAATGCCCCACAGACATGGTTACAGGCCAATCCAATGAAAAAAAAAAATTCCTTAATTGAGGCTCCTTCTACACAGGTATATCAATTTAACAACTGAAGCCATCCAGCACAGATAATTTCCTGATGGATATGTCTGTGGAAATTCTCAATAAAATACTTAAAGTCAAATTCAGCACCACATTAAAATAATAACATACTATAACCAAATTGGTTTAATTCCAAGGATGCAAATTAAGAAATGTAATATAGCACATAGACTTAGGGTTAGAAATCAAATGATTATCTCAATAGGCTCAATGTAGGTCTTTTGTAAAATGTCAGGATACAAAAATCAACATTCAAACATTAGTAGCTTTCTCTGCACCAAAAACAAACATTCTGAGAATGAAATCAGAAAGCAGTTCTGCTCACAATTGCCAAAAAAAAAGCGGGGGGCTGGTGGGGGGATAAATCCAATGAAGGAAGTGAGAGATCTCTAAAACAAAGAAACTTAAAATACTTAAACTACATGCTATTCCCCCTCCCATGATTGAAAGGGGAATAATAGAGTAGGAAAGGTTAAGGAGGGATGGGGAGTGGGAGGGGAGGGCACAGAGGGAGTATGGGGAGGGATCGCTAAGACTAAAGGTCTTTAGAAAGGTTATATGGAAACCTACCAGTATAGAAACTTCTTAAAGTACATACATATACAATATAAAAAGAGATTAAACTGAGCTGTCCTAAAAGAGGGGGACATTGCTTCTGCTGGACACCGTAGGCTAGCAAAGAAAAAGCCCAATGCAAAGGGACTCCCTTTTTTGAAGCTGTTGACTATGGGGTCCTATGGACCCTTAAACAATAAAGGCCATTGGCTCTGCTCGTTTACCCACCAGAATATGACAGGAAGACCCTATTGCTGAAGATAATACACACACCAGTTATAGAACAAATAAAGAGGAATCAAGCTGGTACTAACTTCAATGCTTCATCTCTACTAGCTAGCTTTCATAGTGCTGGAAGGTGCTATGCAGGCTACCAGAATAGAAAAGAAATCATCCGTCTTGCCCAGCTATGAATCCTGTAAGCTACAACAACTGACCTGATAAGATATGCCCGCTAGGACAATAGTGGCATGAATTAACATTCATGGGAGTAACTGACCACTTTCTAATTGGATTTAAAGTTTGCTTCATGGGATGCAGTCCATATGTGTCATTGACACCAGGCCTAGGAAGCTGAGTCTAGACGGCCCACAGGCTATAGGGGAGAGCTTACTACAATTATTCTGCTAAATAGACACAGTATTAAAATGACTCCTAATGACTTATTGTTATACTCATAGATTAATGACTCTCTCAACTCTCATGAGAGAAGCTTCCTCATGAAGCAGATGGTGACTAGCATAGAGACCCACAACTGGTGAATGTGCAGAGAGCAAGAGACTGCAAAGTACTTATCCTTGAATAGAACACCTATATCAAAACTGCTTCTCAAGGCTCAGGGATCATTGTGGAAAAGAGGGTGGAAAGATTCTAAGAGCCAGAGGTAGTGAATGACCACAAGGAAATAGAGTTTTCCAGAAAGCTGGGTAGTTACTCATAGGAACTCACAGCAATTTTGACAGCATATACAAGATCCACATAAGCTCAAACCAGACAAGATCCTAGCATGGAAGTCGGGAGGTGGGTAGAAGGCCCCAGTGCTAGCTGAGGAACTATTGGTACCCAAGAATTGGTGGGAGAGGGAGAATTTGTTCCCTTTAACGATATGACACCCACATATATGACATATACATGACATATACATGACATATATATGACATATATATACATACATATATATATTACAGAGTACATGAAATTGGGAAGGTGGCATCGAGGGGAGGTACAGAGAAGGGAGGGGGTTCTAAATATGACCAAAATATATTGTATGAAATTTGAAAAAATTCAATAAAAAATGGAAAAATTAATAAAGAAAATGAAAACACTAGAAAACAGATTTCCCTATGCTCTTGGGTCATAATTAACACTGAAAATGGATATATTACAAAAAGCTATCTCCAGATTCAATGAAGTTCCCTTCAAAATTCCAATGTCGTTCTTTACAAAATTCAAAATGTCTTAAAATTCATACATATGGAAGCACAAGGGTCTCCAAATAACCAAAGCAATCCCAAGGAGATGGAGTAATGCTGAATGTATCGCACCACCTGATTTCAAATTATATTACAGAGCCATAGTGATAAAACAGCATGCTACTGGTACGAAAAGCAGACACACAGATGAATGAAATAGAGGACCTAGAAATAAACCCACACACTTACAGCCATCTGATTCTCAACAGAGTTCCAAACCTATACTGGAGAAATGGTGAGAAGGTGGCTCAGTGGGTGGATGAGGGAGATGTGGTACATACACACAAGGGAAATTTAGCCACAAAGAAGACTGAAATATTATAATTGTCAGGAAAATGGATGGAACTGTCAATCATTATGGTAAGTAAAACAAAGGAGTCTAAAGGGAAGGGAGGGGCTGGAGAAATGGCTCAGCGGTTAAGAACACTGGCTGTTCTTGCCGAAGACCCGGGTTCGAATCCCAGTACCCACGTGGCAGCTAACAACTGTCTGTAACTCCAGCCCCAGGGGATCCGACAACCTCGTCTTTCCTCCGCGGGCATTGCACGACATGAGTGCACTTACCTACATGCAGGCAATACGTGCATATACATAAAATAAAAATAATAAATTTTAAAAAGGGAAGGGAAACAAGAGAGGGTAATGGGGGGATAAACACAAATTCACATTTTTCTCTCATATATTTGGAATGTGTACATATACAGTTACAAGTCTCCTCTAAGCAAACTATTTTCCATCGTGGACTAGATCTTAATGATAAGATAGAGGAAAGTTCTGTCTTTTGTCTACAATTATTTGTAATGGTCACAATGTACATTATATACATATCATCTTAGTATAAGATTCTATATGGCAGACTAATACTCAGCTCCTATTACACTTTGTCTAAAGGCCCATACTCCCTGGGGACATAGGCCCTTTCACTTGCAACTCCGCCCTAATTTTTTTCAGTCTTCTACTGGACTAGTACTCCTTGATACATTTGTGGGCCATTTAGTATACAATCTTTCTTTCTGCCTTGCAGAAAAAAAAAAGTTATTGAACATACTGTTTAATAGTCAGCTTTTTGTCTCCATTAACAAATTCCTGGGGCTGGAGAGATGGCTCATCGGTTAAGAGCATTGACTGCTATTGCAGAGGACTTGGGTTCGATTCCCAGCACCCACATTGTGGCTATGAACCGTCCTTAACTCCAGTTCCAGGGGAATCTGAAGCCCTCTTCTGACCTCCATGGCATTGCATGACACGGTGGCACTCACATACAGGGCCAGGCAATACACTCATACACACAAAATAAAAATAAGAAATGAAACATTTAAAAAAAAAAACCCCAAATTCCTTACTTCCACCCTCTGTTCCATTGTTTCCAATAGTGACAGTAGGTAACAGGAGACTTCATCTCAAGGTCAGTCCCTTCTTGATACCTTAGCTCCCAACCACATCAAGTGTGTCTGGGCAGTGTACTCTCTCAGTTTACACCTCTCCATGCAAATCAATCTCCCGCTAAAACACTTTCCATTAAATCTCAACTAACAATTCACCATCCTTTCCTCTATACCTGAACACAGTTTTATACAGTTCCTCCAACTGGTGTTATCTTTTCATTCACCCAGCTAACACGCCTTCTCTCCCCATCAACCTACTATTTCATCAAGCACCAATCACCACCCACCCAGTATCCAAATCAAATGAAACATGTATCTGACTGTCCACTTTTCTGTCTCCCTTGTGAACAGCATTGCCTCCTAACAAGCCCGCTAGCCTCTCAAGTCTTCTCTTTCTCAAATTAGTCAGTGCTTACTAAGCGATGTTTCTGTGATGTAAACACGATGTTTCATTGATTTTTTAAATCCTCACGACGCACGCACCTCATTTCTAATAGCTGTCTTTTTTCGTGTTACCATTCTTCCCATGTGTTGTGATGCTGCTCATTGTGTGGCTTTGTTCGGATTCTTCAACATGAAAGGCTTTCCCATCTATCATCTCCTGATCAATAAGCTGCTCAGTGAAAACTGAGTGCTCTTTAATTTTCAAAAATTCAGCTTGGGTGTCACATCTTCAGGAAGCTTTCTCTGATGTATCTTTTCTGACTTTGTCTAGTTTAAGTGTTGTCCTGGAACTCCGACCTTCACTTCTAATGCTTAGCACACTTTATTATAGCTGTTTTTACAATGATTCATGGTAGATTTGAAGACCTGAGAAGGAACCTATACACTGTGTGTGCTAGTGACTAGGGCACTTGTGGTCAGATTCCCAATGCCATTTAATGCATGCACAAGAGAAGGGTTTAGGTTAAGAAATGGGCATCACTTGCTAATCTACTTCTTTGACTTTCCATAGTTTTATTCTCTTTTTTGTAAAATATGAATTATAGTAATTTTGTGAATATTGAATGAGCTAACAGGTACAGCACCTCCAGAGCACCTGGTGCAGTAATTGCTCACTAAATGTAATAATGTCAGACACTATGGTGAGTGCCATATTAGTAGTCGGCTCTAAGAGCGTGTGAGACTGTTGGTTAATATCATCAGGAGAGCAATCCGCCAAGTCTATTCTTTTCCCTCAACACTATTATTAGCTTTAACAATGAGGAAATTGGCCTTAAGGTGGCTCATTTTCTCAATAAATGGGCTTAAAGGATCATGCTGGCTTTATTACTATTTTTTAATTACAAAGCTATTTCACTTATTTTCTCATTCAGAAAACAGAATGGAACATCTGAAAATTGCTCATAGCAAACACACTATCTGAATAACCACTGTTAGCATATATTTTTCTCCTGGTGTTTCTTTCTCTGTGTGCATATTATTGAGTGGGGGTAGCGTTAGTGGAAGGGACTCTGGCAATGTTTGAACTGTGCAGCTCCACCACCCTGAGAATGAATGGATTTGAAGGAACTGTTAGGAAAGTAGGTGAGCTTAGCGTGAGTCCAGAGTGAACAAGAGTTACAAACAAAAAACACAATGAGACCTTGTATTTTGTCAGATCTCAAGAGAACACACAAACCACATGTTTTCTGGCAGTTGTCTATTGAACAATGGAAATTTACTACTTGCTCAGGGAATAAGGATCTCAGAACACCTAACTGCTGAAGTACCTTGCTTTCTCATACAGTTTATGGTTCCTCAGGATGTTGCTGTTATTGTTTTAGCAATATGTTTTCATCTTTTGCAAGGGAACACCTGCCACTCTTAAATAAGTTTGTTCCAAATTCACTATTTACACACAAATATTAAACCATTGCAGTGGAATTCCTTTCAACTTAGTGAGTCATGTAAGTCACAAGTTGAGAGAGAAAATGAGTCACTCATGCATTGCTTCTTTAGTTCATTCAGTAGATATCTACTGCCTGGCTTCTATGTGCTAGACATTGTCTTGGGCTTTGGTTAAGCTATGATAAATAACATCAACATGGGTAATGGTGTCAGGGCACTTCAGCCATCCAGGACCCCAATTAGCAAGAAAGAGGTAACCAAAGAAGCAATTTTAGGATCATGATAAGCAATTTAAAAAATATCATATAGCACTGAAGGAGAATAAGGTTTGAGAGAAAGAATTGCGGGAACTCAATTTTAGTAATTAGAGGAGGCCTTTGGAGGTGATAGCTCAGTTGAGATCTAATAGAATGTAAAGATCCTGCACATAGTAAAGTAGCAGAAAACTGTTCTTGCTTGGTGGCTGCAAAAAGCTCACTCTGATTGAAAGACCACTGTGGCCAACATGTGGCGGTAAACAAAAGAACGAGAGGCCCAAGTAAGGCTGGCCAAGCCAGGCTTGATTCCATAGGGCCATGTTGGCCATGATGAAAGGTTTTGGGTGTCTCCAAAACAATCTTTAGCATGCTCCTATTGCTCTTTTGTTCTAGATGATTGGTATAATTATTATCTGTCAAGCACACCTGTGCATAATGCTACCTTGGGGCCTTCCCATATACTCCTTTCCTCATGCCTGATATGGAAATAGTATCAACTTGAATTAGAATGTCTGCTCAGAGACCTGCAAGCAATATAATACTGGGAAAGTACTGCAGCCTTGCTGGGCCCCATATCTTGTAAAATTGAAAAGATATATCTCAACATTTTGATGTAAGAAATAAATGAAATACTATATGTGAAATCCTCTAGCATCAGGCCTGATCACAAACCAATGCTCAGCAAATGTTAGTTTCCCTGTGTCTCCCCACCTACAGAGTTTCTATCCATCCATTTCCTTTACTGTTTCTGATATATTGAGGTTCAAAGCCAGGATCTTGTATATGCTAGGCAAGCACTCTACCAGTGAGTTACATCTTTAGCCCTCCACTGCTGTTTTGTAAAGCAAGAAAAGATTTTTGGTACATTACCACCCATATGACTTCACCCAATAGTTCACTATAGGATCATTCTTTATCTTGATTCTCATTTCATTCATTACATTAAGAGAGACACTGTGCTCAAACCTTATAGCAATGGGTAAGATTGAACACAGAGATGACATACATCAGTCTAGTATCTGCATCACTATAATCTAGAAAGCAAGGGGGAATTTTGACCAATAAAGTCATGGAATGTTGCTGGAGACAAAATGGGAAGCTAAAGCGAATTCCATGATTTCAGGGAAGTGAAGAGCCTTCTTATGGAGCCTGGGCTGGAGAACAGAGAATGTCATTGCAGCAGTGAGGCAGGGTCCCATTCATGTCCATAGGTAATTTACAGATACCAGTATCTTTGCCTGAACTACTAAATTGTTTGGTAATCTCAGAAGTGAAGTAAATCAATTATTTGTACTCCCTACCAACTAAGTCAATCATTATTTAATATGTGCTGCTTATGACATCATATCTAGAAAGTGGTAAAATACTTCAAAATAGTAACTTAATCTTCATAGACTAAATACTGTTTTATTACTTCATCAAACTACATAATGATTTTAAAGTAGTAAACTGAGGCATAGCTTTCTTATATCATGTTGCATATTAACTATTATGAGATTTAAAATGTTATATCAAATATATTGATTTACTATATGCTAAATTAAGCAATAATAATTTCACCTGCCAAACATAGTGAGATATATAATTTTGGAAACAAGACAAGTAGTATTTACAAGACTTTTCTTTGAATTTGGCTTTTGTAGGTATGATTCCTGAAAGTCTTGATAATTTTTGATAGGCATTATAGACATACAATTTATGAAATAGAAATACTTAATTCTCAAGTGTCTGTGTTGGAAAAAGATGAGCAGAGTTTGTGCATTGAGTTACAGCTGTAATTTTGCAATCCTTTTAAGATCATGTTTTAAAGTCTACCTATATTTCAACTTTCCAGATTGTTTTTCCTGTTTATGTTTAATTTTCCTTTCAAGTATTTTTCAAGGTGAACACATTAAAAGCAGAGTCATTTTTACAATGGAATAATGCCTTACATTATTTTGCATTTTTATTGCCTATTTTGGAAGGCTATTCCTTTAATCTGCCCAATGATTTTTTTCTCTCCAATAAGAAAATTCCTCATATGCATAATCATTTGAATTTGGAGTTCTTCATTGATAAGTTTACCTCTCTAAATAGGCTAGAGATGGGGCTGAAGAGATGGCTCAGTGGTTAAGAGCATTGATTGTTCTTTCAAAAGATGGGAGTTCAGTTCTCAGCATCCACATGGTGGCTAACAACAGTCCAAGGAACCTATTTCCAAGGGATCCAGTGCCCTCTTCTTGTCTCCACTAGCATTGCACACAGGTGGTGTACTTATATGCATGCAGGCAACACACTCTTACATATAAAATAAATCAAAAAAGAATTAAAATAGACTAGAGACCTTCGATATATTAGTCACAGTATCTCTCCCAGGTGTTAAATTTATCTTTAATTCTGTGGTTCAAGTTCCAAGGAATGCCTGTAATTAAATATAATAACATGCCATATTAATTAAAAAGTGGTATTTCAGGTCACAATTCTGCTACTATCCATCTTAAATCTTTACACATTGTCTTTATACCTGTCATTTTAGCCTTTTTTTGATTCCCTACCAAGAAAATGTCTCTAAATTACATCGTACATCTAAAACTGTCTGGGACCAACACCCATGAGAGCCTGAAATCAACTGTGCTAACAGGAAGTACAACATTGTTAAAATGTCCCTTTCCCCTGAGGAACATATCTTTATCTTCCAGCTTCAAACCTCTGCATAACTCCTCTCAAAACAGGCAGCTGCAGCTGACTCAAGCCTGGCTCTGCAGTGGCTCCCTTGCTTTTGTGTTTGCTGTGAGTCTTGGGGTATATGACGTAGGTTTTTTTTTGTTTGTTTGTTTTGTTTTTTTTCCTGAATTCTTTTTTTCTTGCAGTTCCTTAGAGCAGCCAAGATTGCAGGTTAGTTTCTCACAGATGTCAAAGATATGCTTGTTAGCCTCCTTTTTTTTTAGTTAAAATTAACACTTGCAGGTTCCGGACAATGTGTGAGTTATAAGATCCAGGGAAGTATCTGGCTTGGGGAATCTCCTGCAGATTTGTGTTCATTCAGCTCTCACAGTCCTTCTTCAAGGCCTCCTAGGGATCAGAAGGAGGCAACAGAGCTAGAAAAACCTGTCATGTCATTTTCTCCTTTTCATCCTACAGATTTTGCTTTTACTTTTTGCTTTCCAATATTGCATTTCTTCCTTTGTGACTTTTTTGTTGTTGCCCGAATAAACCAATTAATAAATAGTGTCATTGGCACTTTGTATGTTAACCCAGTCTCTGATTTGCAACCCCACATGTAAGCCTCCTCCCCCTGCCCACTAAGCTGTCCCTAGGCTCAGTGAGCAGACCCAATTTGGTGACTTCCCAGCATCACAGGGAAGGATGGGCAGATATACTGTTGTCATGGAAACAAGGTAATTGTTTAAAGAATCCATCCTGCATGGGTAATATTGAACTAAATGTTGTACAGTTATTCATTTATTATAAAACATTTATAGGGAAAATGTGATGTGTTCCATGATGTTAAAATGTTTGTTGCTTTTCAAGGAGCTAAGTAAAAATTTCTGATTAGAAAAAATGCTAAATGGACTGGAAATTCTTCAATAAAAATTGAATGTCAAATGTCCAGAGGTAGCTTATTATGGGCCATAGGCCTTTCCAAAGAAGAGAGTGCCAGTGCCTCCTCCTTCTGTTCTTGAGTATCTGTGTCTATGGAGTTATGTGGCATTGTCTGCCATCTTCCTTGTGCAATGATAAAGTCAGGGAGCACACAGTGTCCTGCAGTTTTGTGACTCGGATGTTCCATAAGCCCTGGCCCAACCTCCTTCCCATGCTTTGCAGGAGGAGTCTAGCATGTTAAGGGGCAGGGTTAAGGACAGCTGTGCATGCACACTGGGAAGCCACCGGGAAAGATGGAGAGTTAGGGTGGCCATTTTGGAACTCCAGGAGAAAGGCTTGTGGCCAGGAATGGCGGGGGTGAGAATGGCCTGCAGGTGGTCTTTCAGGCTCTGCAGGGCAAGATGAGGCAGACTGTGGGGTGAGATGGCACATGGGTGTGGGGTGCAAAACAGATCATGAACAGCAGGCCTTGAATGGCATGGGGCCATTTCTTTGTAAGTCATGCCCTCCCAAATGTATAAACTATGCAAAATTCAAATAGAACTGTGTTATGCTAGTTTGTCATCCACGTCAGGACCAAGAGACCCTGAGTGAGTGAGGGCAGGTCAAACTGAGAGCAGGAAGGGGAAAATTTAGTGCAACAAATTGGCATAGTAGGCAGGATGTCACTGGAAAGGACAGACCATGGGAGTTTGGGAAAAGCAAGGAGGCTAGGGGTGGTGCTCACATGGCTCACACAATGGATCATGAAATATGTAGTTAGAATGACACAGGCCACACAGACCTGGACGGACTCAAAGGTAAAAATCCTAGGGACACAGTTGTATTGTAAATGTGGGGAAATAGCTCAGCCACTAAAAAATGGAGTCTGCCACCACATGGATCTGAAAAGATTATAGAGAGCCTGGAAGAAATCTTACAAGCAAGAGAGGAACCCAGAGAGGGGGCATGGCCACTTTGCATAAAAAAAGATTTACCCAAGGTAGAGGAAGCTGAAAAGGCTAAGGAGTTACTAACAGATTCAGTTTCAGCTTCAGAGTTTGAGAGAGAAAGAAAAAAAAAGGAGCCATATTAACTTGTGTAACATTAGGGAACCAGGGGTTCAAGGACCCAGGAAAAAAGACAGTAATGAGAAAAGAAATGATCTAAAAATAAAACTTAGACTCAACCTTTGATACAAAAAGAGGAAAAAACTAACAGTACTGTAGCTAAGAAATGCTCCACACTGGAGCTGTTAAAACTAGGAAAGACTTACAAGCAAGCAATTAGAGAGCCTCACCTTGTGGCTCTTGAGGGTATGGGACACGGGAGCAAATAATGTCAGTCTAAGC
Organism: Nannospalax galili; assembly: GCF_000622305.1. Classification (NCBI taxonomy): domain Eukaryota; kingdom Metazoa; phylum Chordata; class Mammalia; order Rodentia; family Spalacidae; genus Nannospalax; species Nannospalax galili. The sequence continues at coordinate 3,768,056 of NW_008341187.1, read as the reverse complement.
CCTTCAGAAGCTTGACAGCTGAGTTATATACCCATCCGTCCTTGTGATATAGGCTGTTCAACCTAGGCCAATGCAGGGCAGAGCAGTCCTTAATGTGATGGCTGGTGCAAGGCATTAAAGATACATGGTCATCACCAAAGGAAACTCCCATGATTAATAGGGTCTGGAAGTCTATAAAGGAGGAATAAGCATTTCTGAGAGAACTAAGTATGAGAAAAGCAATATATGATGCCCAGAATATCTGTAAAGTGAGAGACTTTAGCAAATCTAAGTGATTTAAACCAGCATGTAAAACGTGTCTGTAGAATAACAGAACAACCTACAAGAGATGTAAAAAAGACCAGACAGAAGAAATGGTCAGTTTGGGTTGCTTGAAGACAAATGTGGCAAGATTTAGGTCAAGCCCAAATTCCCAAAGAAAAAAATGATAGAAAACCAAATTCAGTACTGAGGAGTTTCTGGAAGATTTAAATCCTGAAGAACAGTTCACAAAAGGCATTCAGAGGATAAAAACTGTCCCGGGGTGGCTAAGGATCCCTGAAGCTTGAATAGGGTACATTCTTTCTTGAAAAAGGCTATGCTAGTGGTGGAGGCAGTTTTTCCCACCAGGGCCTCCCCCAGCAGCCAGGTATGGTCAATGGAGAGACAACAGATATGGCTGTAGCCAAGAGGCAGACCCATGGCCTGCATGACTCAGGCAGGTGCAGCAGGGACAAGAGAAACCCCTTGCCTCCTTAGCCCCATGCAGAGTCAGGCAACTGGAGGCAGCACCTGCAAGTGTATCAAGCATAAAAGAATACAAAGAGACTCTGTGTGAGATCCCCAGAATGTGGAGTGACTCCAAAGGGATAACTAAAGATAGTAAAGAACTAACCAAATTAATGCCTCTTACCCATGCTATGGTACCTAACAAAGATCTATGGAGAAAGCCATTAATATGAATGGATAAAACCTTTCCATGCTGTGTTAGACATTGTCTGTGACTGATTTAATATATGGTGTTAACCTTTGAGTGTTTTTTAAAATATTTTATTTATTATTTTTATTTTATGTGTATGCATATATTGCCTGCATGTAGGTAAGTGCACCCGTGTCGTGCAATGCCCACAGAGGACAGAAGAGGCTGTTGGATCCCCTGGAACTGGAGTTACAGACAGTTGTCAGCTGCCATGTGGGTGCTGGGATTCCAACCTTTGAGTGTTTTACAGATGTGAAACCCATTTGAAAGACATCAAGTACACCTAAAGAAGCAAAGGCCAAATGTATCTGTAAGATTCTTAGGAGGTTTATGGTTGGGTAAGATAAAAACAGAGGGACTGGAGAGATGGCTCAGCGGTTAAGAGCACTGACTGCTCTTGCAGGTTCGATTCCCAGCACCCACATGGTGGCTATGAACCATCCTTAACTCTAGTTCCAGGGGAATCTGAAGCCCTTTTCTGACCTCTCCGGCACTGCATGACATGGGTGTGCTCACATACTTGCAGACAATACACTCATACACATAAAATAAAAATAGTAAATAAAATATTTTTTTAAAAAAGCAGAGGCTACCAAAACTATATGACTGTTAAGAAAAAATACAGCACCAAGGGAGGGTTGTCCCCCTGTGAGCTGTTGGTCAGAAGGAGATCCTAGAGGTCCTCAAATTCACCAAGGCTATTACCACTAATGTCCTTTCTAGTGTACAACTGACATTAGTGTATTTCCTTTCGATATAATGATCCAGTTATCTTTTTCTGCCTTAACTTCCTTTCTCTCGGTCAGATTTCCCATTTACTCACCGTAGTAACTTCCTTTAGTAAGGAAGGTAAGTTTTTCTTCTTGCTGTTCTTGGACAGAATTGATTTTACAACACATTTTAATGCCAGTCTACAAAACACTATTTTGTATGTAGTAAGAGCTCAAGGAATTTTCACTAAAAGTACTTTCTCAGAAGTCATTTATTCTCTTCTTCTTTTTTGTAAGAAAAAGTCTAGATTACTGTTTCTCAGTTCTTTTTATCAACTTTCAAGTGATTGCCATAGCGTGACTTCTGGTTCGGAGGAATGTTGTCTATTTTAGGACAATTCTACCACTATTTTCCAGCTTATGAAAGACTGTGATCTATGTTCTGAAATTATGCATGCCTCCTCACACTTAATATGTTATCTTTCCATTGCTATGACAAAATACATGAAGGAAATAAAAGGAGGAAAGATTCCTGTTGACTCATGTTTCTGGGATTTCAATTCGTGACTGCTTGAACCTCCTTCTGTGGGCCTATTGTGAGGCAGAGCATCATGGTGGGGTCGGGGGAGGACAGTGTAGTAAAGTATGTTTACCCAAAGCAGTTGAGAAGCAAGACTGGGGAAGCTGAAGAGAGGTCCCAACCCTGGAAGATTTAACTTCTTCCTGTTAAACCCTACTTTTGAAGATTCTACCAGCTCCCAAAAGCACTGTGAGCTGAGGACTGAGCCTTTGACCCATGTGCATTTAGGGTAACTTAAGTTCCAATCCAGAGACTACTACTGAGTTCCAAAACTGGTCAATGCAGAGAATAAATGTCTGTGAGATGCTCAGCCCTAAGTGACGCATCTATAATGCAACCTCTACACCTAAGGCTAAAGGAACATAGTGGACTAGGAGGAAGAAAGAATAATAATGCATCTCTCAACTCCTACCAGCAAAGCTTCCTCATGCAACAGATGATGATTAACCCAGAAAGCCACAACTGGCCAAAGTGCAGAGAAAAAGAGACTGCAAATTGCCTGTCCCTGGGTGAGACACCTATATACAATCTCAGCCATTTAAGGCTCAGGGGCCGTTTTTGAAGAGGGGCAGGAAGATTGCACTGGTTTGGCCGATAACCACAAGGAGAGTTTTCCAGGCTTCTGGGAATTTGCTCATATGAGCTTCACAGCAATGCTGACAGCATGCACAAGGCCCATGCAAGCTCAGGCCAGACAAAAACCCAGCATAGAGGTGGGGAAGTGGGTAAGAAACCCCAAACTTAGCTGAGGCACTATTGACAATTGATGACTACTGGGAGAGAGAAGTTGATTTTCTTTAAGGGAGTAATGCTTAGATAGGTTGACCAGGCTCCACTGTACAGACACACACCAAGGGACTTTGGGGATACAAACTTGGCTGGCTACGTCCTAACATATATGGCAGAATGCATGAAATCTGTTGTGTGTGTGTGTGTGTGAGGGGGATGCATGTGTATTGCATGAAATTCGCAAATATTCAAAAAAAAAAAACCGATTCAAACCATAGTACCTACTTTTAAAATTTCCTGGTTCAGAACTCAAAAACCTGAAAATTCACTTTCTCATTTTTTTCCCCTCCGTGGTGACACTATTTGGCACTTACTTTATTGAGGAAATCCAGACCATAGGTTAACTTCCAGTGGTATGGAAAAATATTTTGAAAAAGTGCCTTAAAGAAGGAAAGATTTACTTTTGTTCACTTTGTTACAGGCTCCCTTGCTTGTAAGTCTGTGGCAAGGCTGAAATGGCTGAGAAGAAGAACATGGCAGAAGAAAACTGCTTGCTTCGAGTAGCCAGGGAATAGAGAGAAACAGAAAGAGACCAGGAATAAGACCTGCCTTTCAAACTGTTTTTCTTTACCTCAGATCCAGCTCCTTACTGATAAAGTAAGAGCCCTCATGACTCAGTCACCAATGGAGGGTACCAGGCCATCAACACACAACCGCATTTGAAGGACACTTGACCAGGCTGTCTTAGGACTTCCAAACAGCCTGTTCACACCTTCATTATTGCCTTACCATATTTTATTAATGTTAGTTCTTATTCTCTTTAGTTATCTATCTTTCAGGTGACTTGAACTCCTTGAGGATGAGACTGTTTCCTATTTTAGTGTTGTTCATGTATAGTCTAGTGTAAAAGATAACACTGAACCTCCAATAAATATTTAGTTGATGCAATGTTGCTATGTTGTTTAGATTTCAGTTTTATCAGTGCATTGAAAACAGAGCTCAAGTGAGGAGACCTCTCAAGGCCTTCACTAATGTCTCTACCTCATCTAAATGGTGCCAGTTCCAGGAGGACCAAAAGAGGTAAACGGAGAGCAGCCTTGCTTGGAGAACCCGATTTAGGGATTTT